>NW_027256888.1:5829971-6084971 GCF_029215685.1 Pituophis catenifer annectens
ACTTTCCAACTGACACATTGCCGTAGAGTCGATTAGCTCAGTCCTTGGCTTCGTGGCTGAGGGGAAAGCAAAGAGGAAAAAAACCTCCAGCAAGTTACATTGAGGTTAATTAATCTGAAGAAAGAATCCGAGCACAATGCATACGCCGGTATGAACATTGGAACACTAAAAATAACTGTTAATTAAGAAAATCACAAAAGGGTGGCTGTGAATCTCGGCATACACAAAACCGGCAACAACAGAAGTCTCATTTCAGGGGTCACCGCCAGGAAACTCATCCTGGTTTATGAAGTCCATCCCGAATTCCACTAAATAGAGCCCTTCAACAGTTCAAGAACACGAAGACAAATTCTCAGTGCGGCTTGAATATATTTCAGAGCATATAATTTATTATTAGAGAAGAATATTTTGTAGCTCAGGGGTTGAAATGATGGGCCCCTCTCTAAGCTTGGTTATTTTTCTGCAGACATTTCATTACCAAAACTAGATAACTTCATCCGTGCCAGAGGGAGTGGAGTTTGGTCTTGCTTCATATACTAGTATATAAATACACTAGTATATAAAACAATATTAGTAACATAGCATGAGAGAAAATCACCACTCCTTTCTGCACGGATGCTGTCACCTAGTTGGGCTAAGAAACATCTACAAGAAACAACTAAGTTCAGAGAGCACTACAGACCCCACAATAAGACTCCTCCTCCTCCTCCACTCCTCTTCCGTCGTCCGTCTCCTCCTCCTCCTCTTTCTCCTCTCCTCCTCCTCCTCCTCCTCCTCGTCCTCTTCTCCTTCTCCTCCTCTCCTCCTCTCCTCCTCCTCCTCTCCTTCCTCCTCCTTCTCTTCTCCTTCTCCTTCTTCTCCTCCCTCCTCCTCCTTCCTCCTCCCTTCTTCTTCTTCTCCTTCTTCTCTCCTCTCTTCTTCCTTCTCTCTTCTTCTCTCTTCTTCTTCTTCTTCTTCTTCTTCTTCTTCTTCTTCTCTTCTTCTTCTTCTTCTTCTTCTTCTTCTCCTTCTCTTCCTCCTCTCCTCTCCTCCTCCTCCTCCTCCTCTTCTCTTCTTCTTCTCTTCTTCTTCTTCTTCTTCTTCTTCTTCTTCTCTCTCTCTTCTTCCTCTTCTTCTTCTCTCTTTTCTTCTTCTTCTTCTTTTCTCTTCTCTTCTTCTTCTTCTTCTTCTTCTTCTTTCTTCTTCTTCTTCTTCTTCTCTTCTCCTCCTCCTCTCCTCCTCCTCCTTCCTGCTCCTCCTCCTCCTCCTTCTCCTTCTCCCTCCCCTCCTCCTCCTCCTCCTCCTCCTCTTCTTCTTCTTCTTCTTCTTCTCTTCTTCTTCTTCTTCGTCTTCATCTTCATCTTCATCTTTGTCTTCTTCTCCTCCTCTTCCTCCTCCTTCCTCCCCCTCCTCTCTCTTCCTCCTCCTCCTCCTCCTTCCTTCCTCCTCTTCTTCTTCTCCTTCTCCTCCTCCTCCTCCTCCTCCCCCCTCCTCTCCTCCCTCTTCTTCCTCCTCCTCCTCCTCCTCCTCCTCCTCCTCCTCCTCCTCCTCCTCCTCCTCCTCCTCCTCCTCTTCTTCTTCTTCTTCTTCTTCTTCTTCTTCTTCTTCTTCTTCTTCTTCTTCTTCTTCTTCCTCCTCCCTCCTCCTCCTCCTCCTCCTCCTCTCCTCCTCCTCCTCCTCTTCTTCCTCTTCCTCTTCCTCTTCCTCTTCCTCTTCCTCTTCCTCTTCCTCTTCCTCTTCCTCTTCCTCTTATTCTCCTCCTCCTCCTCCTCCTCCTCTCCTCCTCCTCCTCCTCCTCCTCCTCTCCTCCTCCTCCTCCTCTTCTCTGTAAACTTTCCTCCCTTCTAAACCTGATGACCTAGTTTGGATAACAAAACATCTGCAAGAAAACAACCAAACTCAGAGAGCACACTCTGATATTATTATTTATTTTTAGCAACAGTTTGGGAACACTGTGTTTTCTGAATTAGAAAACGTGTCTGCTCATTCTGCATTTATACGCAACCTGAAAGAAGCACAAATGAAGCAATGTCTCCTTTAAGACATTATTATTTTACCCATAGTGTTAAGAGACCCACTATATCAGTGGCCCCCAATCTTTTGGGCACCAAGGACCAGTTGCGGTGGAGAAAGGTTTGCCCATGGATTGGAGGGGCAGTGGTTTCGTGCGCTGCCTGCATCACACGGATGCAGCTTCGCTTGTTTGTGCAGCCCGATTTTTGGCATGCCATGAAATCCTGTGCCAGTCCATGGATCAAGGGTTTATTTATTTATTTATTTATTAGTTCAATTTATATGCCGCCCTTCTCCGGAGATTCAGGGCGGCTTACAATGCATTAAGCAATAGCCTTCACACTTTTGTATATACCTGCTTAGTAGGGCTTTTTGCCTCCCCCCAAGCGGTGTTCTATTTTATACAAAGTCAGCTTATTGCCCCCACAAACCAGGTCCTCATTTTACCTACCTCGGAAGGATGGAAGGCTGAGTCAACCTTGAGCCTGGTGAGATTCGAACTTGCAGTAATTGCAGGCAGCTGGTGGCTAAGTGCTACTTTAACAGCAGCAGTTTAGTCTGCCGAGCCACCAGGATCCAGGTTGTGGATCCCTGCACTATATCATCAACGGATTCCAAATGTTTGAGCAGATCCCTCTCTTAGATCTCCCATCCCCTTGCTTTCAATAATTAAGTAGGAGCACACTTGCTTGTAAGAGGATACGCATCATAGAGGAAGCGTTGTTTTCCACATTATCATTTTTCTTTCAAAAGAATTTGTGTTTGTTCTTAGAAAATAAAAAGTACAGGTGGCTACAGCAAACTTTTTTTTTTTTAGAAGTGGGCCCCCTTTATCTTCTTTTTCTCAAGTGATGAATGTGAAGTTAAGAATGTGCTAGAGACCTAAAGAATTATTTTGACTGGAGTGAACAACCATCGCTGCAGCTCAGTAATTCCAGGGTAATTTTTCTGCCATTATTTTCCGAGTTATGTCTCCTTGCAGTTTGCAATGTCTCGGACAATCTGGATTTGCAGAATGCAGCACTAAATAAAAATGGCACACCTGTGGAACACGGAGACACAGTCGGTTGCCCAGCCCATGAAAACAACTTATGCTTGTTTTTATCATCATTATTTAATGTATTTCATTATATGAATCAATATATGTTGTCCATAATTACTGGAGCCTAAAAATTTCCAGGCATTAAACTGATTGTTGTTGTGAGTGCAATCAATTCCCATTCCGTGTCCTGACACGTCACGGTAAGCTTTATGAGCAGGTCAGTCACACGTGAAACGTAAAAAAAAAGCTTTTTCATGGTGGGCCGAGAACCAGAGAGATGGCGAGTTAAATCAAGAAAGCCTCCTTCAAATATTCTGTGCCCAGGTTTTGGTTTATTGACTTAGCAGCAAGGATTCGAATTGGAAAAATTTCTAAGTTGGCCTATTGACTTCCAACAACTCTCTTGTTCAAATGTGGAGGCTGTTAGGAGCTGGATGGGGAGTAATAGGTTGAAACTAAACCCTTGCAAGACCGAGTGGCTCTGAGTTTTGGGGTTCATTGCAGGGGTGAAATCCAGCAGATTCTGACAGGTTCTGGAGAACCTGTAGCGGAAATTTTGAGTAGTTTGGAGAACCGGCAAATACCAACTCTGGCTGGCCCCAGATTGGGGTGGGAATGGAGATTTTGCAGTATCCTTCCCCTGCCATGCCCACCAAGCCACGCCCACCAAGCCACACCACGCCCACCAAGCCATGCCCACAGAACTGGTAGTAAAAAAAAATCTGGATTTCACCACTGGCTCAGAGAAAGGTTTCCACCTTTGGTCTTGGATGGGATGGCACTACCCCAAACAGAGGCCTGTGTGTAATCTAGGGGTTTTCCTGGACTCACAACTCTTGCTCAAAGAGCAGGTGGCAGTCATGGCCAGGAGGGCCTTTTTGCAATTGCGGGTTGTGCACCAGTTATGCCCTTTCCTGGACCAACAGTCCTTACTCACAGTCACTCATGCCCTGGTCACTTCCCATCTTGACTATTGCAACACGCTCTATATGGGACTGCCCTTGAAGAGCATCCAGAAGCTCCAGTTGGTGCAAAATGCAGCGGCCCGCATGGTTTTGTGCAGACCCCAGTGTGCACATGCATCGCCTCTCCTGCGGGAGCTGCATTGGTTGTATTGTGGCCCATCAGCGGCCTCTGCAGCTAGTATCTGATTCCGACAGCAAGGAGGCTGGTGTGGTGCTGCGCCAGCAGCCTGTGCAGCTGGCACTCGAGTCGGACAATGAGGAGGCTGGAGAAGATGTGGTGCCAGAGGCGGGGATTCAGCCAGGGCCTTCAGAACCTCCAGAAGCTCCCATAAGTGAAGAGGAAGAAGAGGAGGAGCCTCTTCTCGATGCACCGGGCGCGCAGAGCTGCCAAAAGGCAGGAATGGCTCCTCAGGAGGGGGTCTCCTCAGGAGTAAGGCTTGGGGCTAATTGGCCACTACCCTTAGCCTATTTAAGGAGGAACGCCGAACTGAAGCAATTTGCAGGGAAGAACTTCGTTCATATACCTTCGTTTCTTGTCTTGCTTATCTTATCAGCTTCCTGCAAATTGCTTCTGGGCATTCTGCCAACCACAGTAAACTTTCAGTATTACTCTTTGAATTCTTGGCAGCTGTTAATGCCGTTAATTAA
The DNA here is from genome assembly GCF_029215685.1 of Pituophis catenifer annectens. Lineage (NCBI taxonomy): Eukaryota > Metazoa > Chordata > Lepidosauria > Squamata > Colubridae > Pituophis > Pituophis catenifer. The sequence continues at coordinate 5,834,619 of NW_027256888.1, forward strand.
CAGCTGTTGTAAAAAACTGGTTTATTTAGTAAACTAAATGGACTTTGGTAAACTGAATGGACTTTGTGTGCTGTGTTCTTTGGGGTCCGTAGCTGGGGCAAAAAAGTTTACCAATTTGCTTCCAGTTGCAATTCAAGGTGCCAGCTGTCACCTTTAAAGCCCTTCATGGCTTAGGACCGGGTTATCTGAGGGACTGTCTCTTGCCGGTCACATCTACCCGACCCATCAGAGTGGGGAGGCAGGGAATGTTGCGGGTCCCATCCCCGAGGGAGATATACAAGGGTGGGTTCTAACCGGCTTTACTACTGGTTCTCTTTGTGTGCGCGCTTCGCACGTGATCGCCACACACATGCTCGGTTTGCTCGCAGGCACACCAAACAAGCGCTTCGCACAAGCGCGTTGCGAATCTGCCCAGCTGAGGTGCAGCAATCCGCTCTGCTGCACCACTCAGCTGGGCGAAAAAAAGCAGAAATATAAGGTCAGAATAACGCAGAATAACGCAGGGGCGGGCGGGAGGGCCCACCTCCCGGAGAAAGAGAACCGGTTCGGTGCTATAATAGTGTCACTGCTACCCGGCTCGCGCGAACTGGGCTGAACCAGAAGGAACCCACCACTGAGATATACCTGGCGGGACCGAAAAGAAGGGCTTTCTCTGTGATGGCTCCGTCTCTCTAGAACATCATTCCCTAGAGATTAGAATGGCTCCTACTCTAATACTGGAAGGTGCTGAAGACCTCTTATATTGTACTATATTAATTATTTGATTCTTTTTGTTAGTTTTTATTGTTTGAAATGTGGTCTTATATTCTGTAAGCCGTCTTGAGTCACCATGGGTGAATAGGCGGCAATATAAATTCAATAAACAATAAACAAACAAACAAGCAAATTGTTGTAGAATAGAAATAGATAGAATAGAATAGAATAGAATAGAATAGAATAGAATAGAATAGAATAGAATAGAATAGAACTCTTTTTGACTTGTGCAGTATACAGGTCCTCCATGGAAGGCAGATTGGTAGCCATTGTTTTTTCTGTAAATCAAAGATTAGTAGTACTTACAGATCCTGGAAGGTTTTCCCTCAAGAAATACAAATTAAACTCTCTTTCTCAAATCTATTTTAATAATGCTAAATGGATCAATGTCTTTATTACTATTTTCTTTTTCAAATAAAAGCATTGGCATCTCCTCTTTCTTTCGCCTAATCAGCCTTAAAAGCAAAACCCCAAAGGAAACTGAATTATAAGCTTATTACCCCGATATTTTGGTGAATAAAGGCACAGACCTCAAGAGTGAGTTATACCCAGAGATATTATAAATAACTTTAAGAATATTTTTTTTTCCTTTTGTTAAAAGGAGAAAAAAAAAACGGTACATGCATTCCTTTCTACTTTGAAGTAATTTTCCTTGGAAAATGCAAGATTAAAACATGCGTTCAAAAATACACATGCATACCCACGCACTGGTCCTCTCACTCGATGAACCATTACTTACCGAAAATGGATTGTCTCTTTTGAAAGGCATCACTTACCCAGAGTCATTTTATTTCTATTTGAGAGTTAAGCATTTTTTTAAAATTACCGATTCTGAGAGTATCATTAAAGTGCCAATCTCTCTCTTCCGTCAAAGTTATGTCTCAAATTTCATGCTGATCCTTTCCTTGTTCTATATTACCCTAGATTCAAGGATCGTAACTTTCAAAATTGAAATGGAAAACTGTCCAAGGTACAAAAATTCCCACCGACTTAAAGAAAAACCAAAATCTGATTCTAGTTGTCATGATAGCAACTAGCAAGTAGACTTGCCGTATTTTTCGGAGTAGAAAACACATTTTTCCCTCCTAAAAGAGGCTGAAAATTTGGGTGCGTCTTATACTCCGAATGTAATCCTGCCCACCTGCCAGCCCCTCAGCCTTCGGCATCTGTGCGTCCTCTTCCTGGCTGCAGAGATGGCCACCAAACAATGGCTTGTGCTTTTGGGCTCCGCGCGTCGCGTTTTCAGCCTCCAAACCAGTGGTGGATTGCCCCTGGTTCGGACCGGTTCGCAAGAACCAGTAGTAAAACCGGCGGGAGGCTCCGCTCATTGACCCCAATGTCATCAGGAAACTTCTGCACATGTGCAGAAGCGCACGCATGCGCATGGCCCCATTGTGAACTAGTAGTAAAGGTAACTACAACCCCCCTCCCTACTCCAAACGCTCCATTTGAGAGCCCTTCAAGGTTGCAGGGATCGTCAAAGCACATCGCTGCCGATCCCCAGCTGAAAATACGATGCGTTTGGAGGCTGAAAATGTGACACACTGTGCCCAAAATGGCTACCTTGAAGTGCATGCATGCGCATGGCCTCATTGAGAACTGGTAGTAAAGGTAAGTACAACCCACCCCTGCTCCAAACACTCCATTTGAGAGCCCTTCAAGGTTGCGGGGATCGCCAAAGCATATCGCTGCCGATCGCCAGCCGAAAATGCGATGCGTTTGGAGGCTGAAAATGCGACACACGGTGCCCAAAATGGCTACCCGGAACAGCTACTGCCTTCTCTTACCCCTTCCACACTTTGCCTGCTTTAGTCATTGGAGCTCCCTCCGACGATCAGCTGTGCTTTTGAAGCTGTTTTTCAGCCCCAATGCGATCAAGGTGAACTTCCGTGCTTTGCCTGCTTTTCTAATTACTGCTCCCTCCAACGATCAGCTGTGCTTTAGAAGCTGTTTTTTAGCCCCAACCAGCCCCATCCTCAAAACCAGTGAGCAAACTAATGTGCTGAAGCTGACCAGGCTAAGGACGCTAGCCAGATGAATACCTAGTAGGCAAAATCTTTTTTCCTATTTTCCTCCCCAAAAACTAAAGTGCATCTTATACTACGGTGCGTCTTATACTCCAAAAAATATGGTATATATACCGCTTATATACAGTGCTTTACAGCCTTCTCAAAGCAGTTTACAGAGTCAGCATATTGCCCCCAACAATTTTGGGTCCTTATTTTACTGACCTCGGAAGGATGGAAGGCTGAGTCAACCTTGAGCCTCGTGAGACTTGAACTGCCAAATTGCAGGCAGCCAGCAGGCAGCAGAGGTAGCCTGCAGTATTGCACTCTAACCACTGTGCCACTGCGGCTCATAGGAAGAGCTTCATATCAGATTCATCATAAATTTTGGGAAGTGAACCTAATAAAGTGATGGGGGGAAGGGCATATGAGGTAGGCTTCATACTTTGCAAAGACCACCATATTTTGCAAAGACCACCAAGTTCTTCCCATCACTACATCAAGCTAAAACACACCAGGCAAGCAACCGCTAGAACATAGAATTATAAAGCTGGAAGAGACATTGGAGATCTTCTAGTCCAACCCTCCAACCCAACCCTGAAGACAGGAGATCTTATTCCATCCCTGTCCAATGATTGTCCAATCTATTTTTGAAAATCTCCAGGGATGGAGCACCCACAATCTTTATAATTTAGCTAAAGTACTTCTGTGCTGCTTTTCAGTACAAAAGATGCTGAATCCCGTTTTGGTTGCCACGATATAAAAAAGATACTGAAACTCTTGAAAGAGAAGAGCAACAAAGATGATTAGGGGGACTGGAGGCAAAAACATATGAAGAACGATTGCAGGAACTGGGTATGTCTAGTCTAGTGAAAAGAAGGACTAGGGGAGACATGATAGCAGTCTTCCAATATCTCAGGGGCTGCCACAAAGATGAGAGAGACAAGCTATTCTCCAAATCACCTGAAGGCAGGACAAGAAGCAATGGGTGGAAATTAATCAAGGAGAGAAGCAACCTAGAACTAAGGAGAAATTTCTGGACAATTAGAACAGGGGGTTGGATTAGGAGACCTCCGAGGTCCCTTAATGTTAAGGCCACACTTGGAATACTGCTTCTAAGAGTCTCTGGAGGCTGGGGACAGCAAAAAAGGTCACTTCCTGTCCAACTGGAAGTTGGAAAATGGGCCTTTTCGGGCCTCTGGAGAGCCTCTGAGGGGGTAGGTAAGGCTGTTTTTGCCCTCCCCAGATGCATAGAGAGGATCTGGAGCCAGGTGAGAGAGAAAAATGGGCCTACCAGTCCATCGCATGCCAGGAGCGGCGGGGAGGGGCAGTCGTGCGCACATGCGTGGGGCGGGGCACATAGAATTATGGGTGTGGGCACGCACGCACGAACCTTCCCCGTCCCCCCCTTCCTGGCATGCAATGGCAAAAAGGTTAGCCATCACTGGTATAGGGTTTCCTGCCTAAGCAGATGGTTGGACTACAAGAACTCCAAGGTCCTTTCCAACTTTCTACTCTGCTCTGCTCTGCTCTGCTCTGCTCTGCTCTGCTCTGCTCTACTCTACTCTGCTCTACTCTACTCTACTCTACTCTACTCTACTCTATTCTATTCTATTCTATTCTATTCTATTCTATTCTATTCTATTCTATTCTATTCTATTCTATTCTAAATAAACAACAAAACAAGATAACTGACTGTAGAGATAGAAGCAGAGCACCAATAATTTCTTGTTTGAAGAAACATCTTCAAAGAAAAACCAGAAAGTCTAGTTGCCTCTTGAAAAAAGCACCTTTGGGACACCAATAATTTAGATTTCTATAACACAGCATCCTAAATTTTCAAGTGGACTTCCCGATCCCACGCTTGCACGTTTTGCCTTTTCCATTTTTTTAAAGGGGTGAAATAATAGACTCACTGCTAGAGATGATTTAAAGGCAAAATCATTTCAGCTTAAACGAGATACCATAAAGCACCTCAACATTTTTATAGGACCGGGAGGTGAAGTTTGTTTTAATTACAGCTCACCGATGGAATTGTTAAGCAACCTTTTTGCGGCCTTCTAAGCGAAAGCAGAAAATAACACGTAAGTTGCGGGATTGCACGGCAAAGAATTTAATTAGTTTAACCTCATTAATAGGCAATTTGATTGTATATACTTGATTGAGCGAGATCGCTAGTAGGGACCTGGCCTGAGCAGACAATTATTCATGACTAATGAGACAATGGCGGCAAGATTTTGTGTTTTGTTTTGCTTTTAATGATTCCCACCCCATTTGCGAAAGATAAATTGATCAATGTTTTTGATGAGGCCAGCTAAATAAAACTTCAGAGACTTTCCGAGTTCTATTTATTTATTTATAAAGACTGCATATGCCGAGGTGAAATCCAGCAGGTTCTGACAGGTTCTGGAGAACCGGCAGCGGAAATTTTGAGTAATTCGGAGAATCAGCAAATACCACCTTTGGCTGGCCCCAGAGGTGGGAGGGAATGGGGATTTTGCAGTATCCTTCCCCTGGAGTGGGGTGGGAATGGAGATTTTGCAATATTTTTCCTCCAGGAGTGGGGAGGGAATGGGGATTTTGCAGTATCCTACCCCTGGAATGGGGTGGAAATAGAGATTTTGCAATATTTTTCCTCCAGGAGTGGGGAGGGAATGGGGATTTTGCAGTATCCTACCCCTGGAGTGGGGTGGGAATAGAGATTTTGCAATATTTTTCCTCCAGGAGTGGGGAGGGAATGGGGATTTTGCACTATCCTTCCCCTGGAGTGGGGTGGGAATGGAGATTTCAAGATATCCACATCCCTGTGTCAAAGGAGCCTGGTGGCGCAGTGGACTAAGTGCTGTTAAAGTAGCACTTTGTTGCCAGCTGCCTGCAATTATTGCAAGTTCAAATCTCACCAGGCTCAAGGTTGATTCAGCCTTCTATCCTTTCGAGGTAGGTAAAAATGAGGACCCGGATTGTGGGGGCAATAAGCTGACTTTGTATAAAAAAAGAACACCACTTAGGGGGGGCCGAAAGCCCTACTAAGCAGGTACTGTATATACAAAAGTATGAAGGCTATTGCTTAATGCACTGTAAGCCGCCCTGAGTCTCCGGAGAAGGGCGGCATATAAATCAAACTAATAAATAATAAATAAAGGGATAGAAACCCTGTAAGAGAGGGAGGGGAAGAGGGCCGCAACATATGAATCTATCTCAGTATGGTGGATTGTGTCATAAATAATGAACGAATAATTTAAATGAACCTGGGGTGGCAGAGAAGAGTTTATTCTCTGCTGAATAAGGCAGACCATTTCTTCATGCAAAAGACAGTTTGCAACGAATGATTAAAACAGGGTTAGGGAGATATTCAAAAGCAACAAGAAGAATTAGTCCTCAGTTAATGACTAGTTTTGCATCTAATACAGAATGGGGGGGGGAATCTAAGCTAACCCACGGCCAATTTAAGGAGTAAGGGAAAAGTGTCTGCAATAGATCACAGATTACCAGCCCATTTCTTATCTTCATTTTTCCCCCCCACAAAGTGATCTGAGGACACAGTCATTCGGTTGACTTCCAGATACTAAATCGCTAAATTAAGAATCTTACTAAAGATTCTAAAGAGTCAATATAAGTCACAAATTGCTCCTCTCTGCCGCTATTTTTCTGGACCTCGTTTAACTTTCACGGCTGAAATTTAAAGGATCAAAAGCGATACTCAATACGTTATGTAGCCTTATATTCTAACTGCTAGATTACTTGGCAGCTCGATTAGTTAAGGTAGTGTAATGTGCAATCAATAGGGCCCAGTTTAAATACCATATTTTTTGGACTATAAGACGCACCGGAGTATAAGTCGCACCTTAGTTTTTGGGGAGGAAAATAAGAAAAAAGCTGATTGGAGGTGAATCGGCTCCTGGAATACCCCCAATCAGCTCTTCCCAGAGGTGAACTTTAGCAACAGGTTGGTTGGTTGTGAGCTCTGCACCTTGCTTTTTTTTTTCAGCCTCTCAAAGGGAGGTTTCAGAGGCTTTGTTCAGAGGCTGGGCAGGGCTACATTCAGACTATAAGATGCACCCAGATTTTCACCCTCTTTTTTGGGGTAAAAAGGTGCGCCTTATACTCCAAAAAATACGGTACCTCAGGGGGTGTCAAACTCGATTTCATTGAGGGCCACATCGGGGTTGTGCTTGACCTGGGCATGGGGGGAGTGGCCAGTGTGGGTATGGCCACCTGGACATCCGTTTTTGGCTGCAACAGCCTTCTGCAGCCATCCGTCAGCAAAAATGGATCTTGGGAGAGCCACACACGGCCTTCCCGAGCTCCGTTTTTGCTGGCTGAGGCACCACGGGCCAGTCCTCTGTTTCGATGATGGCCCTGCGGGCTGGATCTAAGCACTTCCCGGGCTAGATCCGACCCACGGGCCTTGAGTTTGACACCCCTGAAATACATGGTTCTGTACACCAATGTTGTGTCCCGTCAGCGGCCTGTGTGGATTGTAGCTGATTCCGACAGTGAGGAGGCTGGTGTGGTGCTGCACCAGCAGCCTGTGAAGCTGGCACCCGAGTCAGACAATGAGGAGGCTGGAGAAGATGTGGGGCCAGAGGCGGGGATTCAGCCAGGGCCTTCAGAACCTCCAGAAGCTCCCATAAGTGAAGAGGAAGAAGAGGAGGAGCCTCTTCTTGATGCACGGGTGCACAGAGCTGCCAAAAGGCAGGAGTGGCTCCTCAGGAGGAGGTCTCCTCGAGAGTAAGGCTTGGGGCTAATTGGCCACTCCCTTAGCCTATTTAAGGAGGAATGCCGACTGAAGCAATTTGTAGGGAACAACTTTAGTTCACTCTACTTCGCATCTGGATTCTCTGTAAATTGCTTCTGGGCTTTCTGCCAACCTTAGTAAGATTGTGATTACTTTACCTTTGGTTTCTTGTAGGTTGCTAAGAAAGTTTATTAACAGCCTTTGTTTTGAAAAAGGCTGAGTTATTTTAGTAAATTAAGTTTTGTACAAACTTTGTGTGTGCTGTGTTCTTTGGGATCCGTAGCTGGGGCAGAACAACCAAGAACAGCCTTCTATTTCTTATACTACAGAATTACAAAATTCTGCTGCAGCTTTGGAAGGAAATCTTGGAGGTCTTGATTATGGAGATTGTCAGTCATCCAGGTCATGGTTGTCCCAAAGGTGCTTTTTTCAAGAGGCAACTGGACTTTCTGTTTTTTCTTTGAAGAGGTTTCGCTTCTCATCCAAGAAGCTTCTTCAGCTCTGTAGTACATAGCTAAATATCTATGGAGATTCTCAGTCCTCCAGGCTATGGTTCTACCAATGGTGATCTTTCAAAAGACAACTAGATATTGTTTTGGACAAAGTCCCGTTGCCTTCTGAAAAAGCACCTTTGGGACAACCTTGGAGGTCTTCTAGTCCAACCCTACTGCTCATACAAGAGACCCTATATAGGTAGTCCTTGGCTTACAATCATTTCTTTCGTGCCCGTTCAAAGTTACAATGGCACTGGACACAGTGACTTATGACTATATTTCACACTTATGACAGTTGCAGCATCCCCATCAGAGGTGGGATGCACATAATTTACCTATTGGTTCAGCCAGCACCGAAAATGTGAGCGCACATGCCACCTCCACGCATGCACTCAGCCTTCTGTGCATCATTTTGCTTGTGTGCGCAACTTCTGTGCATGCACCCGGCCTCAAAAATGTGCCTAAATAGGACAACATAGAGCCAGGGCGGGGGTGGGGGCGGGGGCGGGCCCACCCGCGATTTCTGCTACCGGTTCACCTGAACTAGTCCGAACCGGCTGAATACCATCTCTGATTCCCATGGTCATGTGATCAAAAGTCAGATGTTTGGTAACAGATTTGTATTTATGACAGTTGCAGTGTCTCGGGGTTAAGTGATCTCTTTTGTGACCTACTGACAAGCAAACTCAATGGGGAAGCCAGATTCACTTAACAACCATGTGACTAACTTAACAACTGCAACGGTTGCCTTAACCACAGTGACAAGAAAGATGTTGGTGTTTTGGAGGGGATCAAGCTGAGAATTAATCAAATAGAATAAGCTGGAAGATAGTTAAATATTAGAGGGAGATATAGTGGAAAATATATTAGAAATCGGAGTAAATAAAATATGACTTTGTGAGAAATCTGTGTAATATGTAAACTGGGAGAAAAAAAAACTAAGGTAAACTGATTTGAGGATAAGGGTCAAAGGATTAAAATTAGACAAAACGTTTTATAAAATATAATAAAAATGGAGTGGTATTGAATTGAAATTAAGAATAAATGGTGATAAAATTGTAAGGTAAAAACAAGAGGTTAGAATATTGTAAAAATTATTTTGATATAACTTGTATAAGATATAAGGTAAAGAAGAATAAAGATATGTTTAGAATTGTTATGCAGATGTAAAAATGAGTGAAAGTGAATTTGAAACTAATTTTGGATAGATATAATGGATTTATATAGATGAAAACGTTAAATTTGAGTTAAAATTAGTTTTTTTTAAGTTTTGAATTTCTTTTTTATCTTCTTTTCTTTTCTTTTTTTGTTTATTTATAAAAGATGTAATGGAAATTGTGAATTGAGCTTGTGAAAGGAATGTAAGCGTGGTAACCATCTATGACCGGATCGAGATTTTTGCTCTTGAAAGTTATGTTTTATGTTTAAATTTGGAAAAAATAAATAAAAAATATTTACAAAAAAAGAAAGAAAGAAAGAAAGGTTGCAAAATGGCCCAATACTCACTTAACAACTGTCTTCCTTAGCAACAGAAACTTTGGGCTCAATTGTGAGTTGAGGACTGTATCATTCCAGACAAATGGATGTCCAATCTCCTTGGATGTTGGAACATTCACAACTTCTGGAGCTAAGCTGTTCCACCGATAAATTTTTCTCGCTGTCGGGAAATTTCTCCTGAGTTCTAGATTGGGTCTCTCCTTGACAAGCTTCCGTGACTTTACTGCCAGAAGATGAAAAAAGAGAAGCAGTAAATTTTACTTCTTTAGCCATAGCTTGTCTTACCTGTCCTTCAATCTGTCAAAAGATATTGATGTTCTGGAAGGACGCACGTTTCTTTATCGCTAACTGGCAAACGTATCTACAACAGGGTGGAAAGCATCAAACATCGGGAGTGGGGATGCTAGCATCACTTTCACTTTTAGTTTTGTTACGCGTCAGACTGGTGTGGCGTTAATGGTAGCAGAACGTGCCAGAAACCGCCAATCATACAAACTGAGTGTCAAAAGTTACTCAACTTTTCAGGAGCCTGGTTTAGCTCAACAGACAGAAGCGCTGTAATTTAACACCAGCTGTCTGCAATTAAAGTAAGATCGAATCTCGCCAGGCTCAAGGTTGACTCAGCCTTCCATCCTTTCTAAGGTAGGTAAATTGAGGACCCAGTTTGTGGGGGCAATAAGCTGATTTTGTATAAAATATATAAAAGTATGAAGGTTATTGCTTAACACACTGTAAGCCGCCCTGAGTCTCCGGAGAAGGGCAGCATATAAATCAAATTAAAAAAACAAAACAAAAACTTTTCTCAGTTCAGAAGGAAACCAGATTCATCCGAGTGTAAATAAAGATAGATAGATAGATAGATAGATGATAGATAGATAGATAGATAGATAGATAGATAGATAGATAGATGATAGATAGATAGATAATTTTATTTCTATACCGCTCCTCTCCCAAAGGACTCAGGGCGGTGCACAGCCAAGTAAAAAACGCAATACAAATCCCAATTAAATTTACAAATTATTAAAATTATTACATTTACGGCCAAGATTCGTTAAAAACCCCAAAATTTAAAACTCCGAATTTAAAACTCCTTTACAAAGATAGCCCTGCCTGTCGGAAGACCAACTGTAAAAGAATCTGTAGCTGAGTTATCAGCAGATGATCAAATCACAAAACCACACAATATTTGCACCAGAATCGCCCTTTGGCTCCAACCTTATGGCCAAGCCACCTGTTCTGACCCAGCTCCCCAAACACGACACACCCTCTGACGTGAACTCAAAATATTCCTTTATTAAGACTGCCGGCAGCCCCGGCAAAAAGTTTCTCTCACAGGCTAACAAGTCCATCCATCTGGAAGATGAATAGTTGTCTGCCTCATCTATTCATCTCCGCCCCCTGCCTTTTATCCCCAGAGGTGGGGTTTCGCTAGCAGCGGTGGCTCTTCTGTTCCAAGGACCAGCCCATGGATTTCCACTGCTCTCCTCTCCTCTGCCTTCTGTGCATGCATGGTTCATTTTCACCCTCCCAAAATGTCCTTCGTTATATCCAGGTAGTCATCAGGAGTCAAGCAATTCTTTAAAAAAATTGCTCTTATGGCTTTAAATTAGCACCTCTTTTTTTGGGGAAAAAAAATCCAGTATACTCTTCTCCATTTATTACCGAGGCTATGAAAATAAAGGAAAAAATAAATGTTCCCTAATGAAGTTGAAAAAGCCTGAAAGTGTTGATGGTTGATCAAATAAAAATATCAACACCACGCAAACATTTATTGCATTTTTTTAGTCCCCCTCCCTTGTATCTTTTTTTTTAAAAAAATGTTTGTTTCAAATCCTTTGATCTTATTAGTCTCCATGGAAGTGCAGGAAAGACATTACAGCTCTCTTAAACTATAATTCCGTTCATTTAAAAACAACAACAACCTATAATTATGCATACATTGCTTCGTTTGGAAGAGATTTCTACACAATACCTGTCATTGTCAAAATAAATTATTGCTTTTGGTGGGGCAGAAAAACATGTATGTATGTATGTATGTTTTATTTATTTTATTTTTATTTTATTTTTTTTCCCTTTAATTTATATGCCGCCCTTCTTCGGAGACTCAGGGCGGCTTACAATGCGTTAAGCAATAGCCTTCATACTTTTGTATATTTATACAAAGTCAGCTTATTGCCCCCACAATCTGGGTCCTCATTTCACCTACCTTTGAAAGGATGGAAGGCTGAGTCAACCTTCAGCCTGGTGAGATTTGAACTTGCAGTAATTGCAAGCAGCAGATGTTAATAACAGTGCTTAGTCCACTGTACTACAGGCTCTTTGTCAAACATGTATAAGATAACAGGTATAACAAGTATAAACATGGACATGAACTAGGAATGAGTACAAGTAAATGGGGACAGTAGGATAGGGATGGTAGGCACGATGGTGCACTTATACACGCCCCCTTTACAGACCTCTTAGGAATGGGGTGAGGTCCACAGTAGACAGTTTGAGGTTGAAGGTGTGGGGTTTGAGGATATAACAACGGAGTCAGGTAGAGCATTCCAGGCATTGAGTACTCTGTTGCTGAAGTCGTATTTTCTGCAGTCGAGTTTGGAGCGGTTTACCTTGAGTTTGTATCTATTGTTTCCCCGTGTATTATTGTGGTTGAAGCTGAAGTAGTCATTGGCAGGTAGGACGTTGTAGCAGACAATTTTGTGTATTACACTTAGGCCAGACTGTAGGAGGCATAGTTCTAGGTTTTCCAAATTTTTGAGCCTGGTGGCATAAGGTATTCTGTTGTGAGCAGAGGAGTGGAGTACTCTTCTCGTGAAATACCTCTGGACCCGCTCAATTGGATTAATGTCTGATATGCAGTGTGGATTCCAGGCAGATCAGCTGTATTCAAGAATTGGTCTGGCAAAGGTTTTGTATGCCCTAGTTTGCAATACAATGTTACCGGAGAAGAAGCTTCGCAAGATTAGGTTAATAACTCTTAATGCCTTTTGGGCAATGCTGTTACAGTGAGCTCTGGGGCTTAGATCGTTTGAGATGAGTACTCCTAGGTCCTTGACAGAGTGAGGGTCGTATCCGCCCAGCTTGTATTTGGTGTTCTGATTTTTGTTGCCAATGTGTAAGAGCATTTGTTGGTGGAGATTTGGAGTTGCCAATTGTATGTACGTGTATGTATGTATGTGTGATCAGCAACTTGAAAGGCTGGTACGAGTGAAAATAAACTGTTGCCACTGCCTTGAAGTAGTAATCAGATACACAGACACTGAGAACAGAATGTCCCCTAATTATTTTATTTTATGAACTCCATATGCGGCATATTTGAGGTAGCCAAGTTGCTGTGGAAGAAAAAACATCACTTTGTTTTGATGTTGTTGAGTTCCATGGTGCTCTTCAAACTAGTACAGTTCCCAATCTCCCTCCCTCCCTCCCTCCCTCCCTCTCTCTCTCTCTCTCTCTCTCTCTCTCTCTGTCTCGCTCTGTCTCTGTCTCTGTCTCTCTGTCTCTCTCTCTGTCTCTCTCTCTCTGTCTGACTCTGTCTCTCTCTCTCTGTGTGTCTCTCTCTCTCTCTCACTCTCTCTCTCTCTCTCTCTCTCTCTCTCCCCTCTCTTTATTTTCATAAGCTTTAGAACATAAAATACAGAATGAGAACATTTAGTATGATTTGATTGATTATTTAGTATCTTATGACTATCATTAACAGTTCTATCTTATGATTCTTGACGAACGTATCTTTTCTTTTATGTACACTGAGAGCATATGCACCGAAGACAAATCCCTTGTGTGTCCAATCACATTTGGCCAATAAAGAATTCTATTCTATTCTATTCTATTCTATTCTATTCTATTCTATTCTATTCTATTCTATTCTATTCTATTCTATTCTATCCTATCCTATCCTATCCTATCCTATCCTATCCTATCCTATCCTGTAGTGGGATTCAAATAATTTAACAACCGGTTCTCTGCTCTAATGATTTCTTCCAACAACCAGTTCACCAAACTGCTCAGAAAGTTAACAACTGGTTCTCCCGAAGTGGTGCGAACTGGCTGAATCCCACCACTGATTCTATCCTATCCTATCCTATCCTATCCTATCCTATCCTATCCTATCCTATCCTATCCTATCCTATCCTATCCTATTCTAAAAAAAATGGTTGTTACATTGGGTACCATGATGATTCGCTTAATAACCACATCACTTAGTGGCCAAAATTCTGAACACAATTGCAGACTACTTGTGCTGTTACTATATCTTTATTCCCTTGATGTTACTGAATTGAATAATTTGCCTATCAAGCTCATTTATGTATATATTCAGACCCAAAATTTGAGATAGCTATACTGTTACTTCTACAGTTCCCCCTCTCTATGACTCTTGAAGTAGAACTAATCTTCCTTCCAATTATCCAGACTGCTCCCAAAGGCAGTTATGAGCTTCTTATTAAGTGTTCAGAACTGTGAAGTCTCCAGAAAAATGGACAAATTTTGTGCTGTAGCAATAGCACAGAGACACTATTACATCCAAGGTAACTTAGATAGGCTTAGTTTCTGTTGCAAATAGGAATTTTGGCTGGATATTCTATATCAGAACTCTGCGGTTCCCCCCCCCCCTTCCTCTTAAAATTGTACAAAAAACTAATAACCACCTTTTTAAACATGATGTTGGGGAAGGCCTGGTAGAGCCCAGGAAAGGGTTAAAAGAGAAAGAAGCCTGGAATTATTACATAATCACAAACTTACTAATTCCAACTCCCCTTGATTGCCAGTGACCCTTATCTAACTCTAACCAGGCGCTGGCCATTAGTTGAGAAGATTCCTGCACATAGGCTTTTAGCAATAAAGCAGTAGCTGTGAGAGGGATCTTGGAGTCTTAGTGGACAACCAGCTAAATATGAGCCAGCAGTGTGCAGTGGCAGCCCAAAAAGCCAATGCAATCCAAAATTGTATTAACAGAGGGATACAATCAAGATCAAGTGAGGTACTAATACCACTCTATAAAGCCTTAGTAAGAGCACACCTAAAATAATGCATCCAGTTTTGGTCACCACACTATAAAAAAGATGTTGAGACTTTAGAAAGAGTGCAGAGAAGAGCGATTAGGAGACTGGAAACGAAAACATATGAAGAATGATTACAGGAACTGGGCATGGCTAGTCTAGTGAAGAGAAGGACCTGGGGAGACATGATGGCAGTCTTCCAATATTTGGGGGTCTACCAGAGAGGAGGGGGGGTCAATCTATTCTCAAAAGCACCCGAAGGCCAGACAAGGAATAATGGATGGAAACCGAACAAGGAGAGATTCAACCTGGAAACAAGGAGAAATTTTCTGACAGTGAGAACAATCAACCCATCGAACAGAAGTTGCCTTCAGAAGTTGTGGGAGCTTCATCATTGGAGGCTTTCAAGAAGAGATTGGACTACCATTTGTGAGAAATGGTGTAGGGTCTCCTGATTGGGGGGGGGGGTTGGACAAGATGACCTACAAAGTCCCTTCCAACTCTTAATCTGTTCATCTGTTAATTGGACCTTCGTGTGTGGTTCTG
Source organism: Pituophis catenifer annectens (assembly GCF_029215685.1). NCBI lineage: Eukaryota > Metazoa > Chordata > Lepidosauria > Squamata > Colubridae > Pituophis > Pituophis catenifer. The sequence continues at coordinate 5,849,647 of NW_027256888.1, forward strand.
GATTTTTAGGCCTGACACAACTATGGGAAAATGTTTTGAGGTGTAACAATAGCAATAGCACTTAGACTTATATACTGCTTCACAGTGCTTTACAGCCCTCACTAAGCAGTTGACAGAGTCAGCCTCTTGCCCCCAACAATCTGGGTCCTCATTTTATCCACCTTGGAAGGATGGAAACCTGAGTCAACCTTGAGCCTGGTGAGATTTGATCTGCCAAATTGCAGGCAGCCACTGATCAGCAGAAGTAGCCTGCAGTACAGTGGTGGGTTCCTCCCAGTCCGGTTCAGCCGAGCCAGTAGCGGTGATGATATGACGTCACCGAACCGGTTCTCCCTCCCCCCGCCCTCCCACCCTCCCACCCCCCCCACTCACCCACGTTATTCTTACCTTTTATTTGGTCCCACCCCCAATCTATAGCTGCCTCCTGAGTCCCAGCTGATGACTAGAGGGAAAAAAACTGTTTAAACTCTTGCCGCGGGGCTTCAAAGGGCCGTCCTACAGCTGATCAGTGTTAAAAGCAAACAAATGAGTCGGGTCATAAGTGCGAGGACTGGTCGTAAGTGCGAGGACCTTCCAGAAATGACTCTGACCAGCTAGCCACGCCCACCTAGTCACATGACCTCCAAGCCACACCCACAAAATAAGCCACGCCCACAGAACCAGTAGTAAAAAAATTTAGAACCCACCCCCGCTGCAGTACTGCCCTCTAACCACTGTGCCACCACGGCTCAATGATTTCAGATCATCAGCAAGACTCATGGACTTGATTATTATAGGCGATCAATGCCTCTTTCAAGAATACCGATTTCTCTTTGGTAAAAAGAAATCACAGCAGTAAATAGCTAACAATGCAATGGCTTAGTTTTCTCTAGCTGCCTCGAGGCCTCTAACTTTGTAACGACAGGTTCAGAGGTGGGTTTCAGCAGGTTCTGACCAGTTCTGGAGAACCAGTAGCAGAAATTTTGAGTAGTTCGGAGAACCGATAGTAAAAATTCTGACTGGCCCCACCCCCATCTATTCTCTCCCTCCCAAGTCCCAGCTGATTGGGAGGAAATGGAGATTTTACAGTATCCTTCCCCTGGAGTGGGGAGGAAATGGGGATTTTGCAGTATCCTTCCCCTGGAGTGGGGTGGGAATGGAGATTTTACAGTATCCATCCCCTGCCAAGCCACACAGAATCAGTAGTAAAAAATTTTTAAACCCACCACTGCAGAGGTTATGAGATTGATGGAAAAGTACACACTGTGTTTAGTATTCCAGAACAATATTTATCCAATATTTTAGACTCTGCTATTATACTGTGGGATGTTCTGATTCTCAGCCGTGTCGTTGAGTTTGAAATGAAAAGAGCGGGTTAAATATTATGACTATTTCAAACCTCCCCACCAAGTAAGCATTTATCGGATAATCAAACAAGCCCCGAATTACAGGAGTGTGGGAATTTTTTTTTTCAGACCGTATGCCATTTTCACCTAAATGGGAGGCTATGCAAATCGAATAAATAAACTAAAATAATGGTTCTCTTCCGTAGGTTTTCGCTGCCTTCTTGCATCCTCTGTTCTTCTTTTCTGCGTAAATACAAAAAGAGGTAAAAAGCTTGCAGCCTGTTTTAAACGGCTCAAATAAATCTATTAAATTAAATTTGATTGCTAATTCAAAAAATTCTGCATGCCTCACTGAATAGCGCAAACTGTATAAAATAATAACTTTATTGTCATTGTACATGTATAGTATAGTATAATAGTATAATTTTATTTCTATACCGCCCTTCTCCCGAAGGACTCAGGGCGGTGTGCAGTCTATTTAAAAACACAAGACAAACATCAATTAAAAATTAAAAATTTGTATATTTGTATATTTGTATACTGTGTATACATGTATACACAGTATACCCATACAACGAAATTCCCTTAACACCCAAAGACCAGGTCCAACACACATAACAATCCCCAAACACACTCCCACCAACCACAATTCTCCACCCCTAAACCACCCAAACATCCACCCAACAGACCAAGTAATACTGTTAAAAACAGCTCACTGATGGTGGCCCTTGAGTTCATTGTTGAGTGCAATTATAGCTCTGGGATAAAAACTATTCAGAAAATGTGTAGTCTGAGTTTTAATTGTTCTGTATCTTCTGCCAGAAGGCAACAGTCCAAAAAGATTGTAAGCAGGATGGGAAGAGTCTCTGAGAATGTTATGCAACTTTCTCAAACAACAAGATTCGAAGATGTCGTCCAGGGCTGGTAGCTGGAGCCCGATGATATTCTGGGCAGTTTTAATGATTCTCTGTAGAGCTTTTTTGTCCGCTACAGAGCTGCTCCCATACCATGCAAGAATGCCGTATGTCAGGACACTCTCAATGGTGCTGCAATAGAACTGAAGAAACTTCTCAGATGAGAAGCGAAATGTCTTCAAAGAAAAACAAAGTCCACTTTTTGAGCGAAGGCTATTCGTGCCGCTGTGAGTATATGCAGTAATAAATAATTTGTATTTATTTGTATAAATACAAATTTGTATAATTTGTATAATTTCTTATATTTTCTTTCCAAAAATGGAAAGAGAAAGCTATTCCAACTAAAGCGAAACTAAGTACTACAAAATCTGGGAACAATTTTATGATTGGATAGATAACAAGAGGGTAGCCAAGACAAATGTATAGTGTTAGAACAAAAATATAGGTGTTATTATAGATAAATGTGTGTTTAAGAGATAAATAAATATACAGAAATAAGGGGGAAAGTATTAATATCATATCAAATTATGTTTAAATAATGAACAAAGCTTAAGAACTATATGTTTATATGAGTACTAATATTAAAGTGATGGAAGATGTTTGGAATCAGTGATGTCATTTCTTGAAACTTGGCTCGAGGCTCATGAGTTAATTAAGGCATTCGTCGGAGCCCTGACAATTGAAGTCACAGCACCTTCAACCAAGGTATGGAGCCAATAAAATTTGATTTGATAGGGGTCATTGGAGGTACTGTCCAGCTTCAGGGACTGAACATTTGATTTGGACCCTGAAGCTCTAAGCGGAACAAGTCCTTGAAGCTTAAAATGATGAATTTTGGAAAAACAGACGAGGGCCGTTGAACTTTTCCAAACTGCCATGTTATGAAAGTTGATTGAAGTAATGGGAATAACACCAGAAGCATTCATTTCCTTTAGAAAGGTGTTTTCCTCTTCGGAATACAGATGAACAATCAAAGAGATGTATTAAAAGTTCTTGGAATCTATTCCCCACATAGAAGAGAATAAATCTCAGCTTCTCTACCATTGGGGCGATCTTGATAGCGCGGGATAAAGCATGATCCTGGCAGCTCTTTTTTAATTACATGAGTCTTTAACTTGGCAGCTAGTGAGAAAAAATTGAGAACTGTTTTCCTGAGGAAAAATATGTTTTGTTGCAAGAACGTTATACCTATTTTTGTTGTCGGAAGGAGACATGGTTTTCTCCAGAGGTGGGATTCAACCGGTTCAGATCTGTTCGGGTGAATAGAAGAATAGAATAGAATAGAATAGAATAGAATAGAATAGAATAGAATAGAATAGAATAGAATAGAATAGAAGAGAAGAGAGAATAGAATAGAATAGAATAGAATAGAATAGAATAGAATAGAATAGAATAGAATAGAATAGAATAGAATAGAATAGAATAGAATAGAATTCTTTATTGGCCAAGTATGTTTGATCACACAAGGAATTTGTCTTTGGTGCATAAGCTCTCAATGTACATAAAAAGACAAAATACATTCATCAAGAATCATAAGGTACAACACTTAATGATAGTCATAGGGTACAAATAAGCAGTCAGGAAACAATCAATATCAATATAAATCGTAAGCATACAAGCAACAAAGTTACAGTCATGCAGTCATAAGTGGGAGGGTGATAGGAATGATGAGAGACTTAGTAATGCAGACTTATTGAATAGTTTGACAGTGTTGAGGGAATTATTTGTTTAGCAGAGTGGTGTTGCTTGGGGAAAAACTGTTCTTGTGTCTAGTTGTTCTGGTGTGCAGTGCTCTATAGCGTTGTTTTGAGGGTAGGAGTTGAAACAGTTTATGTCCAGGATGCGAGAGGTCTGTAAATATTTTCACAGCCCTCTTTTTGACTCGTGCAGTATCCAGGTCCTCAATGGAAGGCAGGTTGGTAACCATTGTTTTTTCTGCAGTTCTAATTATCCTCTGAAGTTTGTGTCTGTCTTGCTGGGTTGCGAAACCAAAACAGTCATGGAGGTGCAGATGACAGACTCAATCATTCCTCTGGTAGAACTGTATCAGCAGCTCCTTGGGCAGTTTGAGCTTCCCGAGTTGGTGAAGAATTACATTATCCACTGCAACTTTCCCTCGACTCTGTTGTTTGTGGCTGACAGAAAACGATTCCTAAAAACTTCTGTTGGGCACAAATTGCCTCACTGTGGCATTGATGGAAGAGACTGATTTCTCTGCGGCTTTCTTTATGTAAACCAGGATAATGTAAATCAATTCGGGGCATAGCTGAGAAGCAGAGTTTCTCCTTGTTTTACACAAAGTTCCTCTAGAATTTCCATAATTTCTGTCGCTCTTCCTCAGTCTGTCACAGTTAGAGGGACTTCAATTTCTCAAAAAGGTTTCCCTCCCTCCTGCTCGGAGAAAGAGACTTCTGTTTTCCATTGTAATTCTCAGTGTGGTTTTTGAATTTCTTTGGGGCTGTTTTTGAGCTGCTTTCATGGATGCAAAGTGGAAAGCCTCTGTTTATTTCATTGTTTCTTGCTTATACCATCCCTTCATTGTTCTGCAGGCTTGCTTGCTGACTGAGTCTTCTGGTTCTGAGACAAACAAACAAACAAACAAACAACAAACTGAAGGAAATGAATAATAAGTTATAAAGTGTGTTTTTGTATTAAAAAACCTATGAAGTTCTTATTGTTGCAAAACGTACTACAGACAGTACTCAGTAAAACAGTACGTGATGACTTGCTAAAAATGTTTCTTGGAAAACAGGAACATACTGTACGCCCAAGGCAAGGCCACAATTCAGTCAGAGAGGAACATTCACCCAGGACGAAGCTACTAGTAAACAAGATAAGATATCTGTATCAGAGGTGGGTTTCAGCAGGTTCTGACCAGTTCTGGAGAACCGGTAGTGGAAATTTTGAGCAGTTCAGAGAACCGGTAGTAAAAATTCTGACTGGCCCCGCCCTCATCTATTCTCTGCTTCCTGAGTCTCAGCTGATCGGGAGGAAATGGGGATTTTGCAGTAACCTTTCCCTGGATTGGGGTGGGAATGGAGATTTTACAGTATCCTTCCCATGCCACGCCCACCAAGCCATGCCACGCCCACCAAGCCATACCCACAGAACCGGTAGTAAAAAAACCCACCACTGATCTGTTCCTCCAGAGAAATTGACATGATGACCCTTCAGAAGATGGAATGACTTAAAGGAATGACTTAGTAGAATAAGGAGGTTAGGGGGAAGTTTCTTGGGCGTGGCGTGCATTGTGGAGAGGGTATAAAATGTATGGATTGAATATTGTGCTTTGCTCTCCTTTTTTTTTTTTTTTTTTTTAATTTGATTTATATGCCGCCCTTCTCCGAAGACTCAGGGCGGCTTACAATGCGCTCAGCAATAGCCTTCATCCTTTTGTATATTTATACAAAGTCAGCTTATTGCCCCCACAAACTGGGTCTTCAATTTACCTACCTTAGAAAGGATGGAAGGCTGAGTCAACCTTGAGCCTTGGCGAGATTCGAATTGCAGGCAGCTGGTCTTAATAACCAGCTTAATAACAGGGTGCCTTAAACCACTGTACTACCAAGGCTCCTTGTACTCAGTCTTTGCAAACTTTGCAAAATCTTTGCCTTTGCCAACGCTTTTTGAAATTAAACCTTTGAATTGTGAACCAGGCTTGTCTTCGCATTGTGAGTATACCATTTTGGGGGGGGGGTTAATATCCCACAAAACAAACAAACTTGGGAAGCTCAATGTCATTTTAGACCTCCCTTGCAATTGAAATGAGCTCGGAAAGCCAGAGAGGCTGCAGCTGGCGAAAGGATTATGCTGAGAAAAACTGTACGTGTCCTCTGAATCGTCACCGTTTGTGCTTCCCCCCCCAAAAAAATCAGCACTGTCTTTCCAACAAATGGAATGAGAACGGATGTTGTGGCGGTGGTTTTGGCACAGGATGAATCTCAAATAAAAATAAGGCAAGATGTTTCGTGTTCCAGGATACGGCTAACAAAGCTGGTTATGCCTAGGTCTGCGGGAGCTACTGCACTGGATTAATGTCTCAAGAACAGCGCCGAGGACAAATTGACTCGCACGCTGACAGTGCCAGCACAAAGTTGAACGTTGGAGTGCCAGACGCAAACAGAACAAGTCCTTCTTCTGCAGAGATTCAGTTCCTCCTTATGACAGCTGAGCAGCACCGATCTGCAAGCTGCTGGCACCAAGACCCAATTAAAAACGAAGGGCTGCTTTACAGGAAGAAATGAAGAAGAAAGATCTTGAATGTAAGCCATGAGGCAGCAAAGGGATGAAAATGTAAGGGAGCCAGGAACAACTCTACAAGCAGCAAAACAATACGGCACCCAAAAAAAAAAAGTTCAAATCCAGAGATACTTCTTGACTAGTTGTTCCCCACCCACCCCCACCGCTTCTTACTGTGCTCGAGCATTTGAGATCTTGGGCAATGAATCTGACTTTGAGAGGTATTAGGATGGAGCAATATTGAGGCACTAGTGTAGGAGATGAGCAGGCTGAGGCTGAGGGTGGGGGTGGGGTTAAACGTGTCATCAGTTTGGAGCCATTGCATTCCCACAAGAGACTCAAGTCCATTGAGCCTTATCTGGTGCCAATTTGGCTTGATTGTTAGTAGATCAGATTCTTAGAATAGGATTAGGAATAGGAATAGGAATAGGAATAGGAATAGGAATAGGAATAGGAATAGGAATAGGAATAGGAATGGAATGGGATGGGATGGGATGGGATGGGATGGGATGGGATAGGATAGAATGGAATGGAATGGAATAGAATAGAATAGAATAGAATAGAATAGAATAGAATAGAATAGAATAGAATAGAATAGAATAGGAATGGGAATGGGAATGGGAATGGGAATGGGAATGGGAATGGGAATGGGAATGGGAATGGGAACGGAACGGAACGGAACAGAACAGAACAGAACAGAATATTTTTTTTGGTCAAGTGTGATTGGATACACAAGGAATTTGTCTCTGATGCATAAGCTCTCAGTGTACCTACAAACAACAAAGTAGTAAGTCATAGATCATAAATCATAAGATACAAGCAACAAGTGATAAATTATGATACCAACAGGAGAAGGTAGTAGGAAAGAGGAGAAGAGGAGAAGGATAATAGCAATACAGCCCTACTTCATGGTTAGTCATAAGATAGCGCTGTGAGAATGAGGTGTTTAGCAGAGTGATTGCATGAGGGAAGACTGTCTTTATGTCTAGTTGTTTTGGCATGCAGTGAGACTGTAGTGTAGCAAGTAGGTAGCAAGTAACAAATCATTTAATGCTTTGAACTCAACTCCTGTTCCTGGTTACTTGCCCTTGATAGTTAGCCCAAAATGTCTAGTGTGGTAAAAAGAGGAATTTTGGAGATCTGTACATCCTATGCTCAGAAGTGATGATTTCCCATGGGAACTAAAAGACAGTTGAAAAATGGGATGTATACATCTCGAAAATTATATTTTGCTTTAAGAGCACCATTCTTCTTGGGAAGTTTTATCACTTGATGATTTAGAAATATTCACCAGACCAAACGGGAACACCTCGTGATTGCATTCATTCACCTTGTCATTCAAGATGAACGTTTCCCTTGGCCAAGTTTGTGCAGATAATTACAGCACCAATATCATACTTCATTGCATTACATGGTCGTTCGTTCAACTATTGCCAGACATCTCTAGACGGAGATGCAAATGGAAGCAAATCTATTCCGTCACATTTGTGCATATTATGGTTGGTCGCACAGATAGCGAGATGTTTAGATTGGATTTGGCATTATTGTCCACTCAACAAGTCCTTCAAAAAAAAAATCTGGGATAGGCAGATGCTATTGTTTAATAATATTACAGGTGTGATCAAGGTAAAGGTTCCCCTCGCACATATATGCTAGTCGTTCCCAACTCTAGGGGGCAGTGCTCATCTCCATTTCAAAGCCAAAGAGCCAATGTTATCCAAAGATAGATTATTAAGGTACTGCTTATAGGTATGTTTGCTTTTTTGTTTGTTTTTTTTTCTTTTGTTTGTTGCTGTTGTATTGTCGTGTTTGTTATTTATATGATGTGTTGTTCTTCTTTTCTTTTTAATGGAAAATGTAAATAAAGATTATTTTTTTTAAAAAAAAACAAAGATGTCTCTGTGGTCATCTGGCCTGCATGACTAAATGCCAAAGGCACACAGAACGCTTTACCTTCCCACCAAAGGTGGTCCCTATTTTTTTATATGTATTTTTTAATGTGCTTTCGAACTGCTAGTTAGCAGAAGTTGGGACAAGTAATGAGAGCTCACTCAGTTAAGCGGCACTAGGGATTCGAACTGCCGAACTGCCGACCTTTCTGATCGACAAACTCAGCATCTTAGCTACTGAGCCACCACGTCCCTGTGATCACTGTAGAGTGTCAAAGATGCTGGATAGATGAAGGTCATGATTCATTGTCATTACTTTTCTGGTTTTCCAGATTGTATGGAGCCAGGGTGATATATAGTCAAAATAACATTCCTTTCTCAGAGAGTCAAGGACATCTTGCCCTGCACCTGGATGGCTGGAACTGGGAGGCATCTCCAGTTGGGATGGTGCTTTGATTGGACCATGTGATGGACATGTGGGTGTTGGGCAGGGACTTGAACTTTCCTTTGGGTGGGGAAAACCTGGAAGCTTTCAGATTCGGGTTTTCCCAGATGTGCCAATATGACATCTCTAATAAAATGGAACTTTGAGGAAACTCAAGCCTTGGATGACCTTGATGGCGTTTCCTCCACTGAGTTTGACTTTAAGAGTGTCTTCATTCTCATGATGTATTCCTGTCTAACCTTTTTTTTTTACTTCAGTGTGCTTGATGTTGTCAATGTGATAGATGCCCAGGTATTTGTGATCTTCTTCATCCAGACACTTCATCTTATTTCCATAGGACATCTTGATTCCTTCAGTTTTCACTATTTTTTTCCATGGTTGATAGTAAGAGCAGCTCATTTGTTCAGTCCAAACTCCACTGCAATATCACAGCTGTACATTGTTGAGCAGCAATTCTATTTCAGATAGCATTTTCTCACACATCTTCAAATTATTAATGGATGGGAGGTGGGAGAAGCCTGGCAGATGTTTTTGATGTTTCAGAACCAAAGCCTGACTTGTTTGGTGTTTTTGACAGTGGGATCAATGTTATGACAAATAGTAGCAGTGATAGTGACTTTCCTTGATAGAGTTTGCTTTTGTCTTAACGTCTAGGAGCTTATTTCTACTGACCAACAACTGTGTCTTGCATTGTGCCATTGATCTTCGCACAAAGCTTCTGATGTTTCTACTGACTCCTATTATTGCTTGTAGTATTATTGTAGTATTATTGTAGTAAGACCAGAGGTGGGTTTCAGCAGGTTCTGACCAGGTTCTGGAGAACCGGTAGTGGAAATTTTGAGTAGTTCGGAGAACCGGTAGTAAAAATTCTGACTGGCCCCGCCCCCATCTATTCTCTGCCTCCCAAGTCCCAGCTGATCAGGAGGAAATGGGGATTTTGCAGTATCCTTCCCCTGGAATGGGGTGGGAATGGAGATTTTACAGTATCCTTCCCCTGCCACGCTCACCAAGCCACGCCACACCCACCAAGCCACACCCGCAGAACCGGTAGTAAAAAAATTTGAAACCCACCACTGAGTAAGACCACACCTAGAGTACTGCATCCAGTTTTGGTCACCACACTATAAACAAGATGTTGAGACTCTAGAAAGAGTGCAGAGAAGAGCAACTAAGATGATTAGGGGACTGGAGGCTAAAACATACAAAGAACGGTTACAGGAACTGGGCATGGGTAGTCTAGGGAAGAAAAAGACCAGGGGAGACATGATAGCAGTCTTCCAATATTTGAGGGGCTTCCACAGAGAGGAGGGGGTCAAGCTATTCTCCAAAGCACCTGAAGACCAGACAAGGAACAATGGATGGAAACTGAACAAGGAGAGATTCAACCTGGAAATAAGGAGAAATTTTCTATTTATTTCATCTCCTTTCGACAGTTAGTTAAAAAGATTGGTGTAGGGAGCAGATTTGAAGCTTAAGCATTTGAGTGGCATTAAGGAGGTTTATTACTGCCAAAAAAAAAAAAAAAAAAAATGCCCGACCCTTATAACAGCTTTCTGTTTCTGCTGATAGAAAGGTCAAAGGATAAGATGTGAATAATATCGCTGTCATTGAATTCACACATTTCAATGCCCTTTTTTTTATCGTGCTTTTTTTCTTTGGCAAATATTGGTCAGGAGTCTCATGAGTTTTCATGCAGTTCAAAAAAATGAAGAGAGAGAGAGAGAAGATAATGGATAGCACTCATTTGAAATCACAATGCTTTCATTAAAAGCATTTCGGCACCAGATGGATCATAGCTATCTATAGAAAGAAAGTTTCCTTTCTATTCTTTTGTGGTGAATTGCTTAGGGAACCCACAATAGTGACAGAGAGTAATTTTCAAACAAGGTAAATGCACAGAAGCTTGGAAGGTGAGAAGACGGACGACATCCAGTTTTATTTTCTTTCTTGTCCCTTTCTCTTCTCTCCATCCCCTTGTGAACCGAGTTTATATATTCTTTCTTTCTCTGGAGCGTTTGTGTCTAGCAAAAACCATCCAGAAAATATTCACTTGGCTGTACTTTTTACAGTTTCTGACCGGCTTTTTAAAACCGGTTTTTCCCAAGACTTTCAATCGTAACGAATTGGCTGCTGCAAAAATAAAATAAAATCACTCTCCAAATGAAATGCAAATGTTTAGTGCCCTATAAATTGCCACGATGATTCCGAGGGATGCTTAAAGGACAAGATGAGGTCTCCATAGTTGGCACGAGCCAATCAACTATTTGGCACAGATATTTCGCCTGACAAGTTATTAAAACTGTTTGTACCCATTCAGCTTGCTGAAAATTCCAGTAATGGAATGTTGCTCTAATGAAATAATAATAACAACAAGACGAAAAAAGAATAAGTGGGTTCTTTTAGCACAGACATAGAAGTGGAATTGAGCCAAGAGACATGTGCTAGGGCAAATCATGAATGGTAATAGAATTGAAATGCCAAATGGCCGAACCATCAGGACGAATGATTATTTGGGCATTTTAAACTTGGATAGCATCAAGCATGAGCAAATTAAAATTTGATTAGTAAAGAATACATCCAAAGAGTTGGAAAATTGCTAATGATAACATTGAATGACAGGAAAAACTATCAAAGCTATAAATACCTGGACCATACCTGTGATGAATGGAATGGAATGGAATGGAATGGAATGGAATGGAATGGAATAGAATAGAATAGAATAGAATAGAATAGAATAGAATAGAATAGAATAGAATAGAATAGAATAGAATAGAATAGAATGAGAAGGAGGAAGAAGAATGGAATGGAATGGAATGGAATGGAATGGAATGGAATGGAATGGAATAGAATAGAATAGAATAGAATAGAATAGAATAGAATAGAATAGAATAGAATAGAATAGAAGGAGTAGGAATGAAATGGAATAGAATAGAATAGAATAGAATAGAATAGAATAGAATAGAATAGAATAGAATAGAATAGAATGAGGAGGAGGAAGAAGAATGGAATGGAATGGAATGGAATGGAATGGAATGGACTAGACTAGACTAGACTAGACTAGACTAGACTAGACTAGACTAGACTAGAATAGAATAGAATAGTATAGAATAGAATAGAGGAGGAGGAGGAATGAAATGGAATAGAATAGAATAGAATAGAATAGAATAGAATAGAATAGAATAGAATAGAATAGAATAGAATAGAATAGAAGAATGGAATGGAATGGAATAGGTTAGAATACTCTTTATTGACAGTGTAATTGGACACACAAGGAATTTGTCCCTGGTGCATAAGCTCTCAATGTACATACAAACAACAAAGTGATGAGTCATAGATCATAAATCATAAGATACAATCATAAATCATAAGATACAATCATAAATCATAAGATACAAACAACAAGTGATAAATCATAAGATACCAAGAGGAAAAGAAAGTAGGAAAGGTGAAAAGATGAGAATGATAATAGTAGTACAGCCCTACTACATGGGTAAATATCTCTAGGCATAAGACATCTCGGTGGGAATTAAGTGTTTAGCAGAATGATGGCATGGGGGAAATATATCTTTACGTCAAATTGTTTTGGCATACAATGCCCTATAGCAGTGTGCTGAGGGGAGAAGTTGAAACAGTTTGTGTGGGGTCTGTAGATATTTTCTCAGCCCTCTTTCTAGTCTGTGCAATATACAAATCCTCCGTGGAACTCAGGTTGGTTGCAATAAGATACAATCATAAATTATGAGATACAATCAACAAGTAATAGTCATAAGATACCAATAGGAGTATGATACGATACTTGGGGTTGGGGGCGGGGGCGAAAGCCCTACTAAGCAGGTATATACAAAAGTATGAAGGCTATTGCTTAACGCATTGTAAGCCGCCCTGAGTCTCCGGAGAAGGGTGGCATATAAATCGAACCAATAAATAAATAAATAATAAATATGCTGCTGGATTTATTAGCTTGACACAAGCTGAACTGGACAGTTTTGACCGAAAACCAAGAAAATGCATAACTATTAACTCTGTGTAACATCCTCGTAGTAATGTTGACAGATTATACTTGCTCTGCAGAAATGTAGGCAGAGGTTTACATCAGGTCAAAAAAATTATCGATGAAGAAAAACGTGGATTGGCTGATTATGTAAAAAAAAAACCAGTCGAGACCAAGCATTGATGCAAATTAAAAAGCGGAACTTATTAAATGTACCGGAAACAAAGAATGAAAATGAAAATAGTGTACTAAGAACACGAACAGAATGCTGGCAAGGAAAAGGATTACACGGTCAATTTCGGCCAAAGATAGGCCCTCACCAAATCAAATCAAATCAAATCAAATCAAATCAAATCAAATCAAATCAAATCAAATCAAATCAAATCTTTGTTATCATCGTAGAACAACATATTTCCACTCTCACTTTTATTGTGCGCATCTAACAAACTATTCAACAGAGAGTGTTAGAATGCCAAAATAGAATCTATAATGGAGACTTCGCTGATTTCCTGGCTGTGACAAATGAAGGAAAAAAAAATATATCTGTAATCTAGGCACACGTATATAATATTTAAGATTTTATATTGTGTTTTTATCTCGTGTTTTTATCGAAACGGGAATGTGCCATATGATAAATAAATTACGTGTGCATCTGCCGTACATTTCTCTCTCTTGATGTTTTGCACTATTGACATTTTCTCAGTTGCTATGAGATAATTTAGGTAATCCTCAAGTTATGGTCACAATTGGGAGCAGTTCAGTAAATTAGGCTCAATTTTATGATTTTTTTTTTTTTTTTGCCATGGTTCTTGAACAAATCACTCTAGTTGTTAAGGGAACCATTCAATTCATTTTATCATATGTGGTGATCTTGCAAATATGTGAAAACATTACTGGATAAATATAATTAGGTCTAGTTTAATGAAAAGAAGGACTAGAGGGGACATTGTAACAGTCTTCCAATATCTTACAATGACATGTTCTTGCACAGGAACAGGAAGCTCAAGTTCAAAGGCCAAGATAAGGTATATAAGCCCAACTCCATGTGATCAGCTGCATTAGAATCACATGTGTTTAATAGTTCTGCTTCATCAATAAATGGACTCTCTTTCCAATCAGCCTCCAGCCTCCATTTTATCTCCAGTGCCTTTCTCCCGGCCTGGAACTGATTCAGATGGATATTTCTTCCCACACAGGAGTTCAATGTTTTGCTTACTTTTTTAAAAAAAAAATCTCTGTAGAATCTGGAAGAAGCAAAGCAGGGGTGAAATCCAGCAGGTTCTGGAGAACCGGTAGCAGAAATTTTGAACAGTTCGGAGAACCGGTAGTGGAAATTTTGAGTAGTTCGGAGAACCGGCAAATACCACCTCTGGCTGGTCCCAGATTGGGGTGGGAATAGAGATTTTGCAGTATCCTTCCACCCAGGAGTGGGGAAGGAATGGAGATTTTGAAGTATCTTTCCCCCAGGGGTGGGGAGGGAATGGGGATTTTGCAGTATCCTTCTCCCAGGAGTGGGGAGGGAATGGGGATTTTGCAGTATCTTTCTCCCAGGAATGGGGAGGGAACAGGGATTTTGCAGTATCTTTCCCCCAGGAGTGGGGAGGGAATGGGGATTTTGCAGTATCCTTCCCCCAGGAGTGGGGAGGGAATGGAGATTTTGCAGTATCCTTCCCCCACGAGTGGGGAGGGAATGGAGATTTTGCAGTATCCTTCCCCCAGGAGTGGGGAGGGAATGGAGATTTTGCAGTATCCTTCCCCCAGGAGTGGGGAGGGAACGGGGATTTTGCAGTATCCTTCCCCCAGGAGTGGGGAGGGAATGGGGATTTTGCAGTATCTTTCTCCCAGGAATGGGGAGGGAACAGGGATTTTGCAGTATCTTTCCCCCAGGAGTGGGGAGGGAATGGGGATTTTGCAGTATCCTTCCCCCAGGAGTGGGGAGGGAATGGAGATTTTGCAGTATCCTTCCCCCACGAGTGGGGAGGGAATGGAGATTTTGCAGTATCCTTCCCCCAGGAGTGGGGAGGGAATGGAGATTTTGCAGTATCCTTCCCCCAGGAGTGGGGAGGGAATGGGGATTTTGCAGTATCCTTCCCCCAGGAGTGGGGAGGGAATGGAGATTTTGCAGTATCCTTCTCCCAGAATGGGGTGGGAATGGGGATTTTGCAGTATTCTTCCCCCAGGAGTGGGGTGGGAATGGGGATTTTGCAGTATCCTTCCCCTGGATTGGGGTGGGAATGGAGATTTTGCAGTATTCTTCCCCTGCCACACCCTCCAAGCCACGTCCACAGAACCGGTACTAAAAAAAAAATGGATTTCACCACTGAAGCAAACCGTCTTTTATTCCTAGCATGGTATTCCCGAATCTCAGGCGAAAAACAAAATTATTAGGTGCAAAGATTCCGGTTGGGTCAAGCAACCCCAAAATTGGCCTCTTGTCCTTTCTCTGTTTTCTCCAGCTTCCCATCGCAATGCTCACAGCAGCGCACGGTCCAGTCACAATAGGTGGAAAGCATCAGATCATGCATTACGGGGCTGACACTTAGCAGTCTCGTAGTTATCCATTATAATCCCCTTTAATTCTCACAGCAGTAAGATAATGTCCTAGGCGGTAGGGGAGAACAGCCGGAGCAGGGCTGTGATTGATGAGGAATTAGCCTGATATTTGTTTAAGTGAACTTACTCTGTGCCTGCTGATGGTTCAGCTTTGGTTCTCATAAGGCCTGTTTGTGTGTGTGTTTTTTTAATTCCCTATACACTTAGTCCTCCACGTACGACCGCAATTGAGCCCAAGATTTATGTCGCTAAGCGAAGCAGTTGTTAACTGAGTTTCTCCCCCTCCCCCCCATTTTACAGTTTTTCTTGCCACATTTGTTAAGGGAATCACGGCAGTTGTTGAATGAATAAATCCGGTTTATTTATTTATTTATTTATTTGTTTATTTATTTATTTGTTTGTTTGTTTGTTTCTATACCGCCCTTCTCCAATAGGACTCAGGGCGGTGAACAGCCAGAGTAAAAAACAGAACATACAAAATTTAAAAGCAATTTAAAATAATTAAATATTTTGGCCGTAAATTAATTGTTAAGGGAGTCCAGCTTCCCCCTCGGCTTTGCTTGTCAGGCGGTCGCAAAAGGGGATCCCGTGATGTTGTGACGTTGTGTGACCGCAGGCCAGGGGAGAAATCCAGCAGGTTCTGACAGGTTCTGGAGAACCGGTAGCGGAAATTTTGAGTCGTTCGGAGAACCGGCAAATGTCACCTCTGGCTGGTCCCAGAGTGGGGTGGGAATGGAGATTTTGCAATATCCTTCCCCCAGGAGTGGGGAGGGAATGGGGATTTTGTAGTATTCTTCTCCTGAAGTGGGGTGAGAATGGGGATTTTGCAGTATCCTTCCCCTGCCACGCCCACCAAGCCACACCACACCACGCCCACCAAGCCACGCCCACAGAACTGGTAGTAAAAAAATTTGGATTTCACCATTGCCGCAGGCAGTTATCCAGGCATCTGCACCAGGCCTTTTTATCTGGGAGTGGTCCATCTTGTTAAGCGCTGATAGTGACTTTTGCTTTTTCTGCTCTGCGACATTTGAGAAGTCCCGTCCAATCAATGCTGAGCAAACGAAGTTGCACTTAAGTTCCATTGACCAAGAGATTGATTCAGATCTAATCCCAGGGAAATGAAAATGGAAAGTTGTGATTGTTGGTTCTTCTTTCTTTCCTCCTCCTCCTCCTCCTCCTCCTCCTCCTCCTCCTCCTCCTCCTCCTCCTCCTCCTCCTCCTCCTCCTCCTTTCTTCTATTCTTCTTCCATTTCCTCTTCTTCCTCTTTCTCCTCCTCTTTCTCCTTCTCCTCCTCTCCTCTTCCTCCTCCTCCTCTGCCTCCCCCTCCTTCTTCTCCTCCTCCTCCTCTTCCTTTTCCTCTTTCTCTTCCTCTTCCTCCTCCCCCTCCCCTCCTCCTCTTCTTCTTCTTTCTTCTCCTCTTCCTCCTCTTTCCTCCTATTCTTCTTTCATTTCCTCCTCCTCCTCTTCTTCCTTCTCCCCTTCCTCCTCCTCCTCCTCCTCCTCCTCCTCCTCCTCCTCCTCCTCCTCCTTTCTTCTATTCTTCTTCCATTTCCTCTTCTTCCTCTTTCTCCTCCTCTTTCTCCTTCTCCTCCTCTCCTCTTCCTCCTCCTCCTCTGCCTCCCCCTCCTTCTTCTCCTCCTCCTCCTCTTCCTTTTCCTCTTTCTCTTCCTCTTCCTCCTCCCCCTCCCCTCCTCCTCTTCTTCTTCTTTCTTCTCCTCTTCCTCCTCTTTTCTCCTATTCTTCTTTCATTTCCTCCTCCTCCTCTTCTTCCTTCTCCCCTTCCTCCTCCTCCTTTCTCTTCCCCTTCTTCTTCTTCTTCCTTTTCCTCTTCCTCTTCCTCCTCCTCCTTTCTCCTATTCTTCCATTTTCTCTTCTTCCTCTTCTTCCTCTTCCTCTTCTCCTTCTCCTCCTCCTCCTCTTCCTCTTCCTCTTCCTCTTCCTCTTTCTCTTTCTCTTTCTCTTTCTCTTTCTCTTCCTCCCCCTCTCCCTCCTCTCCTCCCCTTCTTCTTTCTCCTCCTCCTCTTCCTCTTCCTCCTCCTCTCTCCTATTCTTCTTCCATTTCCTCTTCTTCCTCTTCCTCCTCCTCCCCCTCCTCCTCTTCTCCTCCTCTTCTTCTCCTCCTTTTCCTCCTCCTCCCTCCTCTTCCTCCTTGCTCCTCCCTCCTCCTCCTCTTCCTCCCTTGTGCTCTCTTCTCCTCCACTCCTCCTTCCTCCTCCTCCTCCTTTCACTATCAGTATATAAAAACGGCCCCCATTTAGCCCAAAGTAACTGAGCTGACAAGGTTTCAGCCAATGATCCTACTCCCTTGAAACCAGCAACTCATCTTCGTCTGTGGTTCACTCCTGCACTGTGAAGTGTGAAATCAGGCTCGGCTCATGTAAGGACAAGTGAAATCAAATCCCCAACGAGTCTCCCTTTTCTGCAGAATAAGAGTATCAACTCACGCTCTCCCGTAAACCCAAACACCCGGCAAAAATAAAAACAGTGGGAGAACAGATCTACTCTTACTGACTTGATTTTCTCTGCTTCCAAGATTATTCAAGGGTAACCTGGTGTGCAGAGATGGAGACGTAGATTCTCCAAGATGAAATTACCTGGAGAGAGAGAGAGAGAGAGAGAGAGGGAGGGAGGGAGGGAGGGTGAGAGAGAGAGACAGAGAGAGAGAGAGAGAGAGAGAGAGAGAGAGAGAGAGAGAGAGAGAGAGAGAAATCTGTTGTACTTTTAGGAAAGGTGCACAGTTAGAACCGAGTTTTGTTCATTCCAATCAAATGCAAATACCCAAGAGGTTGGAATTATGGCATTTCAAGTGGGAAAACACGTTTGCAGAGAGTTGGACAAATCTTTTCTATATTTGGGAAATTATGTCTACCCGTGGAAATATCTCTCCAGCTGTTTTGATTTTGGGTGTTATCTTCGGAGAGCTAATTTCACTTTTATATCTCCTGACTTTCTTGTCAGTTTGACACAAGCATTTTGAAGTTTTGCCCTTACATGCTGGCATGAGTGGTCTCCCACGGTCTAAAAATATACATGATCGTAAAGACAACTTTATGATCAAGAGATGGTGGGAGGTAATTCTTGTGCTGCAGACTTTCCTCTGCTTTATTCAAAAAGGTCAGTCCACATAAATAGGTTGTTGGCAGAAGCAGGAAGAAATAAGTCATATATCTGATGATTTTAGAGTCTTGTGGGAAATTTGCAAATACTAAGGGACCTTCCCAGGAGTAGGCACTATCTTATTGAATTATGTCCTAAGGGACAAGTACTTGATGTTTAGTTATTAATAAATACCTTATCTTTCCTCCAAATTTGACTATCTTGGGAAAAATGGAGACTACAACTAGGAAATTGGGAGATTTCCCCAAGTCCCCCAAATAGTATTGGAGAAATATCCATCTGGTTTAGTTCCAAGATGGGAGGAAAACACTGGAAACATGGAGGCTGATTGGTTTAAGTAGAACCACCAAGCACTTGATTCTCTGGTGCAGCTGACCACATGGAGTTGAGAGTGAGGAGTATTTATACCTTCTCTTGGGCTTTGAACTTGAGCTTCCTGTTCCTGTGCAAGAACATGTATTCTATTGGCTGTTCTAGGGGTCATAGCTGGCTCTATAGGTTGTCTGAGCTAAGTTTGGTTGAAGCTCGGACTCTGATACAATGTCCATAGGAGATTGTGCAACGCAGTGAGCTCTGATGCTAGTGGGTTAATCTTATTATGTTCTGGAGGGTCATGTCTTAATCCCATCATCCTGGAGTTGAAGGTCTTTGTTTTGTAGATATACATGGCCACATTGCATCTAGAAGTTGAGTTCAGTTCTTGAAAGACTCTATAGAGCAGTGGTTCTCAACCTGTGGGTTGGGACCCCTTTGGGGGTCGAACAACCCTTTCACAGGGGTCGCCTAAAACCATCGGAAAACACATATTTTCAATGGTTTTAGGAATAACTTTATGGTTGGGGGTCACCACAACATGAGGAACTGTATTAAAGGGTCGCAGCATTAGGAAGGTTGAGACCCACTGTTATAGAGTGTTTCTATCTAATTCATCAAATTCATAAAATGAATGTAGCTCTTATTTGACTGGAGACTACTAGACTAGGATTTGGGGTGGAAATCTCAGAAAAAAGGGAGCAGCATGTTAGAACTTCCCTATTGTCCCAAGATGACAACAATCAGTGCGGTGGCTGAGTTAGTGACATGATTGTTAAGTGAATCAGGATTCCTCATGGATTTTGCTTGTCAGAAGGTCATAAAAAGGAGATCACATGACCCCAGGACAATGCAACCGTCATAAATATGAATTGCTTGCCAAGCATCCAAATTTTGTTCCTGTGAACATGGGGATGCTGCAACAGCTACCCTAAAATAAGAAATCCCCTGATAATAAATCCAATCGGGCTTTTGAGCGCATACAGTAAAATAAGCCCTCCCCGAAAATAAGCCCTCCCCAAAAATATTTAAATGCACGCGCAGCTGGTCCCCACCATTTCCTCTGGTTAGGGTTAGGGCAGGGGTCTGCAACCTTAAACACTCAAAGAGCCATTTGGACCTGGTTCCCACAGAAAAGAAAACACCGGGAGCCACAAAACCCTTCCAGTGCCTGACTATTTCCTGAGCGGCCACAAAACTAGCATATGTAGTTGAATGAAACATTCTGTTTTCTTCTGAAACTTTTCTTTTCTTGGACTTAGCCATGGTTGGCCTACCGGAGATTGAAAAGCTCAATAAATCGCGTGCCTGTGGGTGTCGCACATTGGCAGTTTCAACGCATACTTTGAGTGATAGGGAGCTGCAGCAGAGGGGTGAAAGAGCCACATGCGGCTCCAGAGAGCTGGAGAGAGGCGGAGCTGGAAATCAGGTAAGACGGCAAGAGGAGCCCCATCTTGCTCGATGCCCCCCCAAAGTAATAAGACATCCCTGAAAATAAAGCCCAGCACTGATTTCGGGGTTCAAAAAAAATATAAGACAGGGTCTTATTTTCAGGGAAACACGGTATAAGTGTGAAAAATGGTTAAATGTCACTTCTTTTCAATGCCATTGTACCTTCCGCTAACTAAATTAATTATTGTAAGTTGAGGCCTATCTGTACTGATAAGAGTGGAATTTTTAGGGATTGAAGCAGAGGTGGTATTCAGCCGGTTCGGACCGGTTCACCTGAACTGGTAGTGGACCGGTTCGCCCAAGCCGGTTCGGATCAGTTCACCCAAGCCGGTTCGGACCGGTTCGCCGAAACTGTCTCTATGCCATCCTATTTAGGCACGTTTTTGAGGCCGGACGCATGTGTAGAAGGCATGTGCGGCAGCAAAATGCATGCACGGAAGGCTGGACACATGCATGGATGGGGTGCACGTGCTCACATTTACGAACTGGTAGGGAAAGTAAGTAAATACCATCCCTGGATTGAAGTCCAATTATCTGGAAGCTTTCCAGCTGAGAAATATTGGTTTATGGCTTATTATCAGAGAAGTAGGAACACTTTTATTTAACCTATTTAACTTATATGCAGAGCACATCCTGAGAAAGGCGGGGCTAGATGAATCAAAAGTTGGAATTAAGATTGCCGGGAGAAATATCAACAACCTCAGATATGCAGATGATGCCACTCTAATGGCAGAAAGTGTAGCGCTAAA
The DNA here is from genome assembly GCF_029215685.1 of Pituophis catenifer annectens. NCBI lineage: Eukaryota > Metazoa > Chordata > Lepidosauria > Squamata > Colubridae > Pituophis > Pituophis catenifer. Next base: position 5,870,637 of record NW_027256888.1, read on the forward strand.
GAGCCTCTTGATGTGGGTGAAGAAGGAGAGTGGAAAAGTTGGCTTGAAACTCAACATTCAGAAAATTTAAGATCATAGAATCTGGCCCTCTCAATTCCTGGCAAATAGATGGGGAAGAAATGGAGGTAGTGACGGATTTTATTTTCCTGGGCTCCAAGATCACCACAGATGTGGACTGCAGCCAAGAAATTAAAAGACGCTTGCTCCTGGGAAGGAAAGCTATGGCAAATCTAGACAGCATACTAAAAAGCAGAGACATCAGCCTGCCAACAAAAGTGCGTATAGCCAAGGCTATGGTTTTCCCAGTTGCAATGTCTGGCTGTGAAAGTTGGACCATAAGGAAGGCTGAGAAGGCCAAAGAATGGAGGCCTTTGAAGTCTGGTGCTGGAGAAGACTCCTGCGAGTCCCTTGGACTGCAAGGCGATCCAACCAGTCGGTCCTAGAGGAGATCAACCCTGACTGCTCTTTAGAAGGCCAGATCCTGAAGAGGAAACTCAAATACTTTGGCCACCTGATGAGAAGGAAGGACTCCCTGGAGAAGAGCCTAATGCTGGGAAAGATGGAGGGCAAAAGAAGAAGGGGACGACAGAGAACGAGGTGGCTGGATGGAGTCACTGAAGCAGTCGGCGGGAGCTTAAATGGACTCCAGAGGATGGTAGAGGACAGAAAGGCCTGGAGGAACGTAGTCCATGGGGTCGCGATGGGTGGAACACGACTTTCCAAATAACAGCAACAAGGAAAACCAATAAGCTAAAAGTGTAGAATTATAGGCTGATTATAACTAGTTTTGATGGGGCAAGAAATGCATTTCAGCAAGCTTTTTAAAACGAGTGTCTCTTTTCTTTGAGTGTTTGTTCCTTTTGAAGTTCTCTTCTGTTCAGTTCAGAATTTCATTCTGGCAGAGAAGGGGAAAAAATAATAATAAATAAACATAACACTGGACAATTTTCTTTAGCAAGGAGCATTGCAATAAATCTAATTAGCATCCAAATTAAATTCGAGGACTCCTGATTATTATACCATAAAGTACTGTACCGGACTCAGAAATGATTTATTTTAGAAAGAAATCAGGAAATGAATATCTGGTGTCCATTTATATATATTTGTCTAGGCTCTAATTGTGCATAGAGAAAATAACAAGTTTTAGTAAAAGAAGAAAAAAGACTGGGAACAGATATGTTAAGAAAAGGCATTTTTCATTAAGATAAAAAGACTCTCGGCTGCTAAGCTACTATAGAACCCAGAATGTTGTGGTCATTTATCTTTGGCTGAATGCAGCTGTTTTATCAGTTTTTTTTTCTTTCCTTTCTTTTATCCCTCTTTCTTCTCTCTTTCTCTCTCTTTTCTCAATCTCATTGGGAAAATCAACAAATCAAGTACAGGCAGTCCTCAAATTACTACACTTCGTTTAGTGACTGTTAGAAGTTGCAATGGCCCTGAAAAGAGTGACTTGTGGGTTTTTTTCCCCCATGGTCACATGATCAAAAATTCAGACCCTTGACAATGGACTCATATTTATGACAGTTGCAGTGTCCGGGGGGGTCATGCGATCACTTTTGCAACCTTTCGACAAGCAAAGTCAGTGGGCAAAGTCAGATTAATCGAACAATTGTCTCACTTAACAACAGAAATGTTGGACTCAGTTGTGGATGTATGTTGAGGACTTACTTCTGACTTGAGGGCAGAAATTGTGGGTGCTTCATCATTGGAAGTTTTTAAGAAGAGACTGGATAGCCACCTGTCTGAAATGGGATAGGACAGTGATGGCTAACCTTTTTGCCATCGTGTGCTAGGAAGGGGGGGCGGGGGAGGGTTGCACATGTGTGTGCCCATACCCATAATTCTATGCAACCCGCCCCACGTATGCATGCGTGACCCCCCCTCCCCCCCGCTCCTGGCACATGATGGCCCAGTAGGCCTGTTTTTCTTTCTCACCTGGCTCCAAATCCTCTCTATGCATCTGGGGAGGGCAAAAACAGCCTTCCCCACCCCCTCAAAGGCCCAAAACGGCCCGTTTCCCAACTTCCAGTTGGACAGGAAGTGATGTTTTTTGCTGTCCCTAACCTCCAGAGACTCCTAGAGACTCCAGAAGGCCCAAAAATCAGATGGCCGGTGCACGCATGCGCACCGGAGCTGAACTGGTGTGCCAGGCAACATGGCTTCACGTGCCACCTGTGGCACACGTGCCATAGGTTCGCCATCACGGGGATAGGATCTCCTGCTTGAGCAATGGGATGGATGAGAAGACCTCCAAGATCCCTTCCGGCTCTATTCTGATTGACTATTTGTATTTGTTGACCCACCACTAACAAAACCAGCTATTGTACCTATTGTAGGGGAACATCTTGCCCATATTGAGAGTGGTGCGGTGCCCTAGAGGCAGAGCTCTCGCCTCACAATCAGGAGGTCGTGAGTTCGATCCTAGGTAGAGGCAGATATTTCTCTCTCTGGGCACAATGAGAATATATCTGCTGAACAAAACTCCGCATTGGCAACAGGAAAGGCATCCAGCCAGTAAACATTCTGCTAGCTCCATTCAGTTGCTCAGACTCCACCCCGCAAGGAATTATGGGATCGTTAAACGAAGATGATGATGATGATCTTGCCCATATCAACTTACTATACTTTTTCCCCCTGACCCTGGAGGTTTTTAAGAAGAGATTGGACAACCATTTATCTGAAATGGTACTGGCAGAACTCATCCAAGAACATCAACTGGCTGACAGAAAGCATAGCGAAAATTCTTTAATTTCACAACAGGTAGACAGATTTAAGAAGAGATTCAATCGGGAAAATGTGACAATCCTAGACCAGGCTAAAAACGCCAGGGAATTTCTAGAAGCCTGGCGCTCCGACAAATCAGCCATCAACAGACACACAGACATTAACATCTATAGACTATGGAAAGGGACGCGGTGGCTCAGTGACTAAGATGCTGAGCTTGTCAATCTAAAGGTCAGCAGTTGTTCTTTCTGATCTTCTTGAGTCTGGGATTTAACTTGTGGTTGATTTATCTGAAGTGGTGAGATCAGCTCATTCTTCACTAGGTTAAAGCATTGTTAAGTAGCTCTTTCTCCGTTCATCATCTCTCTCTCTCTCCCTTTCTTTCTCTCACTCTCTCTCTCCCGTCAAGCCAAAGGTAATGATTGACATTTTTTGGGTTCCTGACAGAAATTTGGGGAAACAGAAAGAGGAGAATTATTTGGTGAAGAGCTCTGGGACTCACAGCCCAGACTCAACATCTGCCAAAACATCTGATCCAGACAATATTTTCTTAAGCTTTGAATTTAGCTAGAATCAGCATGGGATAGCAGCAGTAACTTAATGGTCTAGTGCAGATGTGCAGTTAGCTTCTCCTGAAATGTCCTCCAATGGTCTACCTGTACCTGGGGAACATTTGATTAACATCTGATTCAATCAGAAGTTCTTCCTTTCAAAGCAGATATTAATTTCAAGCCAACCGGTTGCATCAAAGATCTTTGGAATTTACGGTAATCTTAGAGAGTGACTGGCAAATAATGAACATTTTCCCCTCCCAAAATACCAGAAAACTAAAGATAAAAAAATACATTATAGTCTCTTAAAGGGACGCGGAGGCTCAGTGGTTAAGATGCTGAGCTTGTCGATCGAAAGGTCGGCAGTTCAGCGGTTCGAATCCCTAGTGCCGCATAATGGTGTGAGCTCCCGTTACTTGTCCCAGCTTCTGCCAACCTAGCAGTTTGAAAGCACGTTAAAAAATGCAAGTAGAAAAATAGGGACCACCTTTGGTGGGAAGGTAACAGTGTTCTGTGCACTTTTGGCATTTAGTCATGCCAGCCACATGACCATGGAGAAGTCTTCGGACAGCACTGGCTCTTCGGCTTTGAAATGGAGATGAGCACTGCCCCCTAGAGTTGGGAACAAATAGCACATATGTGCGTTATTTACCTTATAGTCTCTTAAGAAAGATGTTTATGGAGATTCTCAATCATCCAGGTCATGATTGTTCCAAAGGTGCTTTTTCACGTGGCAACTGGACTTCCTTTATTTTATATATTTTATTTATACACTTTTCTTATACAAACATACGTGCTTCGTGAACAACATGTTGTCTGAGTCTATCTGCTTATACATAATAATGTTTTTCCAATTTCTTATTTCTACCTCTATTTGCTAGCCATTGATAAAACAAATCCCATATTAAAAAATATTCTGTATCTTCTTTATCCCTTATTTTTAACATCAACCTATCCATTTCTGCACCATCTTTTTTTTTAAATTACACTTTCCTCTGTGGGCATTTCCCCCTTTATCCAATGCTGTGCAAATACAATTCCTGCTACTGTCAGAATATGCAGTATTATTTATATATTTATAAATATATAAATATATATATATATTTACAGACCTCTCGCATCCTGGACATAAATTGTTTCAACTCCTACCCTCAAAACGACACTACAGAGCACTGCACACCAGAACAACTAGACACAAGGACAGTTTTTTCCTGAACGCCATCACTCTGCTAAACAAATAATTCCCTCAACACTGTCAAACTATTCACTATGTCTGCACTACTATTACTCTTCTCATTGTTCCTATCACCCATTTCCCCCCACTTATGACTGCATGACTGTAACTTTGTTGCTTGTATCCTTACAATTTATATTGATATTGATTGTTTCCTGATTGCTTATTTGTACCCTATGACTATCATTAAGTGTTGTACCTTATGATTCTTGATGAACGTATCTTTTCTTTTATGTACACTGAGAGCATGTGCACCAAGACAAATTCCTTGTGTGTCCAATCACACTTGGCCAATAAAAAAATCTTTCTATCTATCTATCTATCTATCTATCTATCTATCTATCTATCTATCTATCTAGTATATATTCCCTTTATTGTATTTCTCTGGTACTATGCCTAGCAAGAATATTTCTGGTTTATAATCTAGGTGCTGTTTAACATCTTTTCTATCCGTGTATGTATTTTCATCCATTTTTTTCCCCACTTTTGTGCATGTTCACCACATATGATAATATGTGCCTGGTGTCTGATTACATTTCCAACCTTTGGCAGACATATTTTTGAACATCTTTGCCAGCCTTGCAGGAGGCAACTGCCACCTATAAAACATTTTGTATAGGTTTTCCTTCTAGGTCAGTGTTTCTCAACCTTGACAACTTTAAGTTATGTGGACTTCAACTCCCAGAGTTGACGTTTCTGGTTTTGCTGTCTGCAGAATTCTGGGAGTTGAAGTCCACATGACTTACATTTGCCAAGGTTGAGAAACACTGTTCTTGTTAGGATATGGTTTGAGCCTAACAAGTTGTCCAGGCAATATATTTGTTCTGTGACTTTAATATGAATATGTATTGTGTGACTTTAATGTTTTACTGCTGATTCATTGTAATGCTGAGTCATGCTGTAATTAGATAATCACTGGTTGTAAACCTATTTAAGAAAGGTACTATAACGTATTCAGTTGATGATATGTTACCATAGTGTGTGGAGTTGCTATCATTGTGCTATCATCGTTGGATGGTTCTGCTACCATCGTGGTTTGTGAACCAGAGTGAGTTTGTTATTCTAACCAACTACTGTTTGTGTGGTAAGAAGATTTTGTATCACTGGATTGATTTAACTGGCAAAGACTTGGATTGATTTAAAGACTATGAGATTGTTTTTTCACGATAAAGTAAACTTTTGATAAACCAGTTTGCACATCTCTTATTAATTGCTCTCAGCAACGTTTCTCTGTGCTCTACACTCTGCTGGTTGGAACACAACAACAATATCCTTAACAGTTCTAGGTAGTCGCCATTGTCAATTTGTAATTTCTGTCCCAGAGTTTTTGCCATCTTCTTCTTTTAACAACCCCATAATTCCTTGCAGGGTGGAGTGTGGGCAACTGAATCGAGTTAGCTTTACTAGCTGTTTACTGGCCAGATGCCCTTCCTGTCACCAATACAGAGTTTTGTTCAGCAGATATATTTTCATTGTGCCCAGAGAGAGAAATATCTGCCTCTATCTAGAATTGAACTCACAGCCTCCTGATTGTAAGGCGAGAGCTGCACCTCTAGGCCACCATACCACTCCCTGCCTTACAGTATATCATCCTAGTCAAATGGTTGTCTGTTTTTGAAAACCTCCAGGGATGGCTTAACCATAACTCTTGCAAGCTATTCCATTGATTAATTGTTCTTACTGTCAGGAAATTTTTTCTTGACTTCAAGGTTATAAATGTATAACCAGTTATAAATATAATATGATTTATTTCTTTAAAAGATTTGTTTACCGTTGCCTATTGGACAATTTTAAATGTAAAGAAAAGAGAAATGCATATATTGAAATACATTTTCTGCAACTTTAATTTGGCATGAAATATAAGAAACACATTACGTAAGTGAATGGGATGAAAACTCATCATTAAAAGTTGCTCCAGCTTCCTGTACATTTGTTTCAAATATCTCTTTAACAAGCTTCCCATTACTTCTTATCCTGGTTCTTTGAAGACCCTATACCAGTGATGGCTAACCTTTTTGCCATCACATGCCAAAAGCGGGGGGGGGGGGAAATACAGGAGGTCGCATGCACGCATGCCCACACCCATAATTCAATGCCCCGCATGCCCCCTGTGCATTCGTGTGTGACCCCCCCACACACGCTCCTCACGCTTTTGGCACGCGACGGCAAAAAGGTTACCGATGGGCCCAGTAGGCCCATTTTTCACCCTCCCCAGGCTCCAGAGGCCTTTTTTGGAGCCTGGGGAGGGCAAAAACAGCTTTCCCCATGCCCCTGGAGGCTCTCTGGACACCGGAAACAGCCCATTTCCCGAATTCTGGTGGGCCTGGAAGACCTGTTTTTCACTCTTTCCAGTCTCCAGAGTGTCATAGGTTCAACATCACAGCCAGGGGTGAAATCTACTTACCTTCCTTACCGGTTCGGCAGATTGTCGGCGCTACCAATTCACCCGAACCTGTCTGAACTGGCTGAATTCCACCTCTGGTTGTCATTCTTTGGCATTATGCATGTGCAGGAGCTTCAATACAACTTATTGCTTTCGTTCACCCTGTTATTTAAAACTGAGATAGTGTTTTCTACCACTCAGGGAAACCAGTCATCATGTTTTTATATAATTCTTATCTATATGATAAATCAATCTGCGTGACAGGCTTCTTCCACATCAGATTAGCGTTGTCTTCCATTTCTGTTCATTGATAACCATGTTTAGATGATAAGATTCTCGTGGCCCAGTTGGGAATCGTCTTAAACAACCAATTGCCATTCTAAATGAGCTCTTATTGATAGAATGTGAGTTTCTGCACTTTGCTTTTCTATTAGGAAGGCAGGTGGTCACTTGATCTGCAGTTCTTTCTTAAAATTATAATTTAGTTTTCATCTGGAAACTATACTCAGATTTGGAAGAGAGTACGTCTATGCATCAGTTATGAACGCTCGCAGACGAAGGTATTTTATGCAAAGGAAAAAATAGTTCTCCACCTGAATTTATCCAGTATTTTAATCAGGGGTGGGATTCGCATACCATAGCAACTGGTTCGCCCAGCACCAGAAATGTGAGCGCGTATCACAAAATGTGGCAATCCGCTCGCACGCGCCATCCCCACATGTGTGCAACATTAAACAACAAGGCAATTTGCTTGCATGCGCCGTCCACACATGCATGCAGTATCAAAAACACATCAATATAGGACGGGATTGCTCCCAGACAGGTGGGCAAGCCCACCTTCAGATCACCACTATCGTTTCGCCCGAGCCAGTCCGAAGCAGCTGAATGCCACTTCTGATTTTAATAGAAGACACCAGCACAGTAGTCCATCAACAGAAAGATTTTTTTTCCAGTTATAAATTTAATATGATTTACTTATTTAAAAGATTTATATACCATTGCTGACTGTATTGGACAATCTTAAATGTAAAGAAAAGAAAAATGCATATATTGAAATACATCTTCTGCAACTTTATTATTTTTTTAAAAGGAAGGAAGGAAGGAAGGAAGGAAGGAAGGAAGGAAGGAAGGAAGGAAGGAAGGAAGGGGCAGGCAGTGAGGCAGGTAGGCAGGGAGGGCGTGAGGAAGCAAGCAAGGAAGGAAGGAAGGAAGGAAGGAAGGAAGGAAGGAAGGAAGAAGACAAGAAGAAGGAAGGGAGGAAGGAAGGAAAAAAGAGATGGAGGAAGAAAAATGAAATAAGAAGAAGGAAGAAAAGACAAAATGAGAAGGAAGGAAGGAACGAAGGAAGGAAGGAAGGAAGGAAGGAAGGAAGGAAGGAAGGAAGGAAGGGGCAGGCAGTGAGGCAGGTAGGCAGGGAGGGAGGGAGGAAGGAAGGAAGGAAGGAAGGAAGGAAGGAAGGAAGGAAGGAAGGAAGGAAGAAGACAAAAAGAAGGAAGGGAGGAAGGAAAAAAGAGATGGAGGAAGAAAAATGAAATAAAAAGAAGGAAGAAAAGACAAAATGAGAAGGAAGAAAGGAAGGAAGGAAGGAAGGAAGGAAGGAAGGAAGGAAGGAAGGAAGGAAGGATAAAAGAGATGGGAGGAAAGAAGGAGCTATTTGAACTGTTTTAAGGTAATCTTACATTAATGAAAAGAAAGTTATTTTTCATCTTCTTAAGCCAGGAATGAGTCAGAACTTATTTGCCATCGGATTGACATCAGGTTAATAAGATTATTTCCAGAATATGAAGTTCACCTATAAAATAGATGGGGTGATCTCTTGTCAGCCCTGATTACATCTATTAAGTGATAACTTCTTTTAAAATTTTGTAATGGAATTGAAAGCGCTGGAGGTTACCTATAACAGCTTGACCTTTACAGAAAAATAATCAACAACAAACACACACACACACACAGAGAGAGAGAGAGAGAGAGAGAGAGAGAGAGAGAGAGAGAGAGAGAGAGACTAAAATAGTTATTACATGTAGCTTTACACATATTTCAGTTATATATGGCATCCTACACATGTATAAATGAGAAATATTGCTCCCTGATCTAAACTCTGCTTCTACAAGGTGGCAGCATCTGGAACCAAGCTCCAATCTTCTTTACTCTCAGAAGTTAAACATGATTGGATTTGGTCCAACATATTCCAGATCCGGAGGCTGGGATTGGAGAGCTATGCAAAAGAAGACAAAGGTAAATACTGTTGCAAACAATACTGTTGAAATCATCAACGGGAACCAAGCTCTGGCTTAACTCAGGGCCCCCGCAGAAAGGCCATCCAAGCCAGTGGTAGGTTGCTCCCAGTTCGCACCGGTTCACAAGAACTGGTAGTAAAAATTTCTAGTAGTTTGGAGAACTGGTAATAACATTGGCTGGCCACGCCCCTGAACTGGTCCCCGGCCCAGTCGCCATTCGCTTACCCTTCCCACCTCATCAGAGGCTTTTTTTTTTTTTACTTTTAAAAGCATTTTTTGCTACAACCTCTTCAGCCGAAAAAAATGCTTTTAAAAGAAAAAAAAAGCCTCTGATGATTGTGCGGCTCAGCTAGGATCATCAGAGGCTTTTAAAAGCATTTTTTCTGCAACCTCTTCAGCCGAAGAGGTTGTAGAAAAAAAAATGCTTTTAAAAGCCTCTGGCGATCCCAGCTGAGTTGCCTGATCGTCAGAGGCTTCTAAAAGCATTTTTTTTCTGCAACCTCTTAAGGTTGTAGAAAAAATGCTTTTAAAAGTAAAAAAAAAAAAAATTAATAACAGCTGCCAGGTTACTGGTGGCACAGTATTGGAAGAAGGAAGATCCACCTACTATTGAGGAATGGACACTAAAAGTCGTGCATTTGGCAGAGATGGCAAAAATTTCATCATATCTCAAAGACCATTCAAACGAAAGATACATATCGGAATGGAGAAGATGGATCGACTATATTCAAAACAAATATCAGACTAAGAAGATTCATATAGCTTACGAGTGAAACATTTTCAATTTTTAGCTTATGTTTATAGTGTTTTGAGCTATAAGGAGTTCAAGACCTAGAAAGAATTTGAAGTCAACAATTTGTTAGCATATTTTAGTTTTATGTTTGTGAGTGCTATACCCTGTGCTTGTTCTGGGAAGTCTAGGGAGGGGGGTGGGGGGAAGGGGGAGGGGGAAAGGATGGGTGGGAAGGCAATGGGGGTGGGATGGGATGAGGGGGGAGGGGTGGGGAGGAGAAAATGTTTGTATTTCCTATAAAACTTTTCAATAATAATAAAAAAAGTAAAAAAATAAAGTTGGCCATGCCCACCCAGTCACATTACCCCCCCACCAAGCCACGCCCACAAAATAAGCCACGCCCACAGATCCAGTAGTAAAAAAATTTAGAACCCATCCCTGATCCACGCCAGTGTCTTTGTCTGAAATCAATGTTGCACTAATTCTATTTTTAGCTAAATGTGATGTACTTATGAAATAACTTACCTGGTCAAACGCTGGCTATCTCACAAACACCCCCACACAGATCTTTGCACACTTTGGGCCCTTCTGTAGACCTCTTATGTAAAGGGAAAATACCAAATGGAAAATGAGAGTAGAAAATAGAGTCATACGTTGGAAGGGACCTCGCCGGTGTTGCAGTCCAAAGTAGAGGTGGGTTTCAGCAGGTTCTGACCAGTTCTGGAGAGCCGGGTAGCGGAAATTTTGAGTAGTTCGGACAACCGGCAGTAAAAATTCTGACTGGCCCCACCCTCATCTATTCTCTGCCTCCCAAGTCCCAGCTGATCGGGAGGAAATGGGGATTTTGCAGTATCCTTCCCCTGGAGTGGGGAGGAAATGGAGATTTTACAGTATCCTTCGCCTGCCACGCCCACCAAGCCATGCCCACCAAACCATGCCATGCCCACTAAGCCATGCCCACAGAACCGGTAGTAATAAAATTTGAAACCCACCACTGATCCACAGCCCGACACCTGCCTTGCCTCACGACCGCCGCACCGGCACACCACTCAATCTCCTGAAAGCAGAAGAAGTGGGTCAGTAGCTACGTGGACTCCTACTGCACATGGCTGCACGAGGCAGGTGTTGGGGCATGTACGGCCCGGCTGTGGGGGCCCTGAATTAAGCCGGTGTGGGCACCTGGGCAGCTCCGCCACCACCAATTCGCCTTGTGGCTGTGGCACTGCAAGCAACCAAACGTAATGGGCATGTGGCCAGATGTGCAAACTCTTAAGTAGGGCTTATTTTGGGGGTATTTTAGGGGTAGGGCTTATATTAGGCATACATGGAAAAACATGTTAGGTCTTATTTTCGGGATAGGTCTTATTTTTGGGGAAACAGGGTATTGAACCCATTCCAGGCTCCCCCAAATCCTACTGTGTTTGAAGGGCAGGTAAAGGTTGCAATGTCAACACCAAGGAACTGAGACCCCTCCAAAAAAAATTTGTGAGGGGAGACCCCCGCCCCATCACAAATCATTTTAATCCATTTTCTGCTTTTCTTTCTATGCAGGAGGATTTTTTTTTTAAAGGCCGGTGACAATAGTCCATTTTACTTGGCAATGTCCCGAGGATCAACCATTGTGGATCAATCCGTTACTGCAAAATTGGCCTTTGTTTAATTTTTTTTTTTTTAAAAAAAAAGAAAAATCCAAATGTGCATAAATATGCTATGAATGAAATTGTCCTTTTTAATAGATCAATGAAGTCGTGGTCTAATGTCACATCAAAGGGAGCAGGAGAATGTTGCTAGGTTGGAAGGGACAGCATTACAATTGTGCGATTGGATTCACTTTCTCAAATGACGTCTTGCCTTTAAATTAACCAGAAACCACCACTCACCTACCGTGTTTCCCCGAAAATAAGACCCTGTCTTATATTTTTTTGAACCCTGAAATAAGCGCTTGGCCTTACTGCCATGCACTCAAAAGCCCGATTGGGCTTATTATCAGGGGATGTCTTATTTTGGGGGAAACAGGGTATCTGTCTATGTCTATATCATATCTCTCTCTCTCTCTCTCCCTCCCTCTCTCTCTCCCTCCCTCCCTCCCTCTCTCTCTCTCTCTCTGTCTTACTATTTATCTATCCATCTTTCTATCTATCTATCTATCTATCTATCTATCTATCTATCTATCTATCATCTATCTGTCTTACTATTTATCTATCTCTATCAATTTATTTCTTTCTCTCCCTCTCTCTCTCTCTCTCTCTCTCTCTCTCTCTCTCTCTCTCTCTCTCCATCTATCTATCTGTCTTACTATTTATCTATCATCTGTATCTAATGTGTTTTCCCAAAAATAAGACCCTGTCTTATATTTTTTTTGAACCCTGAAATAAGTGCTTGGCTTTATTGCCATGCTCTCAAAAGCCTGATTGGGCTTATTATCAGGGGATGTCTTGTTTTGGGAGAAAAAGGGTATGTCTATGTCTGTCTGTCTGTCTGTCTGTCTGTCTGTCTATCTATCCATCATCTATCCGTCTTACTATTTATCTATCTCTATCTATTTATCTCTATCTCTGTCTGTCTGTCTGTCTGTCTGTCTTACTATTTATCTATCATCTGTATCTAATGCATTTTCCCGAAAATAAGACCCTGTTTATATTTTTTTTGAATCCTGAAATAAGCGCTTGGCCTTATTGTCATGTGCTCAAAAGCCTGATTGGGCTTATTATCAGGGAATGTCTTATTTGGGGGGGAAACAGGGTATATATACCTGAGTCACATGTTTTCATAATACAGGTAGTCCTCAAATTACAACAGCTCATTTAGTGACTGTTCAAAATTACAATGGCACTGAAAAAAAGTGACCTTTTTTCATATTTACAACCCCTGCAGCATGAACAACATGATCAAAAGTTAGCAACTGCCTCCTATTTATGATGGTCGCAATGTCCAGGGGTCATGCGACTCCCCCTTTGTGACCACTTGACAAGCAATGTTAATGGGGAACTCAGATTCACTTAACAACCGTGCTACTAACTTAACAACTGCAGCGGCTCGCTTAACAACTGTGGGGCAACTCAACTGTTAAGTGAGCCCTGCCCCGTTTCACGATTTTTCTTGCCACAGACGTTAAGTAAATCCCTGCACTTGTTCAGTTAGTAACAGGGTTGTTAAGTTGTTAAGTGAATCCAGCTTCCCCATGGACATTGCTTGTCAGATGGTCACAAAAGGGTGTCACATGATCCAGGGCAGTGCAATGTCATAAATATGGGTCTAGAATTTTGATTACATGACTATCACAGTGGTGGGTTTCACTTACCTTTGCTACCAGTTTGCACACGTGTGTATTTGATGATGTCTGGGCAGGTGCGTGGAGCCTCTGGCCACTGATACTATCAGTAGCAACCAGTGGTGGGTTCCTCCCGGTTCGGCCCGGTTCGCGAGAGCCAGTAGCGGTGACGATATGACATCACCAAACCGGTTCTCTGTCTTCGGGAGCTGGGCCCTCCCGCCCACCCCGGCGTTATGCCGACCTTATATGTTGATTTTTTCACCCAGCTGAGAGGTGTGGCAGAGCGGATTGCCGCACCTCAGCTGGGCAGATTCGCAACGCGCTTGCGCAAAGCGCAAGTTTGTGAGCAAACCGAGCATGCGCGCGGCGATTACGCACGAAGCGCGCGACCAAAATGGCGATCGCGCGCGAAGCACGCACACAAAGAGAACCGGTAGCAAAGGTAAGTAGAACCCACTCCTGGTAGCAATCCACTACTGGACCATTGGGATGCTGCATCGGTCATAAGTGTGAAGAATGGGCATAAGTCACTTTTTTCAGAGTCATTGTAACATCAAACGCCCATTTAAACAAATGGTTGTGCGCCCAGGACTACCTATAAATGGGTGCCAAGAATTTTGTGTCATTTTATGCAAATAATTACCACAAGCTGAGTTTGACTGAAGGAAGACTTCCAGTTTGACATTCTGAGTGAAGGAATTTAAGCCTTTTCCACCACAACGGCTTCACTTTGACTCCCCTCCAACATCTCCATTTTGGTCCCATTTCTAATATCAATTTGCATTCAGATTTAATTTAAAAGCCTTCTACAATCATATTTAACTCACAGCTTTAATAAATACATAGAAGTCAACCAATCCAGACTTTAAAAAAATCCAGTCCAGAAAGCCAGTTAGACTGGGAGCAATTTATTTCGTTTTGGGGGTATCAGGAACAGAACCTGCGTAGTGCCAAACAAAAGGAAGTAATAATCCTTCGAATCTCGGTAAGAATTATTGAAAAGTAAAGAGTTTTGCTATCTTGTATCTGCTCTCTGATATTCTTGGGTGCTCCTTTATTAAATTCACAAGAGATAATATTGTCTCCCCAGATAACCTGCTTTGTTAGCATTTGCTCTGAAATTTAATTTCCTAAACTTTTTTTTTTCTTTCCTTTTCCCTGCGAGATAGCAAACAAACTTTTTCACCTTTGCTTCAACAGGGTTAATTTTCTCAAAACTGGCTATAAAACTGAGAAGGACAGCTGTTGACTGAAAGATAACCTTTCTCTGCACTCCATCTAAAAAAAAATGCCAAATCCATTTTCTGGGCCAAAGATGCCATTCCGACGCAAATCTTTCTCAAGTTTAAGGTGGATGGACTTCAATTCTCAGATTTCCCCTGCAGGATGATGGATGCTGAAGTCCATCCGTGTTAAATGGACTGAGGTTGAGCAGCCCCGTTCTACAGCAAGCTCATTTTGGTAGAACTGTTTTGCTGTCATCTGTAGGGTGGGCTATCTTTTGAGAGACTTCCCATTTCTCACTAAGGACTAGGATTACTCTGCCTTTGTTAGGCATGTTCTACATGGTTGTTCTTGTGGTCCGCCAGCTGCCAGGAGAGCTGGGGGCAGACTCAGACGATGAGGAGGTTGGGGAGGAACTTGGGCCAGCTCTAGAGTCTGAGGAAGGCTCTGATGGATGTTCTTGTTGTGGCTCTGTTACCTGAGCCTCTGTCATCGGCAGGAGAGGAATCCGAGAGTGAAGAAGAGGAGTTGGCAAGGCCTCCCTCTCCAGGACCCTCCTCTCTGGCAATGCCTTCGGTGTCCGCCGAAGGGCAAGAGATAGGGCCGGGGCCAAGCACGTCCACGCAGCCACAGATGGACAGTGATGAGGGTAATGAGTCTTGGCTGGATCCACGCCAGCGTTGCAGAGATAAGTGCACGCAACAAAAGAAGAGGCGTGCCCGAGATTAGGCTGAGTCACTGGACCATACCCCACAGGATATTAAAGGGAGCGTGGTGGCCAGTCAAACGTTGTGACAAACAAAGCTGAAAGCTTCCACGCCATTCTGCATTGCCGGACTTTTGCTCTAAGACTTTGCTGGAAGTATCTCTGGACTTGATTTAATTCCGTAATTATTGAACTGCTTTCCTTTGATGTATCAGAAGGGGGGAGAAGTTATCTCTCCTCTTCGTAAATAATAAACTCTTGGCAGGCAGCCACTAGGTTGTTGCCAAGTTCCGTTATCTTAAGGAAAAAGATTTTGCCGGCTGGTTTGGTCTTGGACTCTTGAACGTCTGTTGGTGTGTGTGCGTGTGGTTGGGAACAGAATAGTTCTGTGTCAGACACAGAGATAGAGCCAGGGCTGTCTGACATACCCCAGCCACCGGACAGGAAGCTTCCTTTGGAGACTGATCTGAGTGAGGAGGAAGAACAGCTGAGGCCTGTTCCAGATGCACGTATGCACAGAGCAGTTAGGAGAGGAGAACAACTGAGGACAAGGAGTCGACTCGGGAAGCAAAGCACAGGTGGACGCTGAATGGCCCCTCCCTGGCTAGGGAATAAATAGAAGGAAAGAGGAGTGGTTATCATAGGAGGCAACCATTCGTATTTCTGAAGATTTTGTTCATTGTGTTTTGTGCCACAGAGACTGCTTGCCAGAAGAACTTAATTTGCAACCTTTCAGCTGGGAGCTCACGGCCTTGCAATTATTGCAAGGAACTAATAAGGTCTGTTACTGCTGTTAACTCCTTGAAGGACTCTTGCCTGGACTTTCCAGTGGGTGAATGCAATTAATTCACAAGAGGTAAATAAAGAGGATTTTTGTGTGACAAGGAGTCTGTTTCTTGCTTCTGCTAAAGCTGGGTCAGAACAGTTGTCCCAAAGGTGTTTTTTCAAAAAGCAACTGGACTTCCTTTGTTTTTCCTTGAAGACGTTTCACTTCTCATCCAAGAAGCTTCTTCAGTTCTGACTGAATGGTGAAGGATGAAAGGATTTATATTTCTTGCAGTCATTTGGTTGGACTTTTTCTGAAGCATTGAGGCCACTTGGAGGTTTAATCTGTGCCTTGAGGATCACCTGAATAGTGCAAATGGGTGTGGAACTTCTTGGAACTGGTTTATAAACAGGAGGTAGGTAGTGTCATTGTCAGATGTAAATGCCTTATTCTCTAATGTGTAAATAATGTATATATGGAACATCAGGGGTTAACTTATTACTTGAGCTTTAATGTATTCATAATTTACCACTCCCATTCCTGGCTCCGCCCCTTGTATATAAAAGGAGCCATCCTCACCATTTTCCTTGCTTCTATCTTGAATATTCAGCGAATATAGAATGCCTATTATGATTAAAGAGAATTATATTTAAACCTATAACTTCTATTATCTTTATTGAGTCTGATCCTGAAAATATTGCAACAAGCTGGTAGCAGAGGATGGTTAATTGACTCAATAAGTAGTTAAAAATGTCCAAGAAAGATAGGCCCAACACCAGGGCCTACAGCAAAGAAATAGAAACTGATCAAGAGATGATCAACGAATCCACTAATGCGATTTCGAGAGAATCCGAAGAATACACCACTGAAGAAGAAGAACTGATGAGTGAAAATAACGACCAGGAAGAAATCGAGATAGAAAATAACGAACTCAGGTCAGAAATATTAAAAATACTAAAAAGCCAAAAGAATGATGAAAGCCTCATCGCGGACCTCCAGGAGATGCTGAGGAACAGCGGAGCAGCGAGAGAGAAAAACATCATTAAAGAAAAACCCAAAGATCAAAAAACTGTGAGTGAAATGACTACTGAGAAAATAGTTGTAAAAAAGAAAAGATGTGACCCCGCGCGAAATTTTGAACGGCAGCCATCTTGGTTTCAACGAACTTCAAAAGAGAGTGAAGCAGAGCCAATCAAAACGCTCAGTTCAAAATTTCTGGCGCGAAAAACGCTATCAGACGAAGAAAGTGAAAAAGAAGTCTCAAACTCTTCAGATGAACCAAAATCAGAAAGTGAAGACGATTTAACAAAGTCTCAAGTAGAGTCAGCAATGAAAACACTTTTTGCTGCTTTTGGGCCAAGATTGAAAATTTCTAAGACATCAACGAAGAAGCAAGCAATCAAACCGACAACTCAAGACCTGCACGCTCCCATCCTGACTTCGAAAACTACGACACCCGAGCCCAGAGAGCCATGCCGATTCCGTCCTACACCGCAGACAGAATCGAGTGCCAGCACACACAAGAGAAAGAGAAGAACCGCCGCCATCACCAAAGCCCCAAAAACCGAGCCAGAGACCGACTCATCTGAAGAGGAGCGGATCGAGAGAGCTGAAATGGAGAGAACCTTCCACAACGGCGCCAAAGAAGAAATGAGCAACGCGCATGTGCAAAACTACGTAGACGGCCCCGAAAGACTTGAACTGGCCAGAGAACCGCGCAGACTCGTTACAAGCATCCCAATGCCGTTCTGTAATTTCCTGCACTTGAGAGACCACGGACTGCCTCAGGTTGTAAGTAATGGACAGAATAATGTGGGGAACTTACCCAGTGACTTCCCAAAACTTAGAGTTGATGGCATTAATTTACAAGAGTGGTACCAACAGCTTCAGGTTATTTTTATGAAAGAAAATTTACTATTCTTTATAACTAGTCCTCCAAAAAGACCTTGGACTTTAAAAATAGACTGTTTACATCATAGAGCATTTTTCATAATAATTTCTAGCGTGTCTCCTGCAATGTATCATAGCATCAAACCAAACCTAACTGTATCAGAAATAATTCAATGCATGTTTAATCTATTTCACAGCGATAGCGTAGCCACAACCACAAGAATGTCTAAGGATTTCTTTTCTTCTAGAGTGAAACCAGGGGTTTCTATAAGTGAACATTTGATAAATCTAAACAAAATAAGAGCTGAGCTGCAATTGAGGGGGGAAGTGATTTCAGATCAAACTATGAAAAGTGTTATTATCAATTCACTTGACCCATCATGGGATAGCTTTATGTCACACTTAGATACCATTAATTTGGGATATTTATCAATAGAAAGTCTATCTAACAAATTGATAGCAGAAGACAATTCAAGAAAAAATCGTTCCAATAACCAAACAGAACACAAATCTTTTAGGAAAGTAGTCTTTCAAGATAAATATAATGAGGCCTTTAGATGCCACAATTGTGGATCCAGGGAACACAGTAAAAGAGACTGTCCCAAAGTCCCAAGGGAGAGACATAGGCCAGAATATAGGAGCAAATACAATTACAGACAATCTTCCACAGATAGACACAAATATAGAAGCCCACCAAACTACAGAGAAAGTAGAGGGGGTAGAGAAAATTCAAAAGAGAGAAAATCTGGGTCACTAAATGGGCTAAATAAACAAGACAGCACCAAAACACAACAAGATGAGAACAATAATTGGCTTATTGATTCTGGTGCAACAAATCACACCACTAATAACAAAAATATATTATCTTCATTTACAGAAGATAAGTTTGTGATAAAGGTAGCTAATCAAGAAAAGGTTCAAGTATTAGGCAGAGGAAATGTGACCTTGCCTGGTTTAGGGAAAGTAGAGGGGGTATTATTAATCCCAGAAATACCTCACAACATACTAAGTGCTATAAAACTAAGCAGAGAATCTGACATCAATATAGTTTTCTCAAAGGGGAAAGCAACTATAGAAAAGAACAAAACAAATATAGGCACTGTGATGATAAAAGGGGGTCTACCCTATCTGATAACCAAAGAAAGATGGTTACATAACATTGATTCAAATATGGAAGATTGTATTGAAGCAGATGATGAAAATGTCAGTAACAGTGACAATGATGAATGTAAAATAACTCATGATAACAAAAATACACACAATGAGAAGAAACCAAAAATAGGTAAACCAATTCATGATGAGTGTGCTCATATCTTACACAGGAAGTTAGGACATGCAAGCTTTCCTGTAGTACAAAAAATGACTGAACACGCAGAAGGTGTAAAAATAAAAAATTGTGAAAATTATTTAGAATGCTCAGTATGTAAATCCACCAAACTAAAAACCAGTCCTAGACCAAAAAAATCTAACAGATCAACTAACAATATTTTTGATTTGGTACATATGGACTTAGTTGGTCCATTAACTCCATCAATTACCTATAGAAAACGTTACTTCCTTACAATAGTGGATGATTACAGTCGCTATGGTTTTGTTTACACATTAAAGCACAAGGATGAAACCTTTCAGAAATTTAAGGAATTCTACAAACGCATAGAAACACAACATAATATCAGAATAAAACAAATTATGACAGATAGGGGATGTGAATTCATGTCTAAAGAATTCTCCCAATGGTTAAAGGATAGAGGGATGCTACATTTCACGTCCAATCCATTTTCTGCCTTTCAAAATGGGATTGCAGAGAGAAAGAACTCCACACTACAAACCATGATTAGATGCACATTAGAGGATGCTGGTTTAGGCAAACAATTTTGGTCAGAAGCCTTACATTATTCAAATTACACTCAAAATAGAACATGGTCCAGTATTGTAAATAAGACACCATATGAGGTGATGTACAATAGAAAACCTAAATTAGCACACATGCACATATTTGGAGTTACTGCAGACGTGCACATACCTAAACAATTGAGGAGAAAGGGAGAAAACGTATCCAGGAGATTAAGATTCATGGGATACGAAACTGGAACCAAAGGGTACAGATTCATCGATAATAATAACAAATTTATAGTATCCAGAACAGCTGTGTTTCATGAGCAGGCCAATTGGTCTAAGTTGCACCTTAATGAAATTTTTCCTAATAAAAGCAAAGATAATATACCTTGCGAGGAAGGAACAACAGAGAATCAAAATATTAGCAAAAGTAAGAACAAAACCAAAACTTGGACAAATAGTCAGCATAAAATAAAGACAGACACATTAACAAAAAAGGAAGCCAGATATTTGCATGACAACCATAGCAAACCTGAAAGAAATATTAGAAATAATAGAAACCAAATACCAAATAAATACAAAGATTATATTATGCATATGGATGGGGAACAAATAACACCTAATACATATGAGGAAGTATTGAAACTTCCCCGTGAAGAAAGAGAAAAATGGGAACTAGCTATGGAAAAAGAAATGAAAAGTTTACAAGGATTAAATGTATTCACACCTGCGATCGCACCTAAGGATAAAACAATTATAGGTACCAGGTGGATTTATAAAATTAAGAATTTAGAAGGAGGTAATACCTTATACAAGGCCAGACTAGTTGCACAAGGTTATGCACAAAAATATCCAGAAGACTATACTGACACATATTCACCCACAGTGAGAACAGAGAGTGTCAAAACAGCTCTTGTAGTAGCATCTGCACTCAATCTAGACGTGTTTCAATATGACATACAGACTGCATACTTACATGCAAAATTAGATAAGGAAATATATGTAAGAGCACCACACAGTCAATACACTAATAAGAACGAAATTTGGTTACTAAATAAGAGTCTGTACGGATTGAAGCAATCTGGCAAAAGATGGTACGATTGTTTGGTAAAAGTATTAAAGACCATGGATTTCAACGCCACCACTGCTGATAACTGTTTCTTTGTAAAAAAGAGTAATGATCATATTGAATTTGTATTAATTTATGTGGATGATATTTTATATATTGGAAAGCATAAAGAGAGCAGGGAAATTTTTGTAAATAAGTTAAACGAACACTTCTCATTGAAATCACTAGGTAGAGTGAATAAATACCTTGGTGTACAAATTAACAAAACAAAAAGGGGATTCAAACTTACTCAGAAAGATAAAATCATTGAACTCCTAAACAAATGTAACTTAAATAATGCCAAAACATGTGACACACCTATGCAAACTGATTTTCTTAGAAACAATGATGAATCTTCACCTGAGTTTAAAGACAACACATTTTACAGATCAATTATAGGTTCACTCCTTTATATATCTAATTGGACTAGGCCAGATATTGCATTACCTCTCAATTTATTGTCAAGATATGTTAGCAAACCAACCTTGTATCATTGGGAAGCTGTCAAAAGAATTTTAAGATATCTGAAAAGTACATTAGATTTTTGTTTAATATTAGAACCCAATAATGACAAAGAACCAAAAATTACTTGTTATGCTGATGCAGATTGGGCCGGTGATACATCATGCAGAAAGAGTACCTCTGGTTATGTTTTTCTATTGAACGATTGTCCAGTTTACTGGTATACTGGTAAACAAGAACTGGTAGCCACCTCTACCACAGAAGCAGAATATGTTTGCTTGTCTAAAGCTGCAAATAACCTTGTATGGTTCAATGATTTGATCACAGATGTTTGGAAGAAACCTACTTTACCCTTTATTATGCATGAAGATAATAAAGCGGCCATTGAAATTTCTAGATCCGATGCAATTGGACAAAGGTCCAGACATATTGATATAAAATTTAAGCACGTGAGACAACTATCTCAAGACGGATTCATCAAAACAGTACATTGTGATACTTCTGAACAATTAGCTGACATATTAACAAAACCCTTACCTTCTAAACAACACAAATATTTAACTTCTAAATTATATGTATTATATTGTCCTGAATCTGAATGTAACTGGTGTTGTATAACGAACCGGCATTTAGAGGGGGATTTGTCAGATGTAAATGCCTTATTCTCTAATGTGTAAATAATGTATATATGGAACATCAGGGGTTAACTTATTACTTGAGCTTTAATGTATTCATAATTTACCACTCCCATTCCTGGCTCCGCCCCTTGTATATAAAAGGAGCCATCCTCACCATTTTCCTTGCTTCTATCTTGAATATTCAGCGAATATAGAATGCCTATTATGATTAAAGAGAATTATATTTAAACCTATAACTTCTATTATCTTTATTGAGTCTGATCCTGAAAATATTGCAACAGTCATATCCTTCCCTCTCTGTTGAGAGAGGGATTTTCAGTCTTAATGTAGATGGCCTCTTTCAAACTAGTGGTCTTTTCTGTCCAGAATGTGGACTTTGCTGTCTTCTGACTTTGCTGACTTGAGGATTTCCATAGATCTTCTGCATGATTGATTGCCAAAATGCAGTTACAAGATTAGACCTCTGTTCTTCTTTTTTCTTTCCATTTTTCCAATTTACATAACAATAAACATTTTTTAACAGTACTGTGTCATGTGTCTCTTACAGTTATTTACATTTATTTCTATACATTTTTGTTTCTCTGTTCTAACCACTTATCCCACTTATCCCACACCTCATAAAATTCTGTTTCTTTCTTGCCTTTCATGTCTAACGTAAGCCTGTCCATCTCAGCACATTCTGGTATCTTATGTATAATCCTCTCATTGGCTGGTATATTTTCAAGTTTCCAACATTGGGCATAAACAATTCATTCTGCTGTTACTATGTGTAAAATGATATGTTGGGGTTGCTTCTTTATCCTTTAATTAATTATTCCTAATAAAAATAATTCAACTTCAAATTCAGTTTGTTCTCCTGTTATCTCCTGTAACCCTTTCCTTATCTGTTCCCAATATTTCTTTGCTTTGGGGCATTGCCACCACATGTGATAAAATGTTCCATCCTTATATTTACACTTCCAGCAGTCAGGTTTCATATTTGTGTACATTAGACCTCTGTTCTATAGCAGTTTAGATATGGGGTTTTATCCTCCATGCTGCTTAACATCTACATGATATTTCTGGAGAACGCAGCTGGAGATATTGATTAAAGTGCTAGCATTTCCTCACTGAAGCCAGTAAGTGTTGTCTCATGCCGTGTGTGCAAGATTAGTTGGGTAAGATCAATATATAAAGTGTCAGTCCAGATAACACAATACATGGTAAGTAGGCTTCACACTAAGAATATGTCCAATTGTCTAATCGCTAAATGTCTATGGAGATTCCTAGTCATCCAGGTCATGGTTGTCCCAAAGGTGCTTTTTCAAGGGGCAACTGGACTTTCTGGTTTTTCTATGAAGACGTTTTGCTTCTCATCCAAGAAGCTTCTTCAGCTTCTTCAAAGAAAACATCTTCAAAGAAAAACCAGAAAGTCCACTTGCTTCTTGAAAAAGCACCTGTGGGATGTCCAACTGAATTTTTTTTTTTAATAATTTGGAGAGGCTGCACTCACTCAAGGGAACGTACTCTTGAATTTGATGGTATCTGAATCCTAAGTTGAATTGCATTGGTGTCAGGTTTCGATGTCATCTCAAATAAATTGCACTCCCAAACAATTAATCTTTGCTGAAATATTCCATTTATTGAGTACGACAGATCTGGCCCCAACTTCGTCGCAGCCGATACTAACCCTCTGACCCCAAACCCTTCCCTTTCCGTTCCCCAATTCTCATCTTCTCATTGGCCATCTTCCAAGTCAGTCTCCCCAGCTTCTGACCTCACCCCACAGGAATGTCCCCCCCTCCCATCCCTCTCCTAGGGGATATTATCTACAGAGAAAATAAGTAGGTGAAAAGTCAAGCCTCGTCTCCTCCTTTTTATGGCAGCATCAGAATGCTGACAATTGGTTTGTTAGCACAGATGCCCTGGATCTGCTTATGTGACACCTTTTTCATGTGTGTTTAAGTGATAGAAATACTAGGTTCATTTCTTAGTAGATGGATGGATGCAGGGGTGGGCTCCTGGGGGTTCAATTCACCCCGTTACGCAGCACTAGGGATTTGAATGGCTGAACTGCCGACCTTTCGATCGACAAGCTCAGCATCTTAGCCACTGACTCTTCCGTGGAGATAAGCAACTGGAATATTATAGGACAATGAGATGTTTTATTTCTCTATCCGAACAAAATCTACTTAACCCAATACCTTTGAATAAACATGTGTGGTAAAGCATCCGATTTGCAAATGTGTTGTCTTGGAGAGGCTTAAATTGAATTTTGTGGCATTAGCCTCAACGATTCTAATATGTAAATGCTTCTTTTCCAGGCAGGAACTGTTGAATGATTTAAATCTGGAGGGAGCTTGAAATGCATATAATTGTGGGTTTTTTAAAAAATTCATTGTATTGTGTCATGTTGCATTCTACTTGTTGTAGTGCATTGTGTGCCACATCTTTTGTTTTACTTTATTTATTTATTTATTTATTTTATTTCTATATCGCCCTTCTCCCGAAGGACTCAGGGCGGTGTACATCCTAATTAAAAACACAAAGACAGACAAAATTTAAAAATAATTAAAATTATTAGATAATAGGCCCAATTTGTAAAACCCCAGATTTAAAATCCCATTTAAAACCAATTAAAATCTTTACATTGATAGCCCAGCCTAGCGGAACAACATGGTTTTGAGGGCACAGCGAAACACACGGAGATCCGATATTTTACGAATTTCTGGGGGCAGATCATTCCAAAGGGCAGGGGCTCCCACAGAGAAGGCCCTCCCCCTGGATGTCACCAGCCGACATAACTTGGCCGATGGCACCCTGAGGAGACCCTCTCTGTGGGAGCGAATTGGCCGGTGGGAGGCTACTGGTGGCAGAAGACGGTCTCGAAGGTATCCAGGTCCAATGCCATGGAGCGCTTTAAAGGTGGTGACCAACACCTTGAATCGCACCCAGAAGACCACTGGGAGCCAGTGAAGCTCGCGCACTTCCCTGACTTTTATTCTTTTTCGCTCTCAAATGTTTGAGAGTTACTTTATTGAAATAGTCAAAGGTTTATTTTTTTTAAAAAAAAAAACAATAACAACACAATAACAATGGCAAACTGATATCATTGAGATATAGCCAGCGGTAGGTTTCACATTATGTTACTACTGGTTCGCCATGCGCACGCATGCTCACTTTATGCACGCATGCGCCCGGTTTGCATGCGTGCCTGCCTTCCATGCATGCGTCTGGCCTTCCACACATGTGCTTTGCTCGCATGTCCGCCTTCCGCACACGGCCTCAAAAACGTGCCTAAATAGGTAGTAAAAACTTTTAGAACCCACCCCTGCTGAAATGGTATAGGTCCGTGATGGCAACCCTATGGCACGTATGCCAGAGATGGCACACAGAGCAACCCTCTCTGTGGGAACGCACGGTATCACCAGCTGTTATTTTGGTTTCTGGTGCATGCATGTGCAACATCCAGCTGATCTTTGTGTGTGCCGGAGCCCCAGAAACCTGAAGACCAGCTGGGCGGTGTGCGTGCTCGCATCGACCACCTGATCTTTGGGTTTCTGGTGCTCCCACACATGCAAAGATCAGCTGGTCGGCACGTATGTACACCAGCCAGTTGGTCTCCGAGTTTCCAGGGCCCACATGTGCACATTCCGGTTTCAGCACTTGGTGTCGAAAAGGTTTGCCATCACTGGTATAGGTTCTCCAGTCCAGCAGGGGACTGGAGTAGAAGACCTCCCAGGTGCCTTCCAGCTCATTCTATTCTATTTAACGTCCATGTGCACGGTCCTTCTCATGCATGAACACGGAGAGTTTTCCCCCCCTCTTTCTGCTGAGTGAATGCAGATTTTCTGATCTCCTTAAGTGGCAACGTATCTCAGCAAACTGCTTTGTTCCTTGCCATTAATTGTGGCTGAAAAGAACAATTCGTTTTCTTTCAGGGCCTGATTAGCCGAAGAGAGAAAAGAGCAGAGGTCCCCACGGTTCCAGCAGTTGTCGGTGTGTTTGCTTGTGTCTGTGCAGTCTCTCTCACACACACACGAGTGCCTAGAGTTTGTCGTAAAAATTATCCCAATAAAAGAAACAGGAAACAGCAATGCAATAAGCAATTCTTACTTTGAGATTCAGAGGTTTATTTCATGAGCAACCATCGTAACACAACTTACATCAATTAACCCATTGCAATGAGGTCCAGAGACGATAGCTGAGTCCAGCAAGGAGTAGCTATGGCCAGTGGCCCTGAACTCATTCCAAGACATTATTTTTATACCTTTCTGCATGCATTGCCTTCTGCATGGAGCCTCCGGGATGTACCCGGAGGCTCCAGCTGGTCCAGAATGCAGCTGCGTGGGTTGTTACGGGAGGTTCCCGTTACTCCCATGTTACACCTCTCCTGCGCGAGCTGCACTGGTTACCGGTGGTCCTTCGGATTCGCTTCAAGGTGCTGGTACTTACCTACAAAGCCCTACATGGCATGGGCCCGAGGTATTTGCAGGACCACCTTCTGCCGGCCTCCCACCGCCCTGTGCCGTCACATAGGCTTGCCCTCCTCCGGGTGCCATCGGCCAGACAATGTCAGCTGGTGGCGCCCAGGATGAGGGTGTTCTCCGTAGGCGCACCGACCCTCTGGAATGGGTTACCCACGGGGCTCCGACGGCCCCCGACCTCCGCTCTTTCCGCCGTGACCTGAAGACATGGCTTTTCCAACAAATTTGCTGATCTGATGGGTGATTTTAACTGGGAGATTTTAAATTGATTGTTTTTAGTACTTTATTTTTATTGTTCTTATCGTCTAATTCTGTGAGCCGCCCCGAGTCCTTTGGGAGAAGGGCAGCATATAAGTATAATAAAATAAATAAATAAATAAATAAATTTCACAACTTACTTCCTTGTTCTTTCTTTCTGACAGACAGTCGCCACATATACCCGTGTACATCTATCCATCAGCTACTTTCAGTTCCCTATTTCTCACAGTTTCAACGTTCTACTATGTACCGTATTTTTCGGAGTATAAGACTCACCTTTTTCCCCTCTAAAAGGGGACGAAAATTTGGGTGCATCTTATACGCCGAATGTAGCCCTTCCCTCCCACTGGCCAGCACCCTTTGGCCTCTGCCTCCCAGCAGTTTACCTCCTTGCAGCAAGCAGCAAGAAGAAACAGCTCCTTTCAGCTTCAGCACAGCCTAATTAGCACAAGTTGATTGGATCGGCCTCCCGACTCTCAGCTGTTTTGCTCTCAGCTGTTTTGCGCAGGCCTCTGCTGCTTGCTGCAAGGAGGTAAGTTGTTGGGGGCAGATTTTTTTTTTCCCTTGTGCTAATTAAGGTATACTGAAAATTGTTAAGTTAGTAGAGCGGTTGTTAAGTGAATCTGACTTCCCCTATGATTTTGCTTGGCAGAATATTGCAATCTCCTGACCCCGGGACTCTGCAATCATCTTTAAGTGTGAGTCAGTGGCCAAGCGTCTGAATTTTGATGACCATGCAACGGTCGTAAGTGTGAACAATGGTCATAAGACACTTCTTTTAGTGTGTTGTAACTTCGAACGGTCACTAAATGAACTGCTGTAAGTCAAGGACTTCCCGTAAATATTTCAGCTGGAAAACGTTGGATTACAAGAGGATTGCATTATCTGAATCCTTTCCATTCGTGAAATTGCCCGTCATTATCTACATGTTTATTTATTAATTTAATTGACAGGTATTGTATATTTTACATTAATTGTTTGTTACAGATATGGTCCATCAGATATAGGGTGTAGCCAGTTTTACCTAGGAGAGCAAAATTCAGTGGGTTGTCGACTGGTTTTGGCTTGCGTTGTTAAATACCTTCTTGTTGCAATTAATCAACATAAGGGTTTGCATGAAGACATTTTGAATGCTCCAATTATATAGCTCCCCAAAGAACAGTTATCCAGTATTTTCTATTTGTATTTCTTAATCAAACCAAAAGGCAGCAAACGTTACATTTTGTCTGAATTCTGTAGAGCAATTTTCTAAAGAAGGGGTGTGTGTGTGTCCGTGTGTGTGCAGACAGGCAGGCAGGCAGATGACAGACAGATAGATAGATGATAGATACATAGATAGATAGATAATAAATAGATAATAAATAGATGATAGATAGATAGATAGATAGATAGATAGATAGATAGATAGATAGATAGATAGATGGATAGATAGATAGATAGAGATAGAGATAGAGATAGAGATAGAGATAGAGATAGAGATAGAGATAGAGATAGAGATAGAGATAGAGATAGAGCTAGAGATAGACAGACAGACAGACAGATAAACACATAATGGATAGATAGATAGATAGATAGACAGACAGACAATGGATGATAGATGGATAGATAGATAGATAGATAGATAGATAGATAGATAGATAGATAGATAGACAGACAGACAGATGATAGATAGATGATAGATAGATAGACAGACAGACAGAGAAGGACAGACAGACAGATGATACATAAATGATAGAGATAGATAGATAGATAGATAGATAGATAGATAGATAGACAAACAGATAGACAGATAAATGATAGATAGATAGATAGATAGACAGACAGACAGACAGATAGACAGATAGATGATAGATAGATAGATAGACAGACAGACAGAGAAGGACAGAGACAGATGATAGATAAATGATAGAGATAGATAGATAGATAGATAGATAGATAGATAGATAGATAGATAGATAGATAGATAGATAGATGATATATAGAGAGACAGAGAGAGACAGAGAGACAGAGAGAGAGAGAGAGAGAGAGAGAGAGAGATGATAAATAGATATGATTGATAGATGATAGAGAAATAGATGATAGAGAGATAGATGAAAGAGAAATAGAGAGATGTATGTATGTATATATGTATGTATATATATATATATATACATACATATACTATATATACATATACTATATAGAATATAGCATATGTTGTATATAGAAAACCCGAATAACCAAAGACCTATATACTATATATACATATACATATTTATGTCTTCTCAAGTTTTCATGGGTGTGTGTATGTAAAAAGTTAAAATCTCGGGTGTTTTCTGGCGTCATTAAAAATCTGTTAGTTGAAATTCTTAAAATCCTGGCTAAAATCCCAGCTTAAAATCCTCCAAAATCCCAACAAAACACTTTGTAAGGTCTTTTGAAACTCTGGCTAAAATCCTAACCAACACTTTAAAAGTTTTCTTTTTGGCAACGTTTCGATGAGCTCTCTACTTGTCATCATCGGGCCTCTACTTTCAGTTTAGAAGCTGTGGGTATGCTGCGAGATTGGAGTTGTCGCTTTTCTGTGTTCACGGCTGCTGACGTATGCTGGTTGGCCTGCAACTCTGTGTCCTGATTGGAGGGCAGCAGTTTTTTCTCCTGCTTCATTATCCTAGCTGCAGCCTGACTGCGTGTTAAAGGTCCAGCTTTCTCTGGTTCCCTATTACTAACTGTCAATTGCAAAGAAGGAAGGATTCTGGTAGGCATCACAATATGGCTGATTGCCTGTTGAGATCTCAGTCTATGTTCACTGTGACCGTCGTAAATCTGAGCCAGTTGCCAAGCATCTGCATTTTGATCACGTGACCGTGGGGATACTATTTTTTTTTAATTTGATTTATATGCCGCCCTTCTCCGGAGACTCAGGTCGGCTTACAATGTGCTCAGCAATAGCCTTCATCCTTTTGTATATTTATACAAAGTCAGCTTATTGCCCCCACAAACTGGGTCCTCAATTTGCCTACTTTAGAAAGGATGGAAGGCTGAGTCAACCTTGAGCCTTGGCGAGATTCGAACCCTGCAGTAATTTATGGTTTACTATTATGGTTGTAAGTGTGAAAACCTGTCATAAGTCACTTTTTTTTCCGGCACCGTTCTAACTTCAAATGGTCACTAAACAAACAGTGGTAAATCAAGGATTACCCAAATAATATGTATATTATAGAAAAGATCCGACCAGGTGGAGGTTAAACGAAATAACACGACATTTGCTTTTAATTACGCTAAATTCTTGAACAGTTGTTAAGAAAAATGGGAATAAAAAAGGCACCAAAAATGCAGTCCCACAGAAATACCTTGCAATTCTCAAACAGATACCGAGACTGGATGTATCAAAATAAAGAGCAGGAAAAGAGAAAAAGTCCAATTTGTCAGACTGGTTCCTTTTCTTTTTATAGAAACGACGTATCACTCAGCAATTCCCTGCCAAGGAAGGAAAGCTCAAATCTTCAAAGCCAAATTTAGCTTTCTTAACAATGAATTCCATTTCACTAAAGTGCCCAATTAGAATAGATAACGTTTACGGAGTCGAATGCTTTGTGAGGGGTTTATTGTACACCTCATAAGCCGTTTCCAACACGTATTGTGTTTATAGTGTTAAGATAAAAAAAGCGCGGTTAGAAACCTTTACATTTTTGGTTACCTAGAGAAAAGTCGCAATTGAAGTGTTGGGAAATTAGATTGTATTCTTGGGGTTATTTATGTTTCCATGAGAACAGAAAAAAGAAACAGCGAAGAGGCCATTTAGTTAGGTTTTTAGGTCAATATCAAATGTAAGACAACTCAATTACTCACCAAAGCCTCTTGCGTGTGATTGGAATAAATGGTCCGCTTAATATTAATCTCGTAATATTAATATTAAGGGTTATTTTTTCTGAGCGGCGTGGTGGCCTAGAGGTGGAGCTCTCGCTTCACAATTAGGAGGCTGTAAGTTTGATCCTAAGTACCGGCAGATATTTCTCTCTCTTGGGCACAAACGGGAAATGTCTGCCGTGAGCTCTGTGTAGGCATCAGGAAGGGCATCCAGCCAGCAAATGCTCAGCTCCATTCAGTCACTCTCACTCCAGCCCAGTGCAAGGGATTACAGGGTCATTAAAATAAAAAAAAAAATTAAGATCTTCTCTCTCATCTATCCATCATCTTCTCTCTCTCTCTCTTTATCTATCATCCATCAATCCATCGATTGATCGATCCATCCATCCATCCATCCATCCATCCATCCATCTATCTATCTATCTATCTATCTATCTAGTTCATCACTAGTCCACTTCCCCCCCTCTCTCTCCCTCCCTCCCTCCCTCCCTCCCTCCCTCTCTCTCTCTCTGAATCACAATGGTGTAGGATTAAGGAGATGGGTTCATAGAAACATTGAAGGTTGGAAGGGATCTTGGAGGTCTTCTACTCTAACGCCTTTCCCAAGGTTGGAGTCTTGATACCATCAGACAAATGGTTGTCCAATCTTTTCTTGAAATTCTCCAGCGATGCAGTACCCACAATTCTAGGAGGCAAACTGTTCTCACTGATTAATCATTCTCCCTGTCAAGAAATTCCTCCTTAGACTTCCGGTTTGCGAGCCTCGGCGACGGCGGTGTTTCTTTAAAGACCGCCAGCCCCGCCGCCTGTAGAGCCGCCCCGCGATCGAGGAGCGGCTCGAAAACTCCAAAATCTTGAAGATTGAAGGAGAAGAGATAGCAGGGTACAGGTTGAGCCCCTGTAACCCCCCAGGGAACTGTTTCTGGGGAGGAAACAGGCGTGGCTCCCTTCCAACCTGCTGAAACTCCGGGCGGCGTGGGACGTTTCTGCTAATTAGCAGAACAAGCCGGCAGCAGCAAACTTTTAAAGCGAAAGGAACTAATTTTAACAAACAACGGAAATATCAACTTGAATCCAGAAACTTGAAAACTGCAAGTATCAGTGCTTTGTTGACTTTTTAATTTAAAAGAGAAAGTGAGTGAGTGAAAGTGATTTGAAAAAAAATGGCGCCCAGCATTTGAGTTAACGAGCTAATGAAAGTGGATTTGTGAAGCCTTCCTGCTTTGTTACAAAGTTATAAAGCTGCTACAAAGTTGCTCTATCTAAAGAAAAAATTTCTTTTTCTAAAATTTGACTTTGTTTTACTTCAGCTTCACTTGATTAAATCTGGGGGACTTTTTTAGAAGCTTTTGTGGAAGAGGGAAAGGAAAAAGAACTTCCCTCTTTAGAAAAATTAGCTTACGTGGCACAATGGCTTCAAAGAAGCAGGAAGGGAAGGCATCAGGGGGGGGATCCCCCACACATAAACATCAAACGCAACTTCCCCCTGCTCAACAGTTACAAACTCAGAAAAAAGAAATTGATGTGGGAGATTTAAAAGACTTTATTTCTAAAACTTTGGATGAAAAATTTCAAGAATCTCAACAGGAAATAGATCATAAACTTCAAAAATCACATGAGGAATTTCTGCAGGAAATTAATGAAGTTAAAGATATGGTGAAGCAGAATCAAAATATGGTGACCAAAAAAATATCAGAAGTGGCGTCTGGCCTGGCAAATTTTATTGGGAAAGTTGATTTTAAAGTTGAAGAACTCAAATTAGAAGTTAATGTTAGGATGAAAGATAATGACTATAAAATTGAAGAAGCTGATAATAAAATGCAGAGAATTGAAGATGAGATTGTCATGATACAATTCCGGGCGATGGAATTTGCCATACGGCTTCGGGGAATTCGAGAGGAGGAGAGACAGGACTTGAGACAAGTTTCCTCTGAAGCCCTGGCTAAGATCTTACAAGTTAACCCTGATCTGGTATTTCACAAAATAGATAAAATTTACAGAGTGAACTCTTGGGTGGCCAGACAAAGACAATTGCCTAGAGATGTGGTCATATATTTTACTGAGAGAGAAATTAGAAATGAAATCCTCCAAAAATCTTTTCACACCTCTGTACAAGTGGGGGGCTCACGACTTGTAATTTTTAAAGAATTACCTCCTAAAATGCTGAAAGCTAGAAAAGAATTTGGTTTTCTTGTTAAGGAATTGAAAGACTTACAGATACCCTTCCGGTGGGATGCGCCAGCTGGGATAATTTTTAGATATAAGGGAGAAGGATATCGATTGAATACTGTGGAGAAGGCACAACATTTTTATAGTACTATTCTTAAGGAAAGAACACCATCTCCACGTACATCTACAGTTTTGGAGATTAAGGAGAGTGAAGAGAGGCAATTGGAAGAACAGCCTAAGCAGGAATTAGAAAATGTGCAAGGTGCAGAAGGAGGTTTTCTGAGTGAGCCCTTGCTGGATTCTTCTCCAATTTTGGATTTGATTCAGTTGACTGAAGTTAAAGATCAACGTATAACTAGAGCTCAATCCAAATTACTTAAACAAAAGCAACAACAACAACAGGAAAGACAAGACAAGAAGGCAGCAAAGAGTACCCCACAAGAGAGTGGAGCTATGGGAGGAGCAAGATCGAAGCTCTTGGATGAACTTCAAATATTTTGCTCTGCGCTCCAGAAACAGGCCGATGACCCTTAAGTGTTTATCTTGGAATGTCAATGGGTTGAATTCAGCACAGAAAAGGAAGAAACTATTTACATATTTGAAACAATTTAATAATGATATAATATGTTTACAAGAAACGCATATTACAACTCAAGATCAGAAATATCTGATAAATTCAAAATTAGGAGTACATTATATATCTTCAACTTCGCAGAAAAAGAATGGTGTGGTTATTTATGTAAATAAAAAATTAACAGCAAAAGTTATAGAAGTAGATCAAGATGGTAGGTTTGTAGCAATTGAATTGCTTACAGCAAATGGTCAAATTCTTTTGATTGGAATTTATGCTCCCAACCAACAACAGGATTGTTTTTACAAGATGTTACATACTAAAATAGTGCAATGGGACTATAGATCTATTTTATTTATGGGAGATTGGAATGGAGTAATTGATTCTAAATTAGACAAAAAGAGCTTGGCAAAGTCTAGAATTAGACTACCGCAGACTTTTTTTGATTTGAAAGAAGATATGGAACTAAAAGATGTTTGGAGAATACATAATCCAAATGAATTGGATTACACTTTCTTTTCCGATAGACATAGATCCTTTTCTAGGATTGATTTTATCCTGTTGTCAAATGATCTACTTATTAAGACAAAAAGAACAAAGATTTTTCCAAGAACTTTGACTGACCATAGCCCTGTATGGATAGAAATTGAGATGGATAAGGTTGAGAGACGTTCTTGGAGATTAAATGAGAATTTGTTTAGATATGAAAAAAATACAATAGAACTTAAAAAGCATTTGAAAGAATTTTTTGAGATAAATTTGAATAAAGGTACCCCAATTGAAATTGTTTGGGACGCTAGTAAAGCTTATATGAGAGGGGTACTTATCTACATGAATTCTAAACATAGACTGTTCCGACAAAAGAAAAGATCTGAGTTGGAAATGGAAATAAAGAATAAGGAACAATTACTTATTAAAAACCCAACAGATGAAAGAATACGAAGTGCTATAAAACTTTTGAAAGACCAATTTCAAATGCTTATGGCGGAACAAGTTGCAACAAGTTTACAATACGCGAAGCATAATACATTTTGCAATGCCAATAAACCGGGCAGATGGTTGGCCTACACACTGAGGAAAAAACAAAGTATACGGACTATTGATAGTATTAACATTGGAGGGAAAGAAATTTTTCAACAAAAATTAATTAAAGAAGCTTTTGTGGATTATTATACTAAATTATATGCCAAAGAAGAAGTGCAGAATGGACTTATAGAAAAATATTTAAAGGATAAGAGAGTTACAAAAATTACTGATCAACAAAAGGAAAGAATGAATTATCCTATAACAGAGGAGGAGATAATAGCAGCAATTAAGCAGCTAAAAACAGCCAAAGCTCCTGGCACGGATGGTTTGACTGCAGTGTATTACAAAACTTTACAAGCTGAAATGGTGGAACAACTTAGAGATTTATTTTGCAATATTCAACAAGGGGGTAAAATACCCCCATCTTGGACAACTGCTTATATATCTCTGATACCAAAGGAACAAGTTGGTCCTAAAAAACCAGAGAACTACAGACCAATATCTCTTTTGAACACAGACTATAAAATTTATGCGAAGGTATTAGCCAACAGGTTGATGCCAGTAATCCAAAAAGTAATTCATGAGGACCAAGCGGGATTTATTGAGGGCAGATATATGAAGGATAATGTAAGGCAAGTAATAGACTTATTGGAATATCTTGATAAGAATAAACAGATTTCTGCAGTGCTGGTTTTTTTGGATGCGGAGAAAGCCTTTGATAGAGTGGATTGGAACTTTCTACTAAAGACTTTAAAAAAGATGGGCTTTGGGGACCAATTTATACAGTCGATTTCAGCAATTTATCAAGAGCAAAAAGCACAGATTATTATTAATGGAAGTTTGACGACAGAGTTTAAAATTGAAAAAGGAACAAGACAGGGATGTCCGTTGTCCCCACTTTTATTTATATTAACATTGGAAGTCTTGCTAAATACAATACGGGACTCAAAAATTTTGAAAGGTATAGTGATAAGGCAAGAGGATTATAGAATAAAGGCATTTGCAGATGATCTGGTTGTTACCCTATCACAACCAATGGAATCAATAATCCTGATGAACGACATTATACAAGACTATGGTAGAGTTTCAGGTTTTAAACTGAACTCAAAAAAGACTAAAATGATAGTTAAGAATATGACACAAGATCGTAAACACGAGCTTGAAAGGAGGGCAGGTTTTGAAATTGTACCTAAGGTAAAATATCTTGGAATTCAGGTTGCAGAATCAAATATGAAATTGTTTCAAAATAATTATGAGGTGTTGTGGCGAGAGGTTCAGAAAGACATGGAGATTTGGAAAAAGCTGCAACTGTCTTTACTTGGAAGAATAGCAGCAGTTAAGATGAATATTTTGCCAAGATTTCTGTTTTTGTTCCAAATGATTCCGGTGCTTAAAAGTGATAAACAACTGAAAGTCTGGCAGTTTGGTGTGAATAAGTTTGTCTGGAACGAGAAAAAGCCGAGAGTGAAATTGAAAATTATGCAAGATGTTCCAGAAAGAGGAGGCCTTAAACTCCCAAACCTACAGTTATATTATGATGCAGCAGCTTTAACTTTAACAAGTGACTGGTTTGGAAATAAAAAGGCTGGAATATTGAATGCAGAAAGTTTTGATCTTGAATTTGGATGGCATGCTTACTTATTCTATGAAAATAAAGTGGATAAAGTATTTAAAAGTCATATACTTAGAGACTCCCTGATGAAAGTTTGGAAGAAGCACCGACTCAAATGGGATTATAAAATACCGCTGTGGCTGGATCTTGGTC
The DNA here is from genome assembly GCF_029215685.1 of Pituophis catenifer annectens. Lineage (NCBI taxonomy): Eukaryota > Metazoa > Chordata > Lepidosauria > Squamata > Colubridae > Pituophis > Pituophis catenifer. The sequence continues at coordinate 5,906,507 of NW_027256888.1, forward strand.
ATACCTTGTGGAATACAAATATAATGTCACTCGGGGGGTTTTTATATAAAGAGGTTCTTTTTACAGATGCGGGCAGATGGCAGCTGAAGACATTGCAGACACTGTTGGACGAAGGGATTAATTTAACCTGGTTACAATATAATCAATTACAAATGAGATGGAAAGAGGACCAAAAAACTGGTATTATGTTGCATGAGGAAGAATTGGTTAGACATATAAGAGAGAAAGGTCCAATGCATATCAAAAGGCTTTATAATGTTTTGTTAGAAAGAGATTCAGAAACGGAATTAGTTAAAGATTGTATGATTAAGTGGGCACAGAATTTTGAAGAACCAGTGATGCTGGAAACTTGGGAAAAAATTTGGGTTCAGAATGTTAAATTTACACAGTCGCAAAACCTGAGAGAAAATTTTTATAAAATGTTTTATAGATGGCATTTAGATCCCAAAAAGTTGTCATGTATGTACCCTAATGTTCAGCCAAAATGTTGGAGATGCGAATGTTTGGATGCTACGTATTATCATGTATGGTGGACCTGTAGGAAAGTTAAGGCTTTTTGGATAAAAATTTGGTGGGTCATGCAGAATGTTTTGAAGAAAAAAATTCAATTTTCTCCACAATTGTTTTTATTGGGTATAGTTAAGGGTTTTACACGGGGTGAAATAAAACTAATATTGTATATGATAACAGCAGCAAGATTGTTGATAGGTAAATACTGGAAGAATGAAGCTTTGCCTACTATCGAGGAATGGACTTTGAAGATGGCCAGTTTTGCAGAGATGGCGAAGATTTCAGCGTATTTAAAAGATTGTTCACAAGAGACTTATGAATGGGAATGGAAAAGGTGGATAGAATATGTTCAGAACAAATACCAAACTAGAAAGTATCAAATAGCTTTTATTTGAAAATAATGTATTAGAAATATTTTAATGTAAAGAGACAAAGAGGAAAAATTATATAGGGGGAGGGATGGGTTCAGGTTTATTTATTAGTGTTATTAGTTATGAGTATGTAATAGGGAAGTCGGGGGGGGGAGGGTTAGGGAGGGTTAGGGAGGATGGGAAGTTTGGGGAGGGTGGTGGGGGGGTGAAAAAAGGGGTGAAAATGTAATTGTAAAACTTTTGCAATAAAAAAAAAAAAAAAAAAGAAATTCCTCCTTAGTTCGGTAGATGCCTATCGGTAGTTCGGTAGATGGCTATCATGTCCCGTAAGCCTCCTCTTTGTTGGGCTAAACATATCTAATTTCCACTCATGATACGGTTTAATCTCCACACCCCTTATCATCTTTATTGTTCTTCTCTGTGCTCTTTCTAGGGCTTCAAGTATCTTTTTTGGAGTGTGGTTAGGAGGAGAGAGGTCCAATTTCTAATTGTTCCTTAGGCACAGAAGCTGATTGAGTGGCCTTAGGCCAATCATTGTTTCTCAGCCTTAGTACCAAAGGTGCTTTTTCAGGAGGCAACTGGACTTCCTTGTTTTTTCTTTTGAAGACCTTTCACTTTTCATCCAAGGAGCTTCTTCAGCTCTGACAGGATAGTGGGGAAAGAAAGGATTTATATTCCTTGCAGACAGCTGGTCATTTGCATCCTTTTAGAGGGTCCTTGAAGCACTTGGAGGTTAATCTGTGTCATCAGGGTCACCTGAGTGGTGCTTCTAGTTCCTTCTAGATGACCCTGAGGACACAGATAAACCTACAGGTCTGTCCAAGAGATTGGACAACTATTTGTCTGAAGTGGTGTAGGGTATCCTGCCTAATCAGGGGGTTGGACTAGAAGACCTCCAAGGTTCCTTCCAACTCTTCTCTTCTCTTCTCTTCTCTTCTCTTCTCTTCTCTTCTCTTCTCTTCTCTTCTCTTCTCTTCTCTTCTCGTCTCGTCTCGTCTCGTCTAGTCTATTTTCCATTATTCTATTCTGTTCTGTTCTGTTCTGTTCTAGTCTAGTCTAGTCTAGTCTAGTCTAGTCTAGTCTAGTCTAGTCCAGTCCAGTCCAGTCCAGTCCAGTCCAGTCCAGTCCAGTCCAGTCCAGTCCAGTCCAGTCTAGTCTAGTCTAGTCTAGTCTAGTCTAGTCTATTTTCCATTATTCTCTTCTCTTCTCTTCTCTTCTCTTCTCTTCTCTTCTCTTCTCTTCTCTTCTCTTCTCTTCTCTTCTCTTCTCTTCCAGTCCAGTCCAGTCCAGTCCAGTCCAGTCCAGTCCAGTCCAGTCCAGTCTAGTCTAGTCTAGTCTAGTCTAGTCTATTTTCCATTATTCTCTTCTCTTCTCTTCTCTTCTCTTCTCTTCTCTTCTCTTCTCTTCTCTTCTCTTCTCTTCTCTTCTCTTCTCTTCTCTTCCAGTCCAGTCCAGTCCAGTCCAGTCCAGTCCAGTCCAGTCCAGTCCAGTCCAGTCCAGTCTAGTCTAGTCTAGTCTAGTCTAGTCTAGTCTATTTTCCATTATTCTCTTCTCTTCTCTTCTCTTCTCTTCTCTTCTCTTCTCTTCTCTTCTCTTCTCTTCTCTTCTCTTCCAGTCCAGTCCAGTCCAGTCCAGTCCAGTCCAGTCCAGTCCAGTCTATTTTCCATTATTTTATTCTATTCTATTCTATTCTATTCTATTCTATTCTATTCTATTCTATTCTATTCTATTCTATTCTATTCTATTCTATTCTATTCTATTCTACTCTACTCTACTCTACTCTACTCTACTCTACTCTACTCTACTCTACTCTATTCTATTCTATTCTATTCTATTCTATTCTATTCCACTCTACTCTACCATACCCTATTCTACTCTACCCTACCCTACCCTACCCTACCCTACCCTACCCTACCCTACTCTATTCTACTCTATTTATCCCTGGTTTTCAGCTAATCAATATTGCATTAGTAAACTGTCTAGGGCAGGGGACCCTAAGCCCCGGGCTCTGATCCACTACCGGGCCATAACTGATTTACAACCGGCCTTGCACAAGTCAAGTTGTGCATACATGCATGCGCACGTCGGTCCACCCCTCTCATAAGTTGGGTTGCATGCGGACAGGTGTATGTCGGCCCACCAGTCATATGGCCCAGTTCCCTTCCTCGCTCCCCCAGGCTGCCAAATCGGAAAGGTTGGGGACTGCTGCTCTAGGAGTCTAAACGATGCCTTGGTGAAGGTGGTACCAATATGAATGGGTCTATCTGGGTTCAAATCTACTTGGAAGGTGGCTTATCCGCAACTCGACTCAACTGAATAGAATGGTAATTAATAAATAAGCAGCAAAGTGCGGGCAAACACTTTTTAAGGTAGGCAAACATTTCTAAAGGACGCAACAGGGAATCCGTACGGTATGCGGACGCATTCCTTTTAATCTTATTTCTGTTTGCGATAATGAGTTTCAAAATCAACTTTCAAAAGTCTTATTAGCCAAGACAGGTGTGAATTTGTTTTAGAAACAGTTCTCAAGCATTTTGCACTCCCCGAGGGAGTGGAAACCTTAATTCATTCACGTTGAATTTTCCATCCAATCATAGTCTAAGGCTCCCTTTCCATTTTGCGTGTGTGGCCATTGTTTCTGCTGAATTCCTTGCACTTATACCTAGACAACAAATCATATCTATCTATCTATCTATCTATCTATCTATCTATCTATCTATCTATCTATCTATCTATCTATCTTCTATAATTTATCTATCATCTGTCTGTCTTTCTGCCTATCTATCTATCTATCTATCTATCTATCTATCTATCTATCTATCTATCTATCTATCTATCTATCTATCTATCATCTGTCTGTCTGTCCTTCTCTGTCTATATATCTATCATCTATCTATCATCTATCTATCTATCTATCTATCTATCTATCTATCTATCATCCATCTATCTACTATCTATCTATCTATCTATCTATCTATCTATCTATCTATCTTCTATCTGTCTATCTATCTATCTATCTATCTATCATCTATCTACATATCTATCTATCTATCTATCTATCTATCTATCTATCTATCTACATATCTATCTATCTATCATCCTTCCATCTACCATCTACTTACTATCTATCTATCTATCTATCTATCTATCTATCTATCTATCTATCTTCTATCCATCTACTTACTATCTATCTATCTATCTATCTATCTATCTATCTATCTATCATCCATTATCTGTCTATCTATCATCCATTATCTGTCTGTCTGTCTATCTATCAAACTATCTATCCATTATGTGTTTATCTGTCTGTCTGTCTGTCTGTCTGTCTGTCTATATCTATCTATCTATCTATCTATCTATCTATCTATCTATCTATCTATCTATCTATCTATCATCCATTATCTGTCTATCTATCTATCATCCATTATCTGTCTGTCTATCTATCTATCTATCTATCTATCTATCTATCTATCTATCTATCTATCTATCTATCTATTTATCTATCTATCCATTATGTGTTTATCTGTCTGTCTGTCTGTCTGTCTATCTATCTCTATATATCATCTCCCTCTCTCCCTCTCTCTCTCATCTCTCGTCTGTCTGTCTGTCTGTCTGTCTGTCTGTCTGTCTGTCTGTCTGTCTGTCTGTCTGTCTGTCTTCAGCGTCTTGGCCTCCGTTTCACAAGTTGCTTCAATCTAGAAAGAAAAAGTTTCTGAAGATTCAGCATTTTTTTCCCTGTGTATTTTATAAAGGCCAACAAATGACTACTTGAAACAAGTGGACTTAGTTAGATGTCAACCTAACTGAAGTCTTCAGGAATGAAATGATAAACAAACAAACAAACAAACAAGCCAGTAAGTAAGTAATTAAATAAAATCTGAGGTATTTTGACATCTGCACATCTCTTTGGTTTTTATATTGTGGATCATTTTTTGTATCTCCGATAAGGTCCTCTGAGAAGTGTCTGAGATGGGTAGGGAAAGTAATAGCGTGTGAGGAGTTTTATATCAAAATACATTTTATTCTTTATACTGTTTCCATCTTTCCTTAAAACACAAACAGAATCCAAAGTGGACTGAGAATCAGATAATCAGATAATCGGTAGTCAAGCTGAAACTAAATCAATCAAGTAAAAATAGCAAACAGGGGGAAAATCTTTACTCAAGCTTTCTCAAACCCGCAAATAAGTCACCAGACCCAATCCACATATCAAAGGATAAGGTCTGTAACCACAAACAGAGTTAATTAAATTAGATCTCACAGTGGAACTGCACATTCACAAGAATAAACATAACTACTTACAGACGTGCCCCTCAAGTGTCACCCTAGAATAGGCATTTCCACACCCATGGAGCTATTTAACTGTGTCACTTTTCCCCATTTCTCTGCAGCGGCCCCTGAGGCAAACTGTTAGTTTTTAGGAATAAATATTTCTTCTTTCCTCACAGCTGTCCGGATCTCATTTTTATTCTGCACAATCCTGGCTCAAGCTGGAACCCCAGATTATTCTTCTGACAATAGGTATATTCATAAACAATCTTTCAGCTCTTTTCATTTTTAATCAAGAGGCTGACAGATATTTTTTACCACATGAAATAAACCCAGGAGTAAATTTCTCAACCAATGGATTAGTTCATGCTGCAGCAGTGGTGGGTTCCTCCCGGTTCGGTCCGGTTCGGCCGAGCCGGAAGCGGTGACGATATGATGTCACCGAACCAGTTCTCGCCCCCACCCTCCCACCCCCCCCACCCCCCCACGTTATTCTTACCTTTTATTTGGTCCCCACCCCCAATCTATTGCTGCCTCCTGAGTCCCAGCTGATGACTAGAGGGAAAAAAACTGTTTAAACTCTGGCCGCGGGGCTTCAAAGGGCCGTCCTACAGCTGATCAGTGTTAAAAGCAAACAAATGAGTTGGGTCGTAAGTGTGAGAACTGGTCGTAAGTGTGAGGACCTTCCAGAAATGACTCTGACCAGCTAGCCACGCCCACCTAGTGACCTCCAAGCCACACCCACAAAATAAGCCACGCCCACAGAACCGGTAGTAAAAAAAATTAGAACCCACCCCTGTGCTGCAGGAGTCAAAGATCTATAGCAGAGGTGTCAAACCTGTAGCGGATGCATCACGCGCTGGCCACGCCCACGCCCAGTTTAGCGAAAAGGGAAAAAGTCACAATACGTCACGTGATGCCGCCGTGATGACCCAGGTTTGACACCCCTCATCTATTGGGAATGTACAAGGTCTGATTTCAACATGTCTTTTCTGAGTAATGTCAGGCCTGTCCCAACCCAGGCCCTTAGGAAAGAAAGACCCTCGATTCCATCAGGTTGAAACAAAAGATTCTTTTACTAAAGGAAGTTGGTTGCAGTAAAGTCAGGCTAGCTCTAGGGCAGTGATGGCGAACCAATGGCACATGTGCCACAGGTGGTACATGTAGCCATATTGGTGGGCACGCGAGCTCAGCTGCGGCGCACATGCAGTCCCACCGGAAGTTGGCAAACGGCGTATTTCCAGCCTCCGGAGGGCTTCCGGGGCGGGAGGCCGTTTTTGCCCTCCCAAGGCTCCTAGAAAGGCTCTGGAGCCTGGGGAGAGCAAAAACGGGCCTACCGGGCCCACAATGCGAAAAGTGGGGGGAGCACGGGGGATAATAAGCCTGATTGGGCTTATTATCAGGGGATGTCTTATTTTGGGGAAAACAGGGTACTTCATTCCTGTTGATAATTTTTGAAAGATTGTGATACAGAAACAGATAATAAAATCCACCCCCACCGGGAATGAGCTCCCCCCGGAGATACGGAGGATCCCGGATCTACGCACCTTCCGCCACACTCTCAAGACCTTTTTATTCCATCAGGCTGGCCTGGCCTAACTGTTTCCCTTTTTCCCTTTTTAAAATGTAAATTTTAATTCATTTTTAATTTATTGGGGTGTTTTAAATCTGTCTTCAGCCAAATTGTTTAATTCAATTTTATTCAGATTTAAATTTTGTATTTATGTTTTTTATCCTGTGGCTGTTCACCACTCTGAGTCCTTCGGGAGTAGGGCGGTATACAAATCAAATAAAACTAAACTAAACTAAAAAACCCGCACTAAATATAGTATATTTCTTCCATTCAATTGTATCTGATTCTCAGAGATTGACTGGACAAATCCCTACAGTTTGCCTGACAAGATTTCGCTGGAAGCAGTTTGCCATTGCCTCCATCCTAGGGCTGAGAGAAAGTGACTGGCCCAAGGTCACTCAGCTGGTTTTGTGCTTGAGGTAGAAGTAGAATTTTCAATCTCCCAGTTTTTAGCTTGATATGCTAACTGCTAAACTGGCTCTCTTAGCAATAGCACTTAAACTTGCATACCCTGTCTCCCCGAAAATAAGACCCAACCAGAAAATAAGTCCTAGCACGATTTTTCAGGATGCCCCAGTTAAGATTGTCAGCCAGATGGGTCCATTTAGTACCATACGTCCCCCAAAATAAATCCTAACCAGAAAATAAACCCTAATGCATCTTTTGGAGCAAAAATTAATATAAGACCCAGTCTTATTTTCGGGGAAACACGATACTGCTTCATTGTGCTTTTACTGCCCTCTCTAAGCGGTTTACAGAGTCAGCCTATTACCGTCAACAATCCGGTTCCTCATTTTACCCACCTTGGAAGGATGGAAGGCTGAGTCAACCTTGAGCCTGGTGAGATTCGAACTGCGAAATTGCAGGTAGCTGGTAGGCAGCAGAAGTAGCCTGCAGTACTGCACTCTAACCACTGCATCACCGCAGCTCTCTTAAATATAATATTAATATGAAAGTGGTGGAATTAAGTGGAACACAGTTTTGGGGTTTTTTTTGCGGCAAATCAACATGGATCCAATGTTATTTTGTTATGTTTCATAACCAAACACAGCACTTGTGTCCCGCCAGTTCTTATAGTTAATCCTATGTCATTTCAACTGAAATTTAAACCTATGAATTTGGCTTTTTGGGTGCTGTACAGTGGAGCATATTGTGAAGTTACACTCTCTGCCCATGGATTCATGCCCTTTTCCAGATGCATAATTGTGGGGGTTTTTTTATCTTATATTTTAAAAGTCGGTCTTGAGCAGATGGCAAAAGCCTGGATGAAATTAATATGTGCACTAGACTGAAATGAGATAGACTGCCAATAATTCTCCCTTTGTTTGCATTTCTATAGCAATCTGTGTCAATCTGACTTAATTGACTATAAATGTGAACAATGTCAAGGAACAGAAGGAGGAAAGTCTCGGAAAGAGATTTTTTTCAAAAATATTACAATGCAGAGCATAAGTTTTAGCACTATGGGGAGCTTCAAAGGACTGGTTTTTAAGGCATCGTTTTTCAAAGGCGAGTTTATCGAACCAGCCTTTCCACTCAAATCTTTGAATTGAATCTCTGTAGCTGTTCAAAAACATTGAACCAAATCAGGTACCTTTGAATAAACTTTGGAGAGATTCAAACACAATGTATAGATTTAATGTCCCTCCCTTGTGGCTCTTACAGTTTCCTTCATATAGATGGGCATATCGATGTTCACCTCTGCTCTTATAAGAGTATTGCATACAAACTGATTCTGTACAGACATATCACAATTTGTGTTTTGAAAGAACATTGAACAAATAATGCCTATGTTAGTTGCTCGGGGAGGTGGGATGCAAGTAAAATTAAAGGTGGGGGCAGCCACGGATGAAGGTGTGGTTACTTATTTAGCACATGGTGATGTTATATTAGCCAGGAGACTACAATGTTAATGCAGAGTAGTATTTTGGCTATCTGTTTGCTAGGCCTGTTTAGTTCATATTTGCATGCTTCCCAAGTGTTTTATGGAGCAATGGGGTATATGCAGTACAATGCAGTGAGCCATGTGCAGATCTGTACATTGGGGAAACAAAACAACCAATTCAGGAACGCATGGCACAACATAGGAGAAGAAACCCATCGGGACAAGATTCAGCAGTTCATCTGCATTTACAAGACAAAGGCCACTCTTTTGAAGACAGCAAAGTCCACGTGTCAGACAGAGAGGACTGCTGGTTTGAAAGAGGGGTCAAAGAGGCTATCTATGTCAAAATTTAACAGCTCTCTCTCAACAGAGGGGGAGGGATACGACATCATCTACGTATCTCCAGTCTGCAACACAGTCCTTTCAACAGTTCCAAGAAGGTTCCATAACCATTTGCACCACTCAGGCAATCCTGATGACACAGATAAACCTCTAAGTGGCCTTAACAACTTGCTAAAAGAACGCAAATGACCAGCTGTCTGCAAGGAATATAAATCCTTCCATTCCCCACCATCCACTCAGAGCTGAAGAAGCTTCTTGGATGAGAAATGAAATGTCTTCAAAGAAAACAAAATACCTTATGCCACCACACTCGAAATTTTGGGCTTAGGCAACTTAGAACTTCGCCGTCTTCAGTCTGACCTAAGCATAGTACATAAAATCATCTGCTACAATGTCCTACCAGCCAATGAATACTTCAGCTTCAACCAAAACAATACAAGAGCACACAATAGATACAAACTCATGGTAAACCGATCCAAACTAGACTATAGAAAATACGACTTCAGTAACAGAGTTGTCAGTGTCTGGAATGCACTACCTGACTCTGTGGTTTCTTCCCCAAATCCCCAAAACTTTAACCTTCGACTGTCTACTGGAGACCTCACTCCATTCCTAAGAGGTCTGTAAGGGGCGTGCATAATTGCACCTGCGTACCTACTATCCCTGTCCTAATGTTTTCTTTTAATTGTATCCTTTTCATGTATTTATAATTACGTTTACACTTGTATCTGTCATAAAATACATGCTTGATGAAATAAATAAATTTAAAAAAATTAAAAAAATGTTTCGGCGGGTTTTCATAATTTCCAAGTTTGAAGAAAATCACTGAGTATTAACTGATCTTCTAGGCTGGAGAATTGTTGCATGTCTACCCAAGTCCCATGGGCTTCTCATAAGGCACTGAGCAGACATTGTTATATCTTTTGAAAAATGATGTATTTCAGGAATCCAATATTTCCTTCAAGCTGCATCTAACAGAGGATAGACATTGAGAAATCATAGATGAACTGTCCTTCACTCAGGAAAATATGTCCTCCGTTGTGTATTCACTTATTAGAGAACCTTTAGAAATCTCCAAATTTGTCAGAAGAACATGGCTGAAAAATCACAGTGTGGAAAATTCGAAAGGGTAAAAAACAACAATAACCCAAATCTGTTTTTCCAGGTTGCAGTTGAAACCTAAGGAAGTTGAATGGTTCACCTTATTAGAGGAAGAATTAGGTCAGAGAAATGAAATGGGAGAAGTGAAAAGTTTGCAATCCTACATTATTTGGATATTAATGTTATTTGAGGTGTTGGAGTTTCAGTGGTAGAACGAAGGAGGTTCCAGCTTCAATGTTGTGACTCAGGCCCAAGGAGGTAATAATCAATGCAAACAGTTCCAAAACAAACAGACTTTATTAGAATAGCTGAGAATTAACTCATTCTCAGCGTAGTCCAAACTAAATTAAAACAAATTCTTCATAACACAAATTCTTCAGTCTAATTACCAACCTTGGTATAATTAGATAAACTGTCAAAGGCTTCTCTTGGCAAAAGTTCAAAAGCAGAAGATGCCGACAAGAGATAAGTGCAGCAAGACTATCGTTTTTTTTTTCCGACAAAGAGCCCAAGAGTCGTTGCTGGTCTTTTAAGCCTTATGGGAGAGGCCAATCATCTCATGGCCTTACTCCTGAGTCGTCCTTTTTGCTTTAGTTGCTCTTGCCTTCTGGCAGCTCTTCTCATATGTACACTAGGAACAGGTGCCTGCAGGTCCCTTGGACTGCAAGGCCATCAAACCGGTCAGTCCTAGAGTCCTAGAGGAGATCAACCCTGACTGCTCTTTAGAAGGCCAGATCCTGAAGATGAAACTGAAATACTTTGGCCACCTAATGAGAAGGAAGGACTCACTGGAGAAGAGCCTAATGCTGGGAACGATGGAGGGCAAAAGAAGAAGGGAACAGCAGAGAACGAGGTGGCTGGATGGAGTCACTGAAGCAGTCGGTGTGAGCTTAAATGGACTCCAGAGGATGGTAGAAGACAGGAAGGTCTGGAGGAACATTGTCCATAGGGTCGTGATGGGTCGGACATGGGTTTGCAACTAACAACAACAACAAAGTTATAAAAATACAGTAGATCTCATTAATTTTGATTGAGCGGATTATTTGAATAATATAGGATTAAGTGGAATATTAAAGTTGGTGCAGTGGTTAGAGTGCAGTACTGCAGGCTACTGCCGGCTGCCTGCAATTTGGCAGTTCAAATCTCACCAGGCTCAAGGGTGACTCTGCCTTCCATCAGTGGTGAAATCCAATTATTTTTACTACCAGTTATGTGGGAGTGGCTTGGTGGGCATGGTGTGGCTTAGTGGACGTGGCGTGGTGGGCATGGCAGGGGAAGGATACTGCAAAATCCCCATTCCCTCCCCACTCCTGGGGAAAGGATATTGCAAAATCTCCATTCCCACCCCAATCTGGTGTCAGCCAAAGGTGGTATTTGCCGGTTCTCCGAACTACTCAAAATTTCCGCTACCGGTTCTCCAGAACCTGTCAGGACCTGCTGGATTTCACCCCTGCCTTCCATTCTTCCTAGGTGGGTAAAATGAGGACCCAAATTGTTGGGGGGCAAGAGGCTGACTCTGTAAACCACTTAGAGAAGGCTGTAAAGCACTGTTAAGCGATATACAAATCTAAGTGCTACTGCTAAAGTTGATCCTCAGTCAAGTGGTGTAGCAATCTTTGGTTAGCCTATAGATAAGTTAACACTTTATTTTATATTCAAGTTATGCTCACACGTCTGATGATATTCTCCTTCGGCCACCCAGTTTGGAATGAATGCTCTGCAATTTGGTCTGTGTGATTGGTGTTGTCCCCTCAGATGGCACCTCTTCAATGAAGAGTAGATGGATGGAACTAAACGGACCATCAAACGATATTGTAAAATGTAATTCCTTCCTCCTGTAATTCCTGCATTCACGATTCTTCTACTCCCTCTCAATCAGCTATGCAATTACGGTCTAGAATCCCGTAGGGGGTGAGAATGGGTATCACACCAGGGAGACAATGTAATTCACATCATCGTGACATTGGCCGGTCAAAAGTTTTTTTTTTTTTTTTTTTTTGCGTTGTGTTGAGGCCGCAACCGCTGCTTCCAAGAACTAACTGGAAGAAATTAGAAATTAGGATTGAATTTGCACTGAAATTTCATCTGGTTATTGGAAATTGCTGGTCAAGATTTCCAAGTGAAGCCTTAAAGTGGAGCACTTCATGATGTCCTTCAAACACCAAACTTTCTTGAAACCAGGTATTTCATGTACCCTGGGATGGATTGATGTTCACTGTAATGTGGGCACCAACATCCTCATTTAATTATTCTTGAAAACCTCACTGGAGATGGCATCTAGGCTCCTGCCTTGAGCAGGGTTTGGTTTCAATTTTTTTTACTACCGCTTCTGTGGGTGTGGCTTTGTGGGAGTGGCATGGCTTGGTGGGAGTGGCTTGGTGGGTGTGGCAGAGGAAGGATACTGTAAAATCTCCATTCCCTCCCCAATCCAGGGGAAGGTTACTGCAAAATCTCCATTTCCTCCCAATCAGCTGGGGACTCGGGAGGCAGAGAATAGATGGGGGTGGGGGCCAGTCAGAATTTTTACTGCCGGTTCTCCGAACTACTCAAAATTTCCACTACCGGTTCTCCAGAACTGGTCAGAACCTGCTGAAACCCATCTCTGGTTTGGACTACAAGACTGCCGAGGTCCCTTCCAACGTATGACTCTATTTTCTACTCTCATTTTCCATTTGGTACTTTCCCTTTACATAAGAGGTCTAGAGAAATGCCCAAAGTGTGCAAAAGTGTGTGTGGGTGTGTGTTTGTGAGATAGCCAGCGTTTGACCAGGTAGGTTATTTATGTATGTATGTATGTATGTATGTATGTATCTATGTATGTATGTATGTATGTATGTATGTATGTATGTATGTATTTATTTATTTATTTATTTATTTATTTATTTATTTATTTATTTATTTATTTATTTATTTATTTATTTATTTATATGCCGCCCTTCTCCGGAAGCTTCAGGGCGGCTTACAATGCGTTAAGCAATAGCCTTCATACTTTTCTATATTTTATACAAAGTCAGCTTATCGCCCCCACAAACCGGGTCCTCATTTTACCTACCTTAGAAAGGATGGAAGGCTGAGTCAACCTTGAGCCTGGTGAGAATTGAACTCGCAGTAACTGCAGGCAGCTGGAAGCTAAATACTACTTTTAACAGTAGCATTAGTCTGCTGCGCCACTCAGGTTCTTTCATAAGTACATCCCATTTAGCTAAAAATATAATTAGTGCAACATTGATTTCAGACAAAGACACTAATAAGGAAGAATTAGTCAAAGGAAAAAAAACCCACAAATTTCATTCATGACTGAATTTTCCTTTCCTTTCCTTTCCTTTCCTTTCTCCTTTCCTTTCCTTTCCTTTCCTTTCCTTTCCTTTCCTTTCCTTTCTTTCCTTTTCCTTTCCTTTCCTTTCCTTTCCTCCCCTCCCCTCCTCTTTCCTTTCCTTTCCCTCTCCTCTCCTCCCCTCCCCTCCCCTCCCCCTCCCCCCTCCCCCCCCTCTCCTCCCCTGTCCTTTCCTTTCCTTTCCTTTCCTTTCCTTTCCTTTTCCTTTCCTTTCCTTTCCTTTCCTTTCCTTTCCTTTCCTTTCCTTTCCTTTCCTTCCCTTCCCTTCCCTCCCCTTCCCTCCCCTTCCTTTCCCGTCCCTTCCCCTTCTTTCCTTTCCTTTCCTTTCCTTTCCTTTCCTTTCCTTTCCTTTCCTTTCCTTTCCTTTCCTTTCCTTTCCTCTCCTTTCCTTCCCTTCCCTCCCTTCCTTTCCTTTCCCGTCCCTTCCCCTCCTTTCCTTTCCTTTCCTTTCCTTTCCTTTCCTTTCCTTTCCTTTCCTTTCCTTTCCTTTCCTTTCCTTTCCTTTCCTTTCCTTTCCTCTCCTTTCCTCTCCTCTCCCTTCCCTCTGCCTTTTATGGAAATAGTTTGAGATTATGCTTCAGGGTTTTCACCATTCTTCCATCTTTCATCCGTTCTGTCTTCAGATTTTCCCAGTTCTACTTAAATCATTTCTGAGCATGTAGAAAGAAGCGTTAGGTATTGTAAGAGTAAACAATCTAGAATCTGATAAATAAGAGGCATGGAAATAGTTGGGCGATGGGAGGGGAATGCATCAGCGGATTATCTGACTCACTTATTTTCTCCATACAAAATAACAATATGGCTTGAAACATTTTTTTAAAAAAAAGTTCTCTAATTTTGCTTCTGTACTGTTGACAAAAAAAAATCCATTTCAAATGAGACAGATGGCAAAAGGATAAAAGCTAATTCAGTAAAAGGTGTCCTTGGCTATTTTCATCAGTGCTATGATTTGTTGCAAAGGTTTGCAAGAGGAAAGATGGAGCCAGGCCAGATCAAACACATTCGTTTATCATCAAGCAAATACTAACTGGTGCAAAGTTAAATAGGATTAAAATTGGAATAGAATAGAATAGAATAGAATAGAATAGAATAGAATAGAATAGAATAGAATAGAATAGAATAGAATAGAATAGAATAGAATAGAATAATAGAGTTGGAAGGGACCTTGGAGGTCTTCTAGTCCAACCTGCTGCCCAGGCAGGAAACCCTACACCACTTCAGACAAATGGTTATCCAGACTCTTCTTAAAAACTTCCAATGTTGGAGCAATCACAACTTCTGGAGGCAAGTTGTTCCACTGATTAATTGTTCTCACTGTCAGGAAATTTCTCCTTAGTTCTAAGTTGCTTCTCTCCCTATTTAGTTTCCATCCATTGCTTCTTGTCCTGCTTTCAGGTGCTTTGGAGAATAGTTTGACTCCCTCTTCTTTGTGGAAGCCCCTGAGATATTGGAAGACTGCTATCATGTCTCCCCTAGTCCTTCTTTTCATTAAAGTAGCCATACCCAGTTCCGGCAACCGTTCTTCATATGTTTTGGCCTCCAGTCCCCCTAAACATCTTTGTTGCTCTTCTCTGCACTCTTTCTAGAGTCTCCACATCTTGTTTACATCGTAGCAACCAAAAACTGGATGCAGGATTCCAAGCGTGGCCTTACCAAGGCATCATAAAGTGGTATTAACACTTCACATGATCTTGATTCTATCCCTCTGTTTATGCAACCTAGAACTGTGTTGGCTTTTTTGGCAGCTGCTGCACACTGCTGGCTCACATTTAAATGGAGAGTAAGTCAACATTAAGATGGTTAAATTAGGAGTTACTCACAATCTTCTGGCCTACCCTACTTGAAAATGTCACAGAGTCAGCCTTGACTACTGACAATGGCCTGAGTGAGCCCTTGTAGTTTCCTTGGCAATATTTTTTTTAAAACAAGTTTTATTGGTTCCCCCCCCCCCCACACACACACATTTACTCACATCTTTTTTTCAACAGAGTATTGGCCATATCTTACCTTATACAATTGATTAAATTCAAATACATTTTACTCAATTACAGTTTTTGCCAAAATCTTTTTTCCCCTTTTCTTTTATCATGTCTCAATATTTCTAGGCTTGCTTACATAAACAACATCTTCATTTGCCCTTAAATTCTAATGATTGCTATTTATTCATATTTATTCTCTTTTACTCTTTAAACAATTCATTCTTTCTCTTAATATCGTTATATTTGTTTGGGGTTGCCTTTCTTCCATTTCATCTTTTTTATTGTACAGCAATCTTTCTCCTCAAACCTTCCACTTCTCTCTTTTCTTTCCTTCTTACTTTCTCTTCCCCTCCTCTTCTTCTCCTCCCTACTTCCCCTTCCTTTCTCCTTCTCCTCCTCTCTTCCTCCCTCTCTTACCCTTACTCCTACTCTAATTTCCCTTCCCTTCCTTCCTCCCTTCTCTTCCTTCCCTCTCTCTCCTTCCTTCTCTCTTCCATCTCTCTTCTCCTTCCTTCATCCCTCTCTATTGCTGTATTCATTTCAATTTTATATTTGACCGGGGTTGCTGGACTCCATAATGGCAATTTTTTTTTTAAAGGTAGCTTTTCCTTGCCTTCTTTCTATGAGGAGAGAGCCACAATCAACTAGTTGGCTTCCTGCCTAACTCAAGGTCACCTGCTTTCTGGCTTTTGGACGAACCGGTCTGAACCAGCTGAATACCACTTCTGCATTTAATCATCCGACTCATCTACCCATCACCTCTGAACAATTCAGTTTCTTAAGTTTTATAAAATCTGGTTCTTTTACTTCGTACTGGCGGTGAAGATTCTCATGCTGTCATTAATTCCGGAATTATATAGATAATGATATCAGTCTAATGGGAAGTTGACACCCCAGCTTTTCCAATCACAGGACTAAAGTAGAATTTCTGCAATGGATGAATCTCAACTGGCAATTTTAATTTGATGCATCTGACAGGCAGGGGGTGGGGGTGGGCCCTCTTGAGATCACATAATCAAATGAGTTCTCCTATAATGGGAACATTTGGCATTTGCAAGAAATTAGATGCGATTTTTTTTGCACAAAGAGGCGGTCAAGGGACTGGTCCTTGATTGTTACTATCATAAAGTGAATTTAACAAATAGGAAATCTCCGTTGTTCATCTTGGAACGCGCATCAAATGGTTCTCTTTTTCCGAGGCTGTTTTACTTTGGGCCAAAATTATCTGATACATTTGCTCTTTCCTCCCGCCCCCTTGTTATTAGAAGAAACAACCCGTCTGTCTTCATTATACAAATTGGTCCTCTGAATTTTGAATTCAGCCCTGGAAGTGGGGTTGCTAGTAGACTTTTCTGGATGTATAGAAGTTTTACATTCTGCTTACCTCTATCTTCATGTTCTTGTGCTCTTCTGAGCACATGGGTGAACAAAATGAAAGAGCAAAGACCAAAAACAGCCAACCTCTGAGAACACCAAGGACCCCCACCATTCAACCTTGAGTTATAAATAAGCCTCACTATAAATCTGTCTCTGCTTAGCTTTCCGAAATCAGAAGGCGTCCTCTAGATATGGATACCTTCTGAAGGGAAAGGAGGAAAGGGAAGGAGAGGAGGAATGAAGAAAGTAGAAAGGGTCAGAAGGAAGAGAAGGGAAGAAAAAGAGGAAAAGTTGTGGTAAAAATAAAAGAGAGGAAATGGTAAAAGAGCAGCTCTGACCTTCCATTCCTTCCGTTCCCCACCATCCAGTCAGAGCTGAAGAAGCTTCTTGGATGAGAAGTGAAATATCTTCGCTTCTTGGATGAGAAGTGAAATATCTTCAAAGAAGAACCAGGAAGTCCAGTTGCTTCTTGAAAAAGCACCTTTGGGGCAGGTAAAGCTCTAGTTATATATATATATATATATATATTTCTGACAGAGTCTGGCATTTTATAAAGCAGTCATACTATATTCTCATTTTCTTTTTTTCCCCTGAAATTACTTGTTTGGTATCAGGTCCTTGAATGCTTCTATTATGAGTGTTTGTATTAGGGAAACGGTAGCTCCAAAAGAGTTTATTTAAGGAATATTAGCAATGCTTTCCTGCAGCAACGCTGGTTTATCGATTTTTCCTCCCTGTTCCATTTTTCTTTTAGTTACAGATTCATTTTCAAGAGCATCTTCACTGTACAGATAGCCACTGGATGATAAATCACATCTTAAAATCTATTAGCTTTTTTTTTTTTAGCTTTTCATGATGACCCAAAAGCAGGAACTGAAATTCTTTATTGTTCTTTCCTATCACAGTTTAAGACTGGGGTAGGGATAGAATAGTAAACCTTTCCTGTGGTCACTTTTAAAAATACCATTGCTTGTTTTATTAACTTGGACTATTACGATGGTAACATGTGAGTCTTATTAAAGGCAGTACGACCACAATTGAGCCCCAAATTTATGTTGTGAAGTGAACATTTATTAAGTGAGTTTTGTCTCATTTTATGACATTTCTTGCCACAGTTGTTAACTGAATCACCACAGTTGATAAGTGAGTAACCTTGTTGTTAGGTAAATCTGGTTTCCCCATGGACTCCGCCAGGGGTGGGTTCTAATTTTTTTTACTACCGGTTCTGTGGGTGTGGCTTATTTTGTGGGCGTGGCTTGATGGTCATGTGACAATTATTTAGGATTTAGCAGAGCTATTGGTCTACCAGGCTTTTAACTGCTTGCAGAGCTGTACCGATCTACCCATTTATTTTTGCAGGCACTGGTCTACTCATGTATTTTTGCAGGCACTGATCTACCCATTTGTTTTTGGAGGCACCGGTCTACTCATTTGTTTTTGGAGGCACTGGTCTACTCATGTATTTTTGCAGGCACTGGTCTACCCATTTATTTTTGCAGGCACTGGTCTACTCATGCATTTTTGCAGGCACTGATCTACTCATGTATTTTTGCAGGCACTGGTCTACCCATTTATTTTTTGCAGGCACTGGACTACTCATTTGTTTGCTTTTAACACTGATCAGCTGTAGGACGGCCCTTTGAAGCCCCGCGGCAAGAGTTTAAACAGTTTTTTTCCCTCTAGCCATCAGCTGGGACTCAAGAGGCAGCAATAGATCGGGGGGTGGGGCCAAATAAAAGGTAGGAATAATGCGGGGGTGGGGGGGCAGGGGGGCAGAACCGGTTCGGTGACATCATATCGTCACCGCTACCAGCTCGGCGGAACCGGGCGGAACCAGGAAGAACCCACCACTGGACTCTGCTTGTGAGAAAGTTGCAAAAAGTGATCGCCTGATGGATCCAGTTGCCAAGCATCTTAATTTTGACCACAGATATGTTGCAAAGGTCGTAACTATGAAAAATGGTCATAAGTCGCTCTTTTTTTAGCGCCGTTGTAACTTTGAACAGTCATTAAATGAAGGACTGTCAAGTCAAGGACTTACCTGTACTGTATTCGATGAAGTCAGGTGCTGTGAGATCTAACCAATGGGTGTTGATTATCACTTGGCCAAAAGGGTTAGATGAAAAGAAGAAAAATGTATGATTGGAACCACCTTTGGTGTAGGGAAAAGTACAGACAGGCAGGGTGGTGGAACTAAGGGCGAGTTAGTCTTGAATCATTTTGCAACCTCCCCTCCCAAGAAACCCCCCTCCCAAAGTTGCATTGAATCTAGCTTGTCTGTTCCCAAGGGAAGGCAAGCAATCTGGAGACATTCCTGTACTATAGGCAAAATGCAATAGAGTAGTTAACTTGAATCCTTCCCCTGTGTGGTCTATTGTGTGGGCCCAATGATTGGCATTCCTCAAGGAGTTGTACTATTAATTTACTGTAGCTTTAAGTAACTTGAATACTGCTTGAACCAGGGGTGAAATCCAGCAGGTTCTGACAGGTTCTAGAGAACTGGTAGTGGAAATTTTGAGCAGTTCAGAGAACCAGTAGTGGAAATTTTGAATACTTCATGTCAGGGCGCTGATTAATCCCATTTTGCTTTGGGATAATCGCACCTTGATTAAGAGGAGTGGATCGAGACTTTTCCTTGCCAGCATACTTTAAGAAAACAAAACCCCGAAGATATTTCTTCTAAGAAAACTCATTTATTTGTTATAAAGAAAATAAAACATCTAACTGATCTAATTAGTTACATTTTGAAAAAGTTTGTGCCGGCTATTTCTCAGCCGGACCTTTCTGGCAAGAGAACAAAGGAAAGGGTGTGAAAGAATGTGGGTGGACATGCGCAGTTTAGCTTACTGATAAGGATTCTTGGCAACCTATGGAAAGTCTAACAGTCCAGAAATAATGAGCTCAGCTGGTAAATAAAAAAACGCAGTGACAGTTCAGAGAACCTGCAAATACCACCTCTGGCTGGCCCCAGAGTGGGGTGGGAATGGAGATTTTGCAACATCCTTCCCCCTGGAGTGGGGTGGGAATGGAGATTTTCCAGTATCCTTCCCCTGCCACGCCCACCAAGCCACGCCCACCAAGCCACACCACACCATGCCCACCAAGCTATGCCCACAGAACCGGTAGTAAAAAAATTTGGATTTCCCCACTGTCTTAAATATAACTGTGTTTTGATGTTTTGTATGGAGAGGTGGGGGAGAGGAGTAATGTTCAAAGCAAACTAAATTCTATGAGTCATTTCTGCCACTAGAAGTGAGGCAGACAATTGCAAATATTTGGAGCACAAAACTTGCTCAAGGTTGGGCCCCTGTATGAGTTTCTGCTGTGTTGTGAGGATTGTAACGAGCTGTGGTGGCACAGTGGTTAGAGTGCAGTACTGCAGGCTACTTCTGCTGCCTGCTGGCTGCCTGCAATTTGGCAGTTCACATCTCAACGGGCTCAAGGTTGACTCACTCTTTCATCCTTCCGAGTTCGGTAAAATGAGGACTCAGATTGTTGGGGGCATCATGCTGACTCTGTAAACTGCTTATAGAAGGCTGTAAAGCACTGTAAAGCGGTATATAAATCTAAGTGCTATTGCTATTGTGATCTTCTTAGATTCTTTAATTTTTACTGTAACCATCTTCAAATCATTTACTTAGAATGTCATACAGGAGCATGCAAGGATAAGCCAAAGATGGTTGAAATAATTGTCCTTTCTTCAATTATGTTTTTAAAAAATAATTCTTTGTTTTAATAACATGGTGAAGCCTAAAGATGATGCATGAGGCTTTGGGTTGTATTTGATGGTGTTGGGTGATAATTGGTGTTGTACTAATTGGGCTGTATTTTTTGCCCCCCACAATTTGCATTGGAAAATGGGAGGGTGAAAGGAGGAATTGAAACTGTGACTGGTGGCACTACTCAGTCTGTGTGAATGCAGATGCTCCATTTGGTAGGGAAGGAGCAGGGAAGTATGGAAGTTATGATAGACGCTTATGAACCAGCCAGCCTTCCATTCTCTCATCCAGACGACACTGCCGGAGTTTCTTGATCAAATCTGGCTAAGCTGTTTCTGAATGTCAGGTTAATAAATACAAAATTGCACCTGGCATTTTGCAATTGATCCTAGATGAGTAGAAAAAGGTCTTTAAAACTTGGCTTGCTAGTGAGTCTCCCCCCCCCCCCCGTGTACAGCTTCCTGCAATGCAGAAGCAGTTCCATTTTCTAAACTGCCAGTTCTGTAAATTTCCAGATTCTTATTTGTCTGTACGTTGTTGAGTTGCCAAAAAGGAATTTATAGCCAATTGTCTGCTTGCCTGAGCAGATTCCTTGTTGTTCAAGATGTTGATTCCAAAAAAAAAAAACCCCTCAGGAATGCTTCCAACGAGATAATTAAATGTTTTTGAACCTACCGGAAGCATCATGCTACATAGGGGTAGGATAAAAGAGAAGTCACGAGGGTCAGGATGCTCAGGTGATTTGAGTTGTTTTATATATACCTAGTGGCATGTATACAGGGGGCAAAATAATTCCACCAGATGGGATAAGACATCTAGTATGTTTAGGAGCAGATTGAAGAAAGCTGTTGAAGATAAGAAGGTATTCGTGCAGAAACACTACATACTTTACAAAATTCACAACATAAAATGCTCTACCTGATCCAGTTGTCTCAGCTACAAATTTTCACAGTTTTAGTCACAAATGGACTTCCGTGAACCTCACTTCATACTTAAGATGCTGACTCTGTAAGCCACTTAGAGAGGGCTGTAAAAAGCACTGTAAAGTGGTATATCAGACTAAGTGTTATTGCTATTGCTAAAGATGTACTTTGTCAGTTTCAGCTTGGATGTCAATATTGGAAGAGCCTTGATAGTACAGTGGTTTAGTGCACCCTGTTATTAACACAGCTGCCTGCAATTTCTGCTGGTTCGAATCTCTCCAAGGCTCAAGGTTGACTCAGCCTTCCATCCTTTCTAAGGTAGGTGAAATGAGGACCCAGTTTGTGGGGGCAATAAGCTGACTTTGTATAAAATATACAAAAGAATGAAGGCTATTGCTTAACGCATTGTAAGCTGCCCTGAGTCTCCAGAGAAGGGCGGCATATAAATCAAATTTAAATATATATATATATATTGGCGGAAAGGCTTCTGTAGTGCAGGATCTGGGTTGGTTCAATTCAATTTTGCAGCTATTAAGATTGTTGGACAAGCAGATACAAAAATAGCCAGGGAAGCGATTGAAGGCTGGAAAATGGGCCCCTCATCAGTCAACAGAATTGCTGATTTACCACTAGCTTATCAAGTACTTAGGAGGTGAGGGCTTGGCAGCACAAGGGAATAACAGCTGATGACTTAATTGCTGGCCATCCATACTCAAATCAACAACAAAAAAGCCACACACACAAAATTGTTGGGCATTCTACCAGACAAGTATAACAAAGGGAATGTATATCTGATTTTACATGTATTGACTGCAGCGAGAATAGTATTTGCACAACAATAGAAAAGTGAAGAGATTCCAACAAATGAAGATGTGATTAGAAAAATATTAGAATGTGCAGAAATGGATAAGCTAACACTTACAATTAAGGAAAAGAAAGAAACTGAATATTTTTTGACTTGGGACTTTTTTTTATCAATGGCTAGCTGACAAAAACAGGAGCTAGAAACAGGAAAATATATGAAAGGATCAGAGATAAAAGGAAGATATATTAACTTGGTTAAACAAATAGTATGATTATTACCGTTATTAATATTAATATAATTAATGTAATGAATATTGTTGTAAACACTGTGATTATTATTTCCCAAAATGATTTGTACCAGACAACACATGTTCAATTGAAATTGGAATTTTTGTATGCTATAAAATAAAATAAAAAATTATTACTCCCCCCCCCCAAAAAAAGGAAATAACAGCCAACGACTTAATCGCTGGCCATCCATACTCAAATCAACAACAAAAAAGCCACACACAACCAAGCACCATATAAATACGACACACAGAATAGCCCAAAGCAAACAATCTGCTAGAGAGAAGTTCCCTGAAGATGGGCTCCAGCACGAGTTCGAAAACTCGGAAGACTAAAGCTTTGGTCCTGGTGACTGACTCAGATTGGATCCTGCAACATTATCCTGGGACATATATATTTGCCTTCATTCATCGCTTAAGAGGTCTTTTGTTTTGTCATCTGGGGTTCAGGAGTCAAGAGTAGTTGAGGGTTGGCGAATGGCCTTGATGCAGAGGTGGTATTCAGCAGGTTCTGAGCAGTTCTGAAGAACCGGTAGCGGAAATTTTGAGTAGTTCGGAGAACCGGTAAATACGACCTCTGACTGACCCCACCTCTATCTATCCTCTGCCTCCTGAGTCCCAGCTGATTGGGAGGGAATGGAGATTTTATAATATCCTTCCCCTGGAGTGGGGAGGGAATGGAGATTTTACAATATCCTTCCCCTGGAGTGGGGTGGGAATGGAGATTTTACAATATCCTTCCCCTGGAGTGGGGAGAGAATGGAGATTTTGCAGTATCATTCACCTGGAGTGGGGAGGGAATGGAGATTTTGCAATATCGTTCCCCTTGAGTGGGGAGGGAATGAATATTTTACAATATCCTTCCTCTGCCACGCCGACCCAGCCATGCCCACCAAGCCACGCCCACAGAACCGGTAGTAAAAAAAATTTGAATCCCACCACTGCTGATCGTCTGGAATGGAATGGATGAGTTTTTCCTATTTTTAAACACAAAGACCAGAAGTGCATAGAAACAGGAAAACAATAAGGGTAGAAGTTTTGTTAGCGGGATGCTAAGAAACAGAACTATATAGGCAGAGAGGCAGAACATATATACGTCACGTAGAATCTTCTTTTCGGAAAATATATTTGTTTATGTGGTTTTTAAAGGAAAGAAACTAGAGAACTAAGAGAAATAGAGGGGACAAAATGGCATCTGACTAGAATCAGACAATTACACTTCACCAGATCGGGATGCTAATTATTTGATTATTTGATTATTATTATTTGATTATTTGATTATTTTATCCTCAGGGATAAAATTGCTGATCTTCTAACAAAAACACATAACTGATTTCAAACATTTCACGCGAGAGGGCTGGAAAATATCCAGTATGAAAAATTAAAAGCACTAAGGTTAAAGCATCGTTCTGGATAAACTTGAGGAAAAAAAACCACATTGAAATAATTTTTTCAAGCATATTTGTTGTAAAAGAAAAATGGAATTCCAGCAGGCATGTGGCTAAGAGTCATTCAGTCAACCCTCTATAAATATCCTTCCTGGAAAAACTCCTAAGCAAAGACATTGAGGCGTAACAACGGGACAAAACCCTTTATGACTAGCAGCAACTGGATAAAAAATAATATTTTTTTTTATAAATAAAAAATAATATTCCCCCCCCACCATAGGAAAAGAATAGGTAGTTCTCATACCATAAAAATAATCAATGGAATCCCACAAGTATCTCTACTGTGGGCAATTTTAGCCTATTCTAAAATGGCTGGCCTGGCCTAACTCTCCTTTTTTAAATTTTTAATTCGTTTGATTTTATAAATTGGGTGTTTTAATCTGTGTTTCGGCAAAATATTTAATAATTTTAAGGGACTTTTAATATTTGTATTATCTGTATTTTATCTTGGCTGTTCACCGCCCTGAGTCCTCCGGGAGTAGGGCAGTATAGAAATTTGATAAATAAATAAATAAATAAATAAATAAATAAATAAATAAATAAATAAATAAATAAATAAATAAATAAATAAATAAATAAATCTTGGTTTATGAGTCAAAGGGCTCCCTTCCTCTAAGTTTCTGCTTTCTAATTCAAGCAAGGCAGGGGTGGGCTTCAAAAATTTTAGCAAGGGGTTCTCTGCCCAGTTGTTGGGTGGGCGTGGCCATGGTGGGCGTGGCCTAGTCGGCCTCCTGTACCACGAGGGGAGCGGGTATTTTTGCCTTCCCCGGGCTTCGGAGGCTTTCCTTGAGCCACCAGGAAGCAAAAATGGCCTCCCCAGGCTCCAGAGGCCCTCTGGAGGGCAGAAATGGGCCCGTTTCCAGCCTTCCTGAACTTCTGGTAGACCCGTTTTTTGCCCTCCCTGAGCTTCTGTGCACATCCTGCACTTACGTGCTCCAAAATGGGCCACGTGGGGACTACTTGGAGGGGCGGGATGGGCGCGGCCAGCCAGGAGTGGGATTTTGGGGGTTCTCCGAACTGCACAGAATCTTAGCTAGAGGTTCTAATGAATCCCTGCAAATCCCCAGTAGCCCACCTCTGAAGCAGGGGGTTTAAAAAGAGGAAATAGCCAACATTTTTTTATTTATTTACACACCCACGAACACACACAGGTCTTTCTGAGTTCATTCTTTTATTTTTTAATAAATTTTATTAATTTTCTATTAATTACATTTCTTTCTTTACATTGCTTAAGAAACATCGTGTTGTCTGGGTATTTAATTTGCTTAACAATACAGATTCCATTCTTACTCTCCACCCCTTATTCCAATAAGGGATGGAATAAGTTTCATGTTTGATAATGTTTTCATTCTTTGTGAAACCTGAAGATTCAAACTAGACCAACCAACAGCTTTACAATACAGGCCGCCATCATTTTGGAAGCCTGTATAATTAAGCATATTATAATATATCAAGGATGATTTGGTATCCTAAAAACTATGCGGAATCTATGCAGTATTTTTATGGAAGTGAGGGAAAGAAATTCCTCCATAGTTATATTTATAAGGAGGGTGGGGGAAAGCCAGAAGTTAAGTATTTAGAACAGGGGTACCAAACTCGATTTCATTGAGGGCCACATCAGGGTTGTGTTTGACCTCAGGGGGCCGGGGTGGGCGTGGCCAGCTTGACGTCACTCATGTCGGGGGCGCTTGTGGAGGCCGGAGCACTCTGCCAGCGAAAACAGGCTCCCAAGCTCCGTTTTCAGCTATCACGGCCTCCTGCAACCCTCTGCCAGAGAAAATGGAGGCCGGGAGCCTGTTTTCACTGGCAGAGGCACCGCGAGCCAGTCCTTTGCTGTTTCCAGGGTGGTCCCCGGGGCCAGATCTAAGTACCCCATGGGCCAGATCTGGCCCCCAGGCCTTGAATTCGACACCCCTGATTTAGAAAGCAATTCACCATGGATTCAACATGATAACAATTATAACATTTAACATTCTATCTTTACATTAAACATATGAGAATTTCTTCCTACACACTAAACCTGACATCCCCTACTCCTGAAGTATGCTTTGCTACTAGGTAGCACAGTCGTATTAGGGCAAACCAATGAAAAGGATATATAGACTTTTCATTGGTTTGTGCTTCAACATTTATTTTTCATTTTGAAGAACAGAGTTATCTTCAACGGTAGCGGTCTCACAAAATAAACATCGTTTGCCTGATAAATATCTTTCCTGGAAAAACTCCTAAGCAAAGACATTGAGGCCTGATAAGGGAAGTAGAAAAGGTATGAGAAACTAGAAAAGAAAATTCTAGAAGTCTTCTAATCTGGCAATTAGAAGACTTCCAAAGTCCCTCCCTTCCTCCCTCCTCTCCTCTCCTCTCCTCTCCTCTCCTCCCCTCCCTTCCCCTCTCCTCTCCTCTAGATGCCACTGCCCTCTACTCTCTCCCATCCTCCCCTTCCTTCCTCTCTCCTCTCCTCTGCACTCCACTCTCTCCTCTCCTCTCCTCTCCCCCTCTCTCCCCTCCTCTCCTCTCCTCTCCCTTCCTCTCCTCTCTTCCGCTCTCCTCTCCTCTCCTCTCCTCTCCTCTCCATTGCACTCCACTGCACTCCACTCTATTTTCTCCTCTCCTCTCTCCTCCCCTCCTCTCCTCTCTTCTGATCTCCTCTTCATTGCACTCCACTGCACTCCACTCTATTTTCTCCTCTCCTCTCCTCTCCTCTCCTCTCCTCTCCATTGCACGCCACTGCACTCCACTCTATTTTCTCCTCTCCTCTCCTCTCCTCTCCTCTCCATTGCACGCCACTGCACTCCACTCTATTTTCTCCTCTCCTCTCCTCTCCTCTCCTCTCCTCTCCTCTCCTCTCCATTGCACGCCACTGCACTCCACTCTATTTTCTCCTCTCCTCTCCTCTCCTCTCCTCTCCTCTCCATTGCACTCCACTGCACTCCACTCTATTTTCTCCTCTCCTCTCCTCTCCTCTCCTCTCCTCTCTTCCCCTCTCCTCTCCATTGCACTCCACTGCACTCCACTCTATTTTTTCCTCTCCTCTCCTCTCCTCTCCTCTCCTCTCCTCTCCTCTCCCTTCCCTTCCCTTCCCTTCCCTTCCCTTCCATTTTTCTGCCTTGCCTTGCCTCGCCTCGCTCGCCTTGCCTTGCCTTGCCCTGCCCAGTCCAGTCCAGCCCAGTCCAGTCCAGCCCAGCCCAGTCTTCCATTCCATTCCATTCCATATGAGAGGCTTTCCCCCTCCCTCACTGCTTAATACAGGCCCAAAACTATGTAGTTTCAGAGAGCTCTGCACCAGGATTTGATTAATAGTCTGTGAGTAGCTGAATGTGTCTTACAGCAAGTGCCATATGGTACATTATCACTTTCATTATCAACTGCATCTTAGTGACAAGTACAGTTCCTGACAAGCAGGGAATCATTTAATAGGAAAGAGGGAGGCCATGATTTGCAGAAGTAGGATTTGCTTGATATCCTAGGGCACGGCGGCTGACTTTGGGGCAAAGTGTGTAGTTTTTACTCACAACACTAACATATGCCACAACAGGGGAAAAAAAAAATGAATGTTGCTGTTATTCAAAGCAGTCCTTTGAGGGGGCTGGTAGTCTGGTAGATGGATAATATTTAACGCGGCTGTCATAATAGGAAAGGCTGGAAGAAGTTTATCATCACCATGTTAGGGAAAACGCCTTGGAGACCATAGCTTAACATATGAAGCAGGGATACAGGGATCCATTAAAAGGAGAAATGGCAGCAGGTCTAGGATCTGCTAAAATGGCACAAGGACGTGAGAAAATGTTTGAGTTTTCCCTAGATTTCTCTATTCTCTCTCTCTCTCTCTCTCTCTCTCTCTCTCTCTCGCTCCCTTCCTCTTCCTCCCTCCCTCCCTCTCTCTCTCCCTCTCATTCTCTCTCCATCTCATTCCCTCTCCCTCTCTCTCCGTCTCGTTCCCTCTCTCTGTCCCTCACTCACTCCCTCTCCCTCTCTCTCCCTCTCTCTCTCATTCGCTCCCTCCCTCCCTCTGTCTCTCTCTCATTCTCTCTCTCTGCCTCTCTGTCTCTCTTCCTCCCTCCCCCTCTCTCATTCGCTCGCTCTCTCCCTCCCTCCCTCCCCATCTCTCATTCTCTCTCTCTCCCTCCCTCCCTCTCTCATTCTCTCTCCTTATGTCTATATCTCTCATTCTTTCTCTCTATATCTCTATCTCTCTATCTCTCTCCCCCTCTCTCATTCTCCCTCCCTCCCTCCCTCCCTCTCCCTCTCTCTCCCTCTCTCTCTCATTCACTCCCTCCCTGTCTCCTCTCATTCTCTCTCTCTGACTCTCTGTCTCTCTCCCTCCCTCCCTCCCTCTCTCATTCTCTCTCCCTCCCTCTCTGTCTCATTCCCTCTCTCTCCCTCCCTCCCTCCCTCTGTCTCTCTCTCTCCCTCTCTCTCCCTCTCTCTCATTCACTCCCTCCCTCCCTCTGTCTCTCTCTCATTCTCTCTCTCTCTCTCTCTCTTCCTCCCTCCCCCTCTCTCATTCTCTCTCCCTCCCTCTCTCTCTCATTCTCTCTCTCTTTATTTCTCTCTCTCTCTCCCTCCCTCCCCCCTCTCTCATTCTCTCTCTCTCTCCCTCCCTCCCTCCCTCTGTCTCTCTCTCTCCCTCTCTCTCCCTCTCTCTCATTCACTCCCTCCCTCCCTCTGTCTCTCTCTCATTCTCTCTCTCTCTCTCTCTTCCTCCCTCCCCCTCTCTCATTCTCTCTCCCTCCCTCTCTCTCTCATTCTCTCTCTCTTTATTTCTCTCTCTCTCTCTCCCTCCCTCCCCCCTCTCTCATTCTCTCTCTCTCTCCCTCCCTCCCTCCCCCTCTCTCTCCAAGAAGACACAAACAGGGGGAAAAAAACCCACAATTTTTTGTTCAGCAAAGCTTCCTAATCCAACCTCCTGCTCTCGTAAGAGACCTATGCTATTTCTGATAAATCGACCAAATCTAGAAATGTCAGCCAGATTGTTAGTACTTAATTATCCTGAAAGCTAAGAAGGGCCAGACCTGGATACTAACAGGATGGGACACCACTTGGAATTTTAAGGCTGGCAGTAAGATTGGGAAGTAAAAAAAAAAAACCCCACACATATAAGGAAGAAGGTAATATCAAGCTACTTCCGTACGATTGCATGGATTTGAGTCAAACACATCTTTTTTTTTAACCATTATTCATGTAAGCAATTCAAGCAAGTGGTTCAACCAGTAAAACAACTTACCTCCAGAAGTTGTGGGAGATCCAACATTGGAAGCTCTTAAGAAGGGACCGGACAACTATTTGTCTGAAATGGTATAGGGTCTCCGGCTCAGGGATGCGATGGCTCAGCGGCTAAGACGCTGAGCTTATCAATCGAAAGGTCGGCAGTTCAGCGGTTCGAATCCCTAGTGCCGCGTAACGGGGTGAGCTCCCGTTACTTGTCCCAGCTTCTGCCAACCTAGCAGTTCAAAAGCATGTATAAATTGCAAGTAGAAAAATAGGGACCACCTTTGGTGGGAAGGTAACAGCGTTCCGTGCGCCTTTGGTGTTGAGTCATGGCCGTCACATGACCACGGAGACATCTTTGGACAGCGCTGGCTCTTCGGCTTTGAAACGGAATGAGCACCGCCCCCTAGAGTCGGGAATGACTAGCACATATGTACAAGGGGAACCTTTACCTTTACCTTTGCCTCAAGCAGAGGGTTGGACTAGAAGACCTCCAAGGTCCCTTCCATCTCTGTTATTCTGTTAAATATTCTTGGCAACAGAACAGTTGTTACTCTTGTTGTCGCTCTTATTGACATTGAGGGATATTGGTTTCATTTTGCTCTTGTTCTTTTAAATGTTCGCGGGTCATAATCAATATTGTTGATGGATTACGTGGGAGGTGTGGAAGAGGGGAACATTATTTGCAAGCGATTGTTTACAGCATTGAAAATCCTTTTGTTTTTCAGCAATGCAAGAAATCTTGACTTCACCAGCAAAGATTGTTTCCAAACAACCCTCAGAACGTTTCATTTTTCCCATTGGTTGAACCGAGCAGTCTTTGCGGGTTTTGAAAATGCTGATCCCCCCCCCCTTTTCTTTAAATTCATCACTGTATTCCACAAATGCAGATAGTTTGCAGCTGAGGGCAGCATTGGTTTAGGAAACTGCAGCTTTATATATTGCGGGAGAGAGGCAATGTTATTTTCAACTATATTTGTGTTCATGCGTGTTGTGATACATTGGAAAAAGAAGGGAAAAAAACCGCAGCTTTTATAAAAAAAAAAAAAGGAAAGGAAGGAAGAAATAAAGAAATATAGCAGTACAAGCTTTTGTGGAATGCACAACATTTATAGAGCAATAGGACGATTCCATAAACACGAGTTAATAATCCGTCAAGAATCGCAATAAAATATAGTAGCATTTTCTTTCCAGCGTTGTATTTTTTAAAAACCTTAATAGCACACTGCAATATAACAGACACTACAGTGTCTCTTTGCCCTGTTATTGTTTCTCTTTTCTTGAGAAATATAAGTCCTGTTCAGGTATTTATTTGAGGACAGGAAATAATATAGAGCTTTGTCGTCCAACCATGGCAAATTATTAGCTGGATTGGATTCTGACTCAAGATTTCCCAACTAATGTGGTTATGGCTGAGAATTCTGCACATTAAAAAAAATCACATAGGTTTCTCTGAACGTAGCTAAAATTTATTATGATTTTTTTTTAACGTCCCTTGCTTTGGGATGGAGTTGGGACGACTGACTGGTGCTTGAGTGTTTACCAGCCTGCTTCCCTTCCTGAGGCCTATGTGAGGCTCACAGCAAACAATTATTCACTGCTCTCAGAGATAAAAAAATCTGCCGCTACTTAGGATCGAACTCGCAGTCTCCTAGAAGTGGCAAGAACTCCACCTCTAAGCCACTGCGCCACTCTAGATAAATTTCATTATATTCTCTGTGAAATTAGGCCGACTTCGATTATCCTTCGGTGAACCTACCGCCAATTGTAATATTTTTTTTTTATTTTGCTTGATTTTACTTCATTTTCCTTTTTAATAAATTTCATTTGACATTCTGGTCAGTGACTCTAATAATAATAATATTTAAAATATAAATAAGATCAAGGTCACATAAGAAGTTGGGACTGAGCTTAGGGACATGGAGCATTTCCATAAGAATTCTTTGTTTATGACCATCCTTTTGATCTCTGGTGATGTGAGGAAGTCTGAAGGGAAGCTGTAGGGCCATGACTTAAAAGTTCATTGATAGGAGGGAAAAGCAAGCATCATCTCCAAAGAATTCCTTCATTCTCCAAGGAATGAAGATTGTCACTTGAATGCTGTGCTCAAGAAACTATAACTCCCCAGAAACCTACCATCATAACTGCCAAATAGTTAATATAATGTGTCGGCAACCCACAGCTCCGGAGCCATATGTGGCTCTTTGGGCCCTCTGCTGCAGCACCCTGTCCCATCACAGCATTGTGGTCTGACTCTGCTGACTGCCAGCAGTTTGATCCTGACCGGCTCAAGGTTGATTCAGCCTTCCATCCTTCCGAGGTCAGTAAAACAAGGACACAGATTGTTGGGGGTGAGATGCAGACTCTGAAAACTTAGAGAGGGCTATAAAGCACTGTAAAGCAGTATATAAGTCTAAGTGCTATTGCTATTTAGATGCAGAAGATTTTGGATGCGGAATCTAAAAAAGATTAGCAAAAAGCAGAGAAAGGGGTGGTAATGGCATGCGATCTTTGCAAGAAAGAACTCCAATTTGTTGAATAAAAGACATGAAAGCAGGCAGCATATCAAATCAAGGCATCTTAATGCAATTAATGCTGTAGATAATAAGCCGAGCCTATTTCTCATGCCGTGAATAAAAGGCTGAAAATTCATATTCAAAAGATACTTTTGTTTACTAATATTTTGATGTCGAGATTGCGCTCATAAAAACAGAGCAAACACTAATAAATCCATCCTTTCCCCCATGGCTCTGCAGAGCTTTGGGCCTGAGAAATCGGCAACAATTAATACTCAAACACTTTGCAATAACATGTTCCTGTAGTTTAGAGTCATTGCTTCCCTTATCAACTAATTAAAAACAACTTGAGGCTAAGCTACCCAATAAATAGTCTGAAGAAAACAAACAGAATAAATGTAAATATATTCCCCTCTGTTGGGCTCCTGGAATTGGTAGCGCAGGATACATTAATTCGTACTGAATGAAACAGCACCAAAGACCTTGAGCTGTTAGTGTGCACATACACATACATACATACATACACATATACATATACATTATACATCTACATACACACACATATATATACACACATACATATCTACACACACATACATACATACACATCTACATATATATTATACATCTACATACATCTACACACACACACACACACACACACACACACACACACATACATATACACACATACATACATACCAGTGGTGGGTTGCTCCCAGTTCTGTCCGGTTCTATAGAACAGTAGTAAAATCGGCAGGAGGCTCCTCCCACCCACCATAAATGATGATCTGTGCATGCGCAGAAGCGCATGGGGCCCTGTTGCGAACCGGTAGTAAAGGTAAATAGAACCCACCCCTGATACATACATACATACACATACATCTACACACACACACACACACATATATATACATACATATACACATACACATATACATTATACATCTACATACATCTACATACACACACACATATATATATACATATACACATACACATATACATTATACATCTACATACATCTACATACACACACACACACATATATATACATGCATATACACATACACATATACATTATACATCTACATACATCTACACACACATATACATACACATACACATACATACATACACATAAATCTACATACATCTACATACACGCACACATATATATACACACATACATATACACACGTACACATATACATTATACATCTACATACATCTACATACACACACACATATATATACATACACATACATCTACACACACACACACACACAAACACACACACACACACACACACACACACACTGTTTCCCCCAAAATAAGACATCCCCCGATAATAAGCCCAATTGGGCTTTTGAGCGCATGGCAATAAGGCCAAGCGCTAATTTCAGGGTTCAAAAAAATATAAGACAGGGTCTTATTTCCCTATTCAGGGAAACTGTTGTGGCCCGTCAGTGGCCTGTGCAGCTAGTAGCTGATTCCGACAGCGATATCTATTGTCTGTCTGTCTGTCTGTCTGTCTGTCTGTCTGTCTGTCTGTCTGTCTGTCTATCTATCTATCTATCTATCTATCTATCTATCTATCTATCTATCTATCTATCCTGTTTCCCCCAAAATAAGACTTGTTTCCCCTGATAATAAGCCCAAACGGGCTTTTGAGCACATGGCAATAAGGCCAAGTGCTTATTTCAGGGTTCAAAAAAATATAAGACAGGGTCTTATTTTCGGGGAAACACGGTATATAGGATGAGAAGCTTAAGTTCTGAACTTCAAGGAAACACAAAGTCCAGTTGCTTTTAGAAAAAGAGCCTTTGGGACAACCGTGACTTGGATGTCTGAGAATCTCTATAGACCTTTTCAGCTCTCTCTCTCTATAAAAAAAAATTTCTTATCTGACATGCCAGCTAAATTATGGCAAAGAAAGTTAAGCTGAAAGACATCCAGATACTTTGGTATTCAGTTTTGACCCAATTGGCAAGTCATACTTCTGAATAGGAGGTGGGTTGTACAATGTAAGTACTTTGAAAACTGCCATGTCTTGAAACGAAGTTGTGACAATTGGAACAAAGGCAGCACCAAGAGTGAAGAGATAAGAATTTTTTAAAAAAACGCAGGGAAGCTGATTTTCATGCATGGGTTCACAGGAAGCTAATCCCTCACTTTATTGGTTACAGTTAAAAGATTTCGGTGTAATCTTCTAACTGTAACCGTAACAGAAGATTGTGGGTCCATACCACACCCCAATCTACCCTTGTATGTTTAGGGTTGCCAGGTCTGCTTCCAAAAAATAGCGGACAAGCGGAGGGTGGGGGGTTAAGTAGTAAAAAAATTAAAAAAAAATTACAATTAAAATATATATTTTCTTACAAACATTTTAACACATATTAAAATAATCAGTTCAAAACTTTACTTAAAATTCAAAACATCAAATATATTATAATAATATGTAAAATATTAAATTACATTTTTATTTCATCATAAAGCTTTCGAATAAAAAGAATGTCCACTATTTTGTGAAAAAAAATAGTGAACATAATGTGAAAAAAAGCAGACTGTCCGCTCAAATAGTGGACACCTGGCAACATTATGTATGTTTGGGTTTTGAAGGACTTTCTTATTCATTGCCTTTGTGTGTGAGCTTCTCAGGATTATAGAAGCATGTTGGTGCAGTGGTTAGAATGCGGTATTGCAACCTAACTCTGCCCACAGTATAGAGTTCAAAGCTATATATTAAATGCCTATAATAATTGTAATGATTTATATTTTTAAAATACATTCATCTAAAGCAAAAAGAAAAAAAATGAAATGATATTTGGTTAAGGTGACCAGACGTCCCGCTTTTGGTGGGACAGTCCCGCTTTTGAGCAATTTGTCCCGCGTCCCGCGGCATTTTAAAAAAGTCCTGATTTTTCATTCTGCCTCCTGAGTCCCGGCTGCCTCCTGAGTCCCCGCTGATGGCTAGAGGGAAAAAACCTGTTTAAACTCTTGCCGCGGGGCTTCAAAGGGCCGCCCTACGTTGATTAGCTCGGCTTCCCCCTCTCAGCTGATTTGCGCTTGGCTCTGCTCTTGCTAAATTGCTCAGCAGATTTTTTTTTCTCTTTGTGCAAACCAAGCTCAAAACGAAACTGAAAGTAAAACAGGCTGTTGGCTTTGCTGTTTGCTTGCAACGTTGGAAAATTAGGCAGCAGATTTATTTTCCTTTTCCTCACCAAAAAAGATAGGTGTAAACAATGGGAAATTATTTAGGGCAAAAGAGGAGAGTTCAAGATTTTAAAACACAAAAGAACAAAAGCTCTATTTAACTAGGGAATTGTAATAATTGAGATACTATTAATAATTGTATATTGTGTTGAAAGCAGAAATGGTTAAGGTGTGGTTTGGAGGAATATATGGGGGAAATTATTTGGTTTATTATTATTGGTAAATATAATTAATTGATTTGTAAGAAATTGGATTGCATGGAAATAATTGGAATATTCATGTTCATATTGATTAATATACAAAAAAGATAGTTATATAACTAATTGATTTATATTAAAATGTTGAATTTGTATT
Source organism: Pituophis catenifer annectens (assembly GCF_029215685.1). Classification (NCBI taxonomy): domain Eukaryota; kingdom Metazoa; phylum Chordata; class Lepidosauria; order Squamata; family Colubridae; genus Pituophis; species Pituophis catenifer. The sequence continues at coordinate 5,941,724 of NW_027256888.1, forward strand.
AAACAACTCATATTACATAATTAACCAATGTGAGGATGGATATAAAAATAGATGACAATGGGAAGGGGTATAATATAGAATAGAAGGGAAAATTGAATTTGATTAAGATTAGAGATGAGGATGAAGGGTAATATTGTTTTTTTAAAAAAATAGATGAGGAATAAATATGGCAAAAAGGAAATATAGAAATTGTAAATTAAATTGAAATGACTAAACACTGTTTAAATTTGTGAACCAACCAAATATTCTGTTCAAAGAAAATACATTTTTTTAAAGCCTCTGATGATCCCAGCTGACTTGCCTGATCGACAGAGGCTTTCTTTTTTTTAAAGCCTCTGAGGATCCCAGCTGACTTGCCTGATCGACAGAGACTTTCTTTCTTTCTTTTTTAAAGCCTCTGAGGATCCCAGCTGACTTGCCTGATCGGCAGAGACTTTCTTTCTTTTTTTTTTTAAAGTCTCTGAGGATCCCAGCTGACTTGCCTGATCGGCAGAGGCTTTTTTTTTCCTTTTAAAAACATTTTTTTCTATAACCTCTTTGGCCAAAGAGGTTGTAGAAAAAATGCTTTTAAAAATTAAAAAAAAGCCTCTGATGATTGCACAGCTCAGGTGGGCAATGGGGGGGGGGCAGGGATTTTTGCTATCGGTTCTCCGAACCACCCGCCTCTATCGCTACCGGATCGGGCGATCTAGGTCCGAACCAGGAACATTTCACCCATGAATGACCTCTTCTGATGAGATATTTTCTTATCATTGATCGTTTGGATTCCCGGCCTTCATTTATACCTTTGACAAAGCAGAAGATTTTTATCTGTACTTTTATGTTTAATTTATTTCCAATTAAATTAATGCTGATTCAGGAAAGAGCAACGGTATTAACATATTTCAATTAATTAATTCACATTAACGACAGAATGGAATAGAAGGTTATTGTGGTGTTGGAAACAAATGAACCATGTCACAGAATATATATATATATATATATATATATATATATATATATATATATTGTATCTGCTTGCTTGCTACAGCAGCCTGATTTTTATAATAATTCATGAGAAATTAATAAGCATTCATAATGAATAAACGTGGGGACAATTTAATGACTATTCAACAGCAGCTCATGCACAACAAATCCAAATGTTTATCAAAGATGTTCATAAACTTGTTATATGAACATTTTTAATGAACTACAGAAATCTTAATCAGCATTCATTTATGAGTTCTACTGCAGCAGCATTCTCTGAGGACGTGTTATGGGCCAAAGAAAGCTGTCTAAGCTACTCTAAATAGGGACAAAAGAAAAGAAAAAGAAAAAGAAAAAAAATCACACTGGAATATGATGCGGTTACTTCATTTTAATCTTTCAACAGATCATAGAGGAAAAACAGAGTTGGACCTTTGAAGTCTTCTTGTTCAGCCTGCTACAATTTATTTTGCAAAGCACCAGAAGGCAGGACAAGAAACAACGGATGGAAACTAATCAAGGAGAGAAGCAACCTGGAATTAAAGAGAAACTTCCTAACAGTGAGGACAATTAACCAGTGGAAGAGCTGGCCTTCAAAAGTTGTGGGTGCTTCATCATTGGAGGTTTTTAAGAAGAGTCTGGACCGAGTGTCAGCAACCTGTGGCTCCAGAGCCGCATGCGGCTCTTTGGGCCCTCTGCTGTGGCTCCCTGTTGGGTGATCCCACAACTGGCTTGCCCCGTCCCTCGCCCTCCCCTCCCAGTCACTCCTCACCTTGCCTGAGAAGGTAAGGGTGGAGGATCGAGAAGTGGCCAGGGCAGAGACAGAGAGATACAGAAAGAGGGGGAGAGAAAGAGATATAGAGAGAGATACAGAGAGAGAGGGGGGGAAGAAAGAGGGAGGGGGGAAAGGGGGAAGGGGGAGAGAGAGAAATGTAAAAAGGGTTTTGTGGTTCCCGGTATTTTTTAACAACTGGTTCTCTGCCCTAATGATCGACTGGGTAGGCGTGGCTAGGGGAGGTGTCATGTGACTGATAGAAGTGAACGACGTCGAGTTGGCCACGCCCACCCACATTTTGTGGCTCCCGGTGTTTTTTTTTTCTGTGGGAAATGGGTCCAAATGGCTCTTCGAGTGTTTAAGATTGCAGACCCCTGGTCTAGACAGTCACTTATCTGAAATTGTATAAGATATCCTGTCTGAGCAGGGGCTTGGACTAAAAGTTCCCTTCCAGCTTGATTCTGATTCAACTTTCTGCTTAAGCAGGAGGCCCTGTGTCAGCGTTGCAACGCTGCCATAGAGAGAGCAGAGGACAGCGAAAGATAAACTCTGAAACTTTTGCCTGCAAAATCCCTTTGAAGCTTGGTTGTCGTGGAGATCAGGGGAGGGGGCACATTCCTGAGAAATGATGGGGAAAAGAAGTCTGAAGAATGACTTGGAAGACAGCCAATGAGAAGCAGAGTCTTGGGGGGTCGGAAAGGGAGGAATTGGGAGGCAAAAGGTCAGTCTTGTCCGCGCGGAGTCATGATCCGGTGGCTGAGCTCAATTAAAGAAAGATTTCCTTAAAGATTGGCAGTTTGGAAATTCATTTAATTTTGAGACAGTACCGCAGTCTGACACCCTGTATGATTCCAGAAAAATGGCTATCCAAACTCTTCTTGGAAACCCTCCAGTGACGGATGTCTCAAAGGTGTTTTTGCAAAAAGGCAACTCTGATTTTCTTGAAAAATGTTTCATTTCTCATCCAAGAAGCTTCTTTAGTTCAGTGGATGAGAAGCAAAACATCTTTTGAAAAAGCACCTTTGGGACAAAAATGACCTGGATGACTGAGAATCTTTTTTTTTATATAATAATTTTTTAAAAAATTTTCTTTTAATACAAAACATTCCATCATTCATTAAACAGTGTGTCGACTGGGTACAGTTTTTCTGTGTCATAACAAAAAGCTTACCCCCTCCATTCATTATTTATATCTACTCTTAGTTTAATGTTAATACTTAATACTTAACATATCTATTATCATAACATTTCTCTTCTTAACTTATTTAACTTTACTATACATTACTCTCGTATTTATTCTCTAACCATTGATAAAATAAATCCCATATATTATAATAATCAGATTCTTCCTTCCCTCTAATTGCAAATGTGAATCTATTCGTTTCTGCACATTCCAATATTTTCTTAATCACATTTTCATCTGCAGGAATCTCTTCCAATTCTGTGCAAATACAATTCTAGCCGCAGTTATTACACGAATAATCAAGTATACATTTATTTATTTTTTTACTATAATTCCCTGGTAAAATCCCCAACAAGAATATCTCAGGTTTTAAGTCAATATGCTGATGTGGATGACTGAGAATCTTCATAGACTCCTTCCAGGGATGGAGCATTCACAACTTCTGGAGGTAAAGTTGTTCCACTGATGAATTGTTCTAACTGTCAGGAAATTTCTCCTTAGTTCTAGGTTGCTTCTTTCCTTGATTAATGTCCGTCTGTTACTTCTTGTCCTGCCCTCAGGTGTTCATGTCTGTTCCAGATGAATTATGGCTTAAACTCAGCTTCAGTGTTCTGATGCCATAATGTGTACTCCTCTGAGTTTGCTCTTCCTCAGTTTCCTCCATAGCCAATGGAGCCACTCTCCTGCTCTCTCTCAGCTGTTCGTCTTCCATCTCAGATTCCGACTCCGATGGGGGCATGACAGGATGTTGATTGCTAGCAAAGAGGTATTTTTGTTTTCTTTTTGGCTTTTTTTTAATTGTCTCTTTTGAATGGTATTGTACATGTCGTTTATCCCTTTTTTTTAATTAGTTTTTATTGTTTAAGAATTATAGTACAATTCCATCGTTTCCGGTTTCATGGTGTTAAAATACACATACAGATGTACCTTCATAATATTTACATTATTATTTACATGGTATTAGTTCATTGTCTTAATTTAAAAATACTGCCCGTAGGATCTCTTACTTTTGTAATCCTTAATATATAATATTACATTTTATTTACATAAAATTGCATCTTTACTCCCTTTTGTTTCCTACTACCGGTAGTATAACTCATATCCATATACTCATTTAATTAATCATCCATTTAAACTCTTAGTTCTCTCGAGTTTCACTTCACTTTTCTTTTCTTCAACCACTCATACTACATATCCCAAACACTGTAATAATCAGTTTCCTCTCTATCATTAATTTCTAACGTCAATTTGTTCATTTCGGCACATTCCAGTACTTTTCTAATTACGTGCTCTTCGGGTGGCAACTTTTTCTCCTTCCAATGTTGAGCAAAGGAGATTCTCGCTGCTGTTATTATATGTGTAATGAGGTATTTCTTCTTTCTTGCATATTCTGTCTTCAAGATTCCCAGGAGAAATATTTTTGGTTCTAGTTCAATGGTATCTCCTATTATTTCTGACACCCATTTACATATCATCCTCCAAAATTCTTTAGCTTGTGGACAGGTCCACCAACAATGATAATAAGTGCCTTGCTGATGGCCACACTTCCAACAGTTTGGGGTCGTATTTGAATAAATTTTAGCAATCCTAGCCGGCGCTAAGTACCACTTGATTCCATGTGTTGTGAAATTAAGAGTCAAATCAGCCATCAACAGGTACATAGGGATAAACGACATGTACATACCATTCAAAAGAGACAATAAAAAGCTGTGAGCATCCTTGACCAAGCTAAGTCCAAAAATGCTAGAGAAATCATGGAAACTTGGAAACCTGGCACTCAAACGATGTTACCTATCTTGGTAATAAAATGTCTGCTTAGGAACTGTTGATGACACTGGAATTAGAAAATACAGTCATACTTCTACCAGTATACATTGGAATTATGGAAAGAAAAGGGAATAACAGTGATAACCATTTTGGAACATTTTAACCCTCCCCCTTTTGCTGCCTATGATTGGATATATAGTCCATAGTCTGCCTGTTATAGACCTGGCATATGTTAAGATGAATGATTCCTCTGATGAGCAAAATAAACGCAGACAATAAAGAAATCCATTAATCAGAGGAATGTCAAAAGAGCGACACGGAATCCAAAATTTTTGTGACACCAGCTCATTAGTCTTTCTGTTCAATTTATGACTCTGGTTATGCATCTAGCTTAAATTAAAAGGATGAAAAGTTCCTCTGGTTACAAATTGCAACTCATTCGAAGTGATTATCATTTCAATGCCAAGACGTCATCCTCGGTAAGTCAAATTTTATTCAAATTACAAGTATGTCCTACTCAAGAAGCTGTGTATTAGCCATTTATTATTTAAGATGAGGTCATCTGCATAGCGCTGGAGTAAAATGTACAGTAAATTTTCATCAACTTCATAGAATCCATATATTCTCTGTGGAAGCACCCTTTACATTTCTCTAATGCAGAACTAAATTTGACTTCTTTTTTTGCTTTAGAGCCTGGGGAAATCATTATTAAATGAACCTGCTAATTTGCCACATGCTAATCATTTATTTTCATATGCCGAAGCACGATTATAATATACAAATTAAACTTATCAGGTAGCATCAGCTTCTAGGCAAAATGTTAAGAACTCTGTGTGCTTCCATTATCCCGGGTAAGGTGTTTTGAATAGATTATACACTCCAATGCCATTCAGCTGAGTTGGGCTTAACAGAATAACAGAGTTGCAAGGGATCTTGGAGGTCGTCTAGTCCAACCCTGCTCAGGAATACAGGAATCACCCCGCACACAGTAGATAAGATATCAAGATGTTCTTAGCTCATATGGAGGTTCTTTAGGGACACTGGGTGGTCCCTGGCATTTCAGGACATTGACTGGGTGTTCCCCTGGGAACTTTCCACAGCTCTGCAGGTGCCCAGAGATAAGGGTGCCATCCATCCATACACACCTTCCAGGCTCTTCCCAGGATCGGAGTCAACGTCTCTTCTTAAAAGCCTCCAGTGTTGTAGCATTCACAACTTCTGGATGCAAGTGTTTCCACTGGTTGATTGTTCTCACTGTCAGGAAATTTCCCCTTAGTTCTAGGTTGCTTCTCTCCTTGATTAGTTTCCATCTGTTGCTTCTTGTCCTGCCTTCAGGTGCTTTGGTGAGTAGACTGACTCCCTCTTCTTTGTGGCAGCCTCTGAGATATCGGAAGACTGCTATCATCTAGTCCTTATTTTTTATTAAACTAGACACCCAATTCCAGCAACCATTCTTTATATGTTTTAGCCTTCAATCCAGGGGTGGGTTCTACTTATCTTTACTACTGGTACGCAATAGGGCCGTGCCCGCATGCGCAGAATGCACAGAAGCTTCCTGATGACGTTGGGGTTGGTGGGCGGAGCCTCTCACTGGTTTTATTACTGGTTCTTGCGAACCGGTCTGAACCAGAGGCAACCCACCTCTTCTTCAGTCCCCTAATCATCTTCGTTGCTCTTCTCTGCACTCTTTCTAGAGTTTCAACATCTTTTTTTTTTTTTTTTTTTTACATCGTGGCAACCAAAGCTGGATGCAAAATTCCAAGGAAGGTCTTAGCAAGGCTTAATTAATTTAAATTCTAGTGATGCTGTTTCCTTGCCATGATGAGAATTAAAGTCCCAGAAGGAACTTTAAGGAGGAAATGGCAATTGCTTTCCTCACTGGGAAATCAAGAGGGAACAAATGCACCAGGAGAAAATTATACAAATATTGCAATATCCTGCCATGTAGAAGCACCACAATTCAATTTTTATAGATTGTAGATGGGTCATGAAATTAACTTCTGTTCGTTCTAGGGGGAATCCAGACAGCTGATCGTGGAGCTGGTGATCCTTTTTCTTGTAAGTTTTTTTTATTTTTTTAAACAAACAAACATACGAACAAACAGTACATCCTTAATCATTCAGTGTTTCATCTGAGTACATATTTTGTGTCTTCTACTCCCTCTTCCATCATTTTCATATTCTATTTCTACCATACCTTTATATTTTCATCTAGATTGTTACATCATTCTTCCCAAATTCCTTATATTTGTATTAATTCATCAATTATCTAGATTTTTATGTATATCTCTTCTCTAACCATTGATATAATTGCCCCATACTTTAAAATACTCATATTCTTCCTTTTCTTTAATTACCAATGTTAATCTATTCATTCCTGCACATTCCAATATTTTCTTAATTACTTCTCCCTCTAGAGGGATTGTCTCTGCTTTCCAATTTTGCGCAAATACCATTCTTGCTGCAGTTACAATCTGTATAACCAAATAAGTATTCTCTTTACTATATTTCTTTGGCAAGATACCCAATAGGAACAGGTCAGGTTTCAAATCAATACGTTGTTGTATCATTTCCTCTAGCCATGTTCGAATTTTAATCCAATAGTTCCTCGCTTCTGGACATGTCCACCACATATGATAATATGATCCTGGTATCTCATGGCATTTGAGCTGGTGATCCCTTATGTTCAATTGTTGAGTTGTATGGTAGAAAAGAGTAGTTGTAAATGAAGATGCTAACAAAGCTCCCTTTATCAGGTCCTTCGGACTGTCAGAACTGAAGAAGCTTCTTGAATGAGAAACAAAATGTCTCAAAAGGCCAGTTGCCTTTTGAAAAAGCACCTTTGGGATGACGTAAGAAAGTCTTCAAAGTAGCTGCATCAAGGAAGCCAAAGAGCTTGAAGCTCTGGAGACAGAGGCGGGATTCACATTCTGTCACTACCGGTTCGCCCAGCACCAGAAATATGAGCGTGCGCCATCTGCGCATGTGTGCGATGTCAAAAACCACGGCAATTCTCTCGCGCATGCCATCTGCACATGCGTCTGGCCTCAAAACCACAGCGATATAGGATGGGATTGCGACCGGGCAGGTGGGTGGCGTGGGCCCACCTGTAGGTCGCTACTACCGGTTCGCCCCAACCAGTCCAAACCGGCTGAATCCCACCTTTGTGTTGTGACCTAGGCTTCCTGAGTCATTAAAACACATGAGTAGTCCCAAAAACCTCTTTTATTGAATGAATAAATAGATATTATTATTATCTGTGAATGAATTATGTTCATTCACAGCTGAGTCCCAATTAGTTGCAAAAAATTCTTTCAGGAGAAGTCCTTCGGGATAATCACCAACCTTTATCTCCCTTGACGTGCTGCCAAAGATCTACTTGGCAAAGCCACACCGAGTCCAGAATCAAACAGAGATGCCGACTGGGAACAGAATTAACAACGTTGCTTTCCTGCAAAGGGCCCATGTGCCTTTGCTCCTCTTTTAAGCCTCATGGAGGGGCCAATCATCTCCAGGCCTTACTCCCGAGTCATCCCTTTTGTTTTAAATGTTCTTGCCTTCTGGCAGCTCTGTGCATGCGCGCACTAGGAACAGGCTCCTCCTGCCTCTCTGATGTCTGACTCTGGAGGCTCTGGAGTCCACACATAACTCCCAGATGGCCCTGGCCCCATCTCTGCCTCTGACGCAGAGCCCTCATCCAGGCCTTCCCCAGATGTTGTGACCCAGGCCCAAGTAAGTAGTAGGAAAATCAGTCAGTGAAAAAACAAACAAACTTTATTCGAACAGCTGAGAATTACTTCATTCCCAGCATCGTTCAACTAAATTAAAGCAAATTCCTCCCAACACAAATTCCTCAGTCCTATCGCAAACCTTGGTCCAATTAGGCAAACTGCCAAAGGCCTTTCTTGGCAAACGTTCAGAAGTCCCAGATACAAAAATAAATACAAGACGTAGACAAAGAAGAAGACAAAGCTACCAACGTTGTTTACCGGCAAAGCCCAAATGCTGTTGCTGGTCTGTTTTAAGCCTTATGGGAGGGGCCAATCATCTCTTGGCCCTACTCCCGAGTTGTCCTCTTTGCTTGAGCTGCTCTTGCCTTCTGGAAGCTCTTCTCATGTGTGCATTAGGAACAGGCTCCTCCTGTTCCTCTGCCTCACTCCTATCAAACTCTGGAGGCTCTGGAGTCCACACCCCACTCCCCGATGGCCCTGGCCCCATCTCTGCCTCTGACGAAGAGCCCTCTTCTGGGCCTTCCCCAACCTCCAGGACTGGCCCATGTTCTTCCTCAGCCTCATCGCTATCCGACTCCGCTGCCAGCTCTGCAGGCTGCTGGCGGACCACAACACCAGACTCCAGGACTGGCCCATGTTCCTCCCCAGCCTCCTTACTGTCCGATTCCGCTGCCAGCTCTGCAGACTGCTGGCAGACCAGAACACTCTGTCTGGAGACTAATTTTATAGTGTTCATGGAATGACATGGTGAATATCTTTTTTCCTCCTCCTTCATACATTCATTCATAGAGATTACGCTCTCTGTAGCTGCTATCCGACAATGTCTTCAAGGGATAAAACATTACATTCTTATTATATAAGAATATTTGGCCTTTTCTCAACATTCTTTCTTTGGCCATGCTTGAAGACTTAAGGGCTGCTGGTTTCCCAGAAATCTTTCTTTCTTGGCAGTTGTAAAAAAGTGGTTTGTTTGTTTTTTTTACTTCCTTCTGGAGTTCATTTTGTTTGTTTACTACCCAGTTTAGTTACAACCCTGGGATTTTTGGCACCTTTCTATCCAATTAGTAACTAGATTCAGCCTTGACTAACTTTTGAGTTTGTCCAAAGTCAACAAAAAGTTGCCAGGTTCTGAGGATGTCTCAAATTCACCTCAGAGAATTGGTACAGGTATAAGTTGGCAGCCAGAAATCAAGTATATCTTAGAAGTTCTAATGTATTGTTTGCTGTCAAAATATCTTGACAGACTGAGGAAAAATAGATTAGCAGATTTACCGCTTTTTTTTTTTTTAATAGGGTCAAACATTCAATGCTGAGCTCTCAACGAGTTCAGTTGGCATTGAACCAGAAATCTATGTTCATCGTTAAAGACTTGAAATTGCTACGAGAAAGTTTCCATGCTCCATAAATCCTGCCAAAAGCAAAATACGGAAGCAAAATATCCTTCCCTTGGACAAAACACATGGGGAATTTAAAAAAAAAATCAATAAAACCCGTATTAGATGTGGTGTGCAACTCAATCTATAACAATGCAAACCTAATAACTCTACTCATTATAATATCTAGTTTCCAAACTTCAGTAACCCAAGTTGTATGCATATATATATATATATATATATATATATATATATATATATATATATATATATATTGGTGCGATCATTCCAAATGTTGCCAGGGCCTCAACTTTGTTTCGTCAACTTTCATCACTGTTTGTTTTATGCACAGTGAAGCATACACATGTGTTTTTACAAATAGTGTGATGCCTGAAATAACAATGTGTTAGAAAATTGTTCTTCATTGTGGAACGAAGCGAAAAGCGAGAATACCGTGTTGCTCATTGCAGTTTGAAGGATGTACAGTACAAGACAAGAACGCTAAGGCAGGATGGCAAAAACGATCAAGGATAAATCTTGCAGCCTCAAAGCTATGAGGGTTGTTTTTTGTTGTTGTTTTTGTTTTTTATTTTTGGTCTTTCTTCTCTTCTGTATAAACAATCATCATTTAACAACCCCATAATCGCTTCTGGGGTGGAATCTGAGCAACTGAATAGCTAGCAGAGCATTTTAATGGCCAGATGCCTTTCCTGTCACCAATGTGAAGTTTTTTGTTCAGAAGATATATTCTCATTGTGCCCAGAGAGAGAAATATCTGCCTCTTCTTAGGATCGAACTCACAGCCTCCTGATTGTGAGGCGAGAATTCCACCTCTAGGCCACTGCACCACTCTTTCTTCAGTATAAACTGAATAGCACCTAGTATCTGGAACGAGCTCCCCCTGGAGATACGGAGGATCCCGGATCTGCGCACCTTCTGCTGCACCTTAAAGACCTTTTTATTTCACCAGGCGGGCCTGGCCTAATTTTCTCCCTCTTTTATAAAAGATTTTTAAATTTTTAATATTTTTTAGTATTTTATATATTCAAATTTTAAAAATTGGTTTTAAATTGATTGGGGTTTTAATTTGTCTGGGCCAAAATTGTTTAATTTGATTTTAATTCCACTTTTAAATTTTGTATGTATGTATTTTATTGTTTGGCTGTGCACCACCCTGAGTCCTTCAGGAGTAGGGCGGTATAGAAATCAAATGAAATAAATAAATAAAAATAAATAAATAAAGAATATAGGCACAAATGCCAAAGTTTTTAATGCTACACTCACGTAACACTTCTTGGTTTTGAGCTTAGTCTGCTAGAAGACCTCTCAAAATTACAAAAATTGATCTTTAAAAACAACAACAACAACAACCCCACAGCAGGGCCCAATTTCAACTGTTACTGGGTGGAGCTCTCTACTGTATCATTCATTCATTTCTACAATACCTACAATAATATATGAATGTAAACCTAAATACAGGACTTCAGATATGGCACATGCTAATGATTTTTGTGTTTTCCCGAAAATAAGACCCTGTCTTATATTTTTTTTGAACCCCGAAATAAGTGCTTGGCCTTATTTTCGGGGAGATTTTATTATTTTGGGGTGCGTGGAGCAAGACGGGGATCCTCTTGCCATCTTATCTGATTTCCAGCTCTGTCTCCCTAACCCTAACCTGAGAAAACGGCGGGGACCGGCTGTGCGTGCAGTTAAATATTTTTGGGGAGGGTTTATTTTTGGGGGGTTATTTTAAGGGGAGGGCTTATTTTTGGGAAGGACTTATTTTCAGGGAGGGCTTATTTTCGGAGAGAGTTTATTTTCAGGGGGTTATTTTAGCGCATGAGCTCAAAAGCCCAATTGGGCTTATTATCCAGGGAGGTCTTATTTTTGGGAAAACACAGTATTATCTGACCCACTTCTAGAATTCTGAAATGTTGACAGTCTCAGTCAAGAATACAGAGAAGAAATTCTTCGAAGATTGATGAAGTTTCATTATTCAAATAGGCTTCTGTCTCCAAAAACTCAAAAAAATAAAAATAAAAATAGCACAGTATAATTAAAATACCTTGATACGTTTCTTAGAAAGAAAGTAAGTATATTAATTACATTAATGAATAAGATGATGTTTGTAGAACTAAAAGAGCCTTTTTCGGGGCTAATAGAAACAAATAAAAACAAAAAACCCAGTTAAGATTCATTTTTCTCCAGGGTCTGAAGAAATTACGTGTTGTTAAAAAGGCCCCAGGGCTGAATAAAAGAAATTAAAATAAGCCGTTCTCAGCTTCAGATATGATTAGCAATCCTCGTCTGCAGGAGGGGAGGTCTTGTGAAAATGCTTAAGAAAAGAAGTCATAAATCTACATGCAAATGTTGAGTCGCAATTCTCAGCTGCTTCACTTGGTGTATGCATTAGATCCATTTGTGAGAAATGCATTGAACGTTGTTTTTCCATGAAATATGGAACATCTACTACCAGGAGACACTGCTCTTGTGTTATGGATCTGACATGAATTCCTGCCAAACAGATACAGATACAGAATAACAGAGTTATAAGGGAGCTTGTAAGTCATCTAGTCCAACCCCCCACCCAACAGGAGACCCTACACCCGAGATGCGAACCTATGGCATGCGTGCCACAGGTGGCATGCGTAGCCATATCAGTGGGCACGCCAGCTCAACTCTGGGGCGCATGTGCACACTGGTCAGCTGATTTTTGGGCCTTCTGGGCCCACCAGAAGTAGGGAAACAGGATGTTTCCTGCCTCCGGAGGGTCTGGGTGGGGGTGGGGAAGGCCCATTTTTCTTTCTCACCTGGCTCCAGAGCCTCTCTATGCATCTGGGGAGGTCGAAAAGAGATGCTCTGGAGGCTGGGGACAGCAGAAAACATCACTTCCTGTCCAACCAGGAGTTGGGAAATGGGCCGTTTCAGGCCTCTGGAGGGCCTCCGAGGGGATGGGGAAGGCTGTTTTCGCCCTCCCCAGATGCATAGAATCTGGAGCCAGGTGGGAAAGAAAAACGGGCCTACCGGGCCATCGTGTGCCAGGAGTGGGGGGGAGGGGGGGTTGCGCATGCAGGGCGGGGCGCATAGAATCATGGGTGTGGGCACACACGCACACGAACCTCCCCCACCCCACCCCCTCCTGGCACACGATGGCAAAAAGGTTAGCCATCACTGCCCTACACCATTTCAGACAGATGGCAGTCCAGTCTCTTCTTGAAAGCTTCCAGTGATGAAGCTCCCACAACTTTTGAAGGCAATTTCTGTTCCATTGATTGATTGAGCTGTTCCATTGGTTGATTATATTTATATACCGTATTTTTCGGAGTATAAGATGCACCTTTTTCCCCCAAAAAAGAGGGTGAAAATCTGGGTGCGTCTTATACTCGGAATGTAGCCCTGCCCAGCTTCTAAAACAGAGATTTCAGAGGCTGAAAGAAGCCTCTGAAAGAAGCTTTAGAAAAAAAGCCTCTGAAAGGCTTTTATCTAAAATAAAATGACAAGCAACAAAAGAAGAATCAGTAAAGGTTCTAACCAAACTATGCTAACAAATCTGGAGAATGACACAATAACCAACAGATTGGAAGAGGCTCATCTATATACCAATAACAAAGAAAGGAGATTGATCAGAATATAGATAGTCCTTCAGAATAAAAGCCTCTGAAAGAAGCTTCAGAAAAAAAGCCTCCAAACAGAGCTTCAGAAAAAAAGCCTTTTATTCAAAAAAAGTTTTTTTTCTGAAACAAAGTTTCAGAAGTTTCAGAGGCAGAAAAAAAAGCAAGGCACAGAGCTCACAACCAACGAACCTGTTGCTAAAATTCACCTCTGGGAACAGCAGATTGGGGGTATTCCAGGAGGCCGATCCACCCACCAATCAGCTTTTTTCTTATTTTCCTCCTCCAAAACTAAGGTGCATCTTATACTCCAAAAAATACAGTATACAGTAGTTGTTAAGTGAATTTTGGCCCATTTTACAACTTTTTTTTTTTTGCCACAGTTTCTAAGCAAATTGCTGCATTTGTTAATCGAATAACAGAATGACAGAACAACAAATCTGGAAAAGTCTTCTGGGCTTTTCACAACAGAGTTGTGAATGCTCCAACACTGGAAGTTTTTAAGAAGAAATTGGATAACCATTTGTCTGAAATGATGTAGGGTTTCCTGCCTAAGCAGTGGGTTGGATTAGAAGACTCCAAAATCCGTTCCAACTCTCTATTCTATTCTATTCTATTCTATTCTATTCTATTCTATTCTATTCTATTCTATTCTATTCTATTCTATTCTACTCTACTCTACTCTACTCTACCCTACCCTACCCTACCCTACCCTACCCTACCCTACCCTACCCTATCCTATCCTATCCTATCCTATCCTATCCTATCCTATCCTATCCTATCCTATCCTATTCATTCTTCGTTCCTTCTATTCTATTCTATTCTATTCTATTCTATTCTATTCTATTCTATTCTATTCTATTCTATTCTATTCTATTCTATTCTACTCTACCCTACCCTACTCTACCCTACCCTATCCTATCCTATCCTATCCTATCCTATCCTATCCTATCCTATTCATTCTTCGTTCCTTCTATTCTATTCTATTCTATTCTATTCTATTCTATTCTATTCTATTCTATTCTATTCTATTCTATTCTATTCTATTCTATTCTACTCTACCCTACCCTACTCTACCCTACCCTATCCTATCCTATCCTATCCTATCCTATCCTATCCTATCCTATTCATTCTTCGTTCCTTCTATTCTATTCTATTCTATTCTATTCTATTCTATTCTATTCTATTCTATTCTATTCTACTCTACTCTACTCTACCCTACCCTACCCTACCCTACCCTATCCTATCCTATCCTATCCTATCCTATTCATTCTTCGTTCCTTCTATTCTATTCTATTCTATTCTATTCTATTCTATTCTATTCTATTCTATTCTATTCTATTCTATTCTACTCTACCCTACCCTACCCTACTCTACCCTACCCTATCCTATCCTATCCTATCCTATCCTATCCTATCCTATCCTATCCTATCCTATTCATTCTTCGTTCCTTCTATTCTATTCTATTCTATTCTATTCTATTCTATTCTATTCTATTCTATTCTATTCTATTCTATTCTACTCTACTCTACTCTACCCTACCCTACTCTACCCTACCCTACTCTACCCTACCCTACCCTATCCTATCCTATCCTATCCTATCCTATTCATTCTTCGTTCCTTCTATTCTATTCTATTCTATTCTATTCTATTCTATTCTATTCTATTCTATTCTATTCTACTCTACTCTACTCTACTCTACTCTACCCTACCCTACCCTACCCTACCCTACCCTACCCTATCCTATCCTATCCTATCCTATCCTATCCTATCCTATTCATTCTTCGTTCCTTCTATTCTATTCTATTCTATTCTATTCTATTCTATTCTATTCTATTCTATTCTATTCTATTCTATTCCATTCCATTCCATTCCATTTCATTCCATATTTTCTATTCTATTCTATTCTATTCTATTCTATTCTATTCTATTCTATTCTATTCTATTCTATTCTATTCTATTCTATTCTATTCTATTCTATTCTACCTAACTCAAAACGTAAATCCTTGCTTTTAGCTCACTGTGTATTATTTTTGAGATAGTGAATTCTCCAGGGATCCTTCCTAAAATACCTAACCCTAAATACTCAGCAGCTAGCTTTATCCCTGTTGCAAGCTGACAATACTTTTCATGCTTTTATTTTTGTTTTAAATCTCTGGTTGTTTCCTGGATGGCATAGTTTTCATGGAAAAAAAGAAAAGAAAAGTTCGAATGGTGAGGTTTTTAGTTGGGGCAGTTTTTCATTGACTTCCCAGTCTAACTTATCAGCTCCTGGGAATTTCTGGTGGTCTTCCTTTTACAGTAAGTGTTACTCATATCCAACCGTTGTTTAGCTTGTTGAGATTTAGCTAAAATTAACTAACTATTGCTGGGCAAACTTGTAAAAGGTGTGTTTCTGATGACAAAATTTAGAGCCCGCAGTTTGTTCTCGGGTTGCAATAGAATAGAATAGAATAGAATAGAATAGAATAGAATAGAATAGAATAGAATAGAATAGAATAGAATAGAATAGAATAATGGGATGGGATGGGATGGGATGGGAGGGGAGGGGAGGGGAGGGAAGGGAAGGGAAGAGAAGGGAAAGGAAGAGAAGAGAAGAGAAGAGAAGAGAAGAGAAGAGAAGAGAAGAGAAGAGAAGAGAAGAGAAGAGAAGAGAAGAGAAGAGAAGAGAAGAGAAGAGAAGATTGGATGGGAAGGGAAGGGAAGGGAAGGGAAGGGAAGGCAAGGGAAGGGAAGAGAAGAGAAGAGAAGAGAAGAGAAGAGAAGATTGGATGGGAAGGGAAGGGAAGGGAAGGGAAGGGAAGGCAAGGGAAGGGAAGAGAAGAGAAGAGAAGAGAAGAGAAGAGAAGAGAAGAGAAGAGAAGAGAAGAGAAGAGAGGAGAAGAGAGGAGAGGAGAAGGAGAGAGGAGAGGGAGAGGGAGAGGAGAGGAGAGGAGAGGAGAGGAGAGGAGAGGAGAGGATAATGGGATGGGATGGGATGGGAAGGGATGGGATGGGATGGGGTGGGGTGGGGTGGGTTAGAACAGAACAGAACAGAATAATGGAACAGAACAGAACAGAATAGAATTCTTTATTGTACAAGAGTGACTGCACACACAAGGAATTTGTCTCCAGCGCATAAGCTCTTAAGTTTATATGCCTAAAACAGTTCTGTGGGAATTAGATGCTCAGCAGAGTGATGGCACGTGTGTGTGTGTGTGTGTGTGTGTGTGTGTGTGTGTGTGTGTGTGGACTTTCTTTGTGTCTAGTTGTTTTGACATGCAATGCCCTATAGCAGCATCCAGAGGGGCGACGTTGAAACAGATTATGTCCAGAATGTGAGGGAGTCTGTTGATATTTTCTCAGCCCTCTTTCCGGTTCATACAATTCACAGAGCCTCCATGGAAGTCGAGCTGGTTGCAATTTTCTTCTGCAGTTCTAACTATCCATTGAAGTCCGTCTGTGTCCTGTTTGGTCCCATTGAGGAGAGCTATTTTGGATTCATGCTAAGAAAGAAATGGATGCAGGAAGATTTCAGGATCCATTCTTAACTAAGAAGTCAGTATCGATAAAATGTTTAATGGCAAGTAAGTATCTGGAATGTGATCATTAATCAGATATATGCATACGCTTTAATCAGAATGTTCTTATTGACACTGTATTGTTTTTTTTTAAATATCTTTATTAAATATTTACAGTAAAATTAACACACAATAATGATTGGAAAGCAATATAAGAAGTGAAATATAGAAACACATAAACACAAGACTAAAACGAAACAACAAACATGACTAACCGAGAGTTAAGCTCACTCTCCAATTAATATTAACTAATATCATCCTAGCCAAACATTTCAAGGCAATCAAGTCCTTTTAACTATCTACAAAACAATTGGCCTGTTTTTATCAAAATTATAAAGAGTTATAAAGCCTAGTAAATATCTAGTTAATCTAATTAGACGATCTTATCACCCTTCTCCTAGGTTTAACCTTCTTTTGAGCCAGACAAAGCATCTGTATTGTTTTGATGTAGCTTGAATCGGATTTTCATTACAAGTTGGAGTTTTTGTATACCGTTGTACTTTTTTATATATAAAGAGGGGAATTAATATTGATCTGGTTTTACTAATGTTTTTCCAAAATCACTCCATGCTACAAGCTGTAGCTATGAGTTATTTTCATACAAATTGAGATCTATGTGCACTGTAGAAAAAATGCTAATATCAATACCAACTGAATGCGAGCGGGACCTATTTTAATTTTTAATTTTATTTATCTAAGCGTGAGGTTCACCAGAACAAAAGCAATTTCAGAATAATGAGGGATAACCTATAAGGTGACTATTCTACTTTTTTTTCTAATTTATGAGGAAAATAAAATTAAATGCCATTGGACTTGTTAAACAACTAAGATTATATAGGTACCATGTTTTCCCGAAAATAAGACCCTTTCTTATATTTTTTTTGAACCCTGAAATAAGCGCTTGGCCTTATTGCCATGCGCTCAAAAGCCAGATTGGGTTTATTATCAGGGGATGTCTTATTTTTTGGGGAAAAAAGGTAATATATGATTATATAGCTACAGACTAGGTCAAACTGGCTCAATGCCTGCCTGTAAGTTTTTTTCCCCTTTGGGAGCTTTTAAAAAAAAATAGTTTTTTTTTTTAGTTGTTCTTTTTTTAGACCTAGCTATTTAAAGTTTAGGAAGTTTTAAATTTAGCTGCTTTTATATAAAAATAAAAATAAAATAAAATAATATTTGTGCAGCTTTCTGAGATTTTGTGTGTTTCTATAGTGTTTCACTCTAACTACACAAACACACAAAATCTCACAAAGCTGTATGTGGAATTTTGTGTGTGTAAAGTGTGAAAGTTGGTTTTTTGGGCTTTTTGGGGCTGTGTGAGGTTCCTGCTTGTTGCAGGGACCATTTTGGGTCTAGCACAGCTGCTTTTACCTTGTGGGTGAGCCAGTTGTGTTGTGTTGTGTTGTGTCTGTGTAAAGTGTGAAAGTTGGATTTTTTGGGCTTTTTGTGGCTGTGTGAGGTTCCTGCTTGTTGCAGGGGCCATTTTGGGTCTAGCACAGCTGCCTTTACCTTCTGGGTGAGCCAGTTGTGTTGTGTTGTGTTTTGTAGGTTAAAAAAGGGCAACAAAGTGACATCGACTTGGCTACGCCCACCTGATCAACAAGCCATGCCCACCCAGTCACCTGATCAACAAGCCCCACCCACTAATTAAGCCAGGCACACAGAACCGGTAGCGAAAATTTTTAGATTTCACCCCTGGATTTGGGGGTTCTCCGAACTGCACAGAATCTTAGCTAGAGGTTCTCCTGAACCCCAGCAGCCCAACCCTGACTCTTCCTAACATCCCCTGTCAACACATCTGGAAAAAAGCTGGGTGGGGCAGAACTATTTGGATATCCTCAGTTAGATTTTCACTAAACATGGAAAAATAAAGCATTACCCACAATGGAGGAATGGTTGGTGAAGATGGTGGAACTTGTGGAGATGGCTAAATTGTGTTCTTTGATCAGAGAAATGACGTTATCTATGTTTAACACTGAGTAGAAACCCCTTATAAACTATTTTTGTTAAAAATAGAAAAAATGATGTTACGATTGATAGTTTTGATGATTAGACAGGAGAGATTATAGAAAGAAGAGAGCTTTATTGTAAACAATACCCTCTGGAATCAGCTGCCCCCAGAGATAAGGAGAATCCAAGACCTCGGTGCCTTCCGCCGTGCCCTTAAAACCTTCTTTTTCCAGCAAGCCGGGCTGGCCTAATTTTTTAAGTGTTTTTAATTGTTTGTTTATCGTTTTTAATTAATGGGGCCAAATTTATATTTATCTTTTTAATTGTATTTTAATATTTGTACTTGATGTTTTTACTTGGCTGTTCACCGCCCTGAGTCCTCAGGGAGAAGGGCGGTATACAAATTCAAAATAAAATAAATAAAAATAAAATAAAAACAATAAAATAAAAGATAAATTTAGAATTGAACTTATACCTGCTCTATAGAAAAGGGGAAGCTATATCTCCATGTTCTCTCTTTTTCTTTCTTGCATTCCTGCTTGATTGCTTTCCTTTCCTTTCTTTATTCTTACTTTATATTAGTTTGGGTTAGTTTTTTTAAAAAATTCTTATTAAACATCTGTAATAAAATTATATGAAAAAAATTAAACCCGTGCATTAGAATCAGTGGTGAAATCTGAACTGGTTTGCCACCGGTTCGCGGGCCAAACATGCGTGGCACACACCAAGTACGTGCTGCATGCATGCATGTGCAGTGCATGCCAAGTGTATGCCAAAAGCATGATGCGTGCACATGCATGCACGGTGCACGCCAAATGTGCAATGCATGCACATGCACAATATGAACCAAATGCACGCTGCGCATGTGCTTGTGCGCAGTACATGCCAAATGCATGCTGTGTGAGTGCACATGCACAGTATGTGCTAAACACACGCTTTGCATGCAAAAAGGAGGCTTGGGAAATGTTGTGACCCCAGCCCCGGAGGCTGATTTATCTTCGCATGCTGAGTCGGAGGATGATATGGAGGAGGAGGAAGCTGTCACGAGCTATGTGCCGGAGGGGCCGTCTTCACTGGTGAGTCAGCAAGAACTGACAGTTGCTAATGTGCCTATGGACCCCAGCCAAATTGAGGAGGAAACAAAGGCCGGTAACGACAAGGGGGAGCCCCTATTGGATGCAAGAGAGAGACGTAGGAGACATTGTAGAGAACAGCTATTGCCACGTCCCAGGAGGTGTGGTCAGGAGATTTTGGGCCACACCCTACAAAGTATAAAAGGGGTGTGACTGGGCTGGAAAGGCGTGGTGAACAATTTGTTGGCGTTTTAGATGCAGTGGATTTACAACTGTTAGTTTGGAGTATTTTTGACAAGAATCTGCATTCCTGCATTAGTCTGCTGGCCATCTGCCAAGACCTTTGGAACATTGCCCTGTAGCTATTGGACTGATATACTCTTTGGAAGAGAACTATTTATTAAAGGGCCAGCTTCAGCCTTTCTAGCCTGCGTTTGTTACCGCCGGGCTATTTGAGCCTATGCAAGGCCACTTGTGGGAGGGGACAGAACAAGAAGGTAAGTAGAACAGTTTTGGGGGAAACAGCTGTGCCACACAATTTAGATTCACTAGAAAGCTTCATTTCCTGCTTTCTAGTGATTTTAAATTGTGTGGCACAGCTGATCGTTAGAAATACTTGTTCAGAGGAACTGGTAACTTTTTTGTTACTACCAGTTTGCCTGAACCAGTAGTTTTTATCACTAGCGGTTTGCCTGAACCGATGCAAACCGGTAACATTTCAACACTGATTAGAATTACTAAAGGAGGTGTCCCCCATGAGAAGATAGACATGCTGACTCTCTATTTCTCGATCTATGATCACAAAATAAGTGATTATTATTAAAGGACTTCAGTGACTTCTGTAATGTTTATGGAGTAGAGGAAAACATTATTTCAAAAGGCTCGTTATTTCAAAATATCTGTTATCTTACAAGGTCAGGGATTTTTGCCAATCGCTTTACTTGAGAATCTGAACCTTAAAAGCACTTCAATTCCAAAAGAAAATGTCCTTCTAACATCTGAAGATTTGAATTTGTGCTCTTTTTTTTTTTTCACGTGCTGTTTTTCTTCTTGGGAAAAAAATATTGATTTTTCTGTATTTAGCTTTTATTTTAAGCAATGCATTCTTAGTTTAAAGATTATGCATTAGGTCTGTTGGAAGTTCATAACAACTAGTTTAGGAAGGTTAACTGACCTCTGCCCAGAGCCGCTTTATCAGGAAGATGGGTAGTTAAGAAGTTGAATGAATGAATGAATGAATGAATGAATGAATGAATGAATGAATGAAAAGAGGTTGTGTATGAAGGCAGAGAGTATTATTTTGTTCTGAATTTGAAACAAGTTTCTTTAGAGGGAATCAGAAGGAGTTGCAGGTTATAATTAAAGGAGAGCTATACTTAAATTTTACTTATAATAATAACTTTATTGTTATTGTACGTATACCATCTGTGCACCTTTAGCATCGAGTCATGCCTACCACATGACCACGGAGACGTCTTCGGACAGCGCTGGCTATTCGGCTTAGAAATGGAGATGAGCACCATCCCCTAGAGTCAGGAACGACTAGCATATATGTGCAAGGGGAACCTTTACCTTTATCTTTTTATTCTTCTATTGATTTGAAATTATTATATTTTATCCAGCCATAGCTGCTAAAGATGTTGAGATCTGCCAGCTTACTGTATCAATTCCTCCTCCCCTCCCAAATTTCCTTTCATTTTCCCCTTAAACCAATTAAACCCTTACA
Source organism: Pituophis catenifer annectens (assembly GCF_029215685.1). Classification (NCBI taxonomy): domain Eukaryota; kingdom Metazoa; phylum Chordata; class Lepidosauria; order Squamata; family Colubridae; genus Pituophis; species Pituophis catenifer. The sequence continues at coordinate 5,963,439 of NW_027256888.1, forward strand.
GGGAGAATTGCTTTCTTTCCATTGCTTTCAATTGTCTTTACTCGGGTTAACACAACTTGAGATCTAATTAAGATTCTGTTATTACTTTACCTGATTGGAATAAGACTGTAATCACTAGGGGTTTTTTTCCTACATTTTTTTTTTTCAGAAGACAGGTGAGAATGGGAACTGATGAGCCCTCAGCTGCTGCCCTTTTTGAAACAAAACAAAAAGAACTTAAAAATTCTTCTTTTAAGCAGGTAGAAGTGATTTTTTTTTCCGTGACTCGCATGAAACGGTGGGTAAGAGCAGTAAAAATTATATAAGGGAAGATTCTCCTTTTTCTATTTTCGAAGAATGCTTGTCATGTATACGAGAAGCTGTACTTTAGACAGTGGATCAAAAGACACCTAAAGGCTGTTTAAAATTATAGCTAGAAATTGTGGCTGGGAAAGGGATTTTAATCTCACGGGGCAGGCACTCAGAAAAATGGAAGCGTGACTTGCACAATTTCTACAGCTGGAGATGACCATCCGAATTTTAATATGGATCAGTTTGTCATGTGATAATACATTTTCTTTTCACCGATTCTAAATAACAATAATGTGAAAGTCGTTACCAAGGCTGCAGTGGTGGAATTCAATTTTTTCTACTACTGGTTCTGTGGGCGTGGCTTGGTGGGTGTGGCAGGGGAAGGATAATGCAAAATCTCCATTCCCACCCCACAAATGGGGAAGGATACTGCAAAATCCCCATTTCCACCTCACTCTGGGGCCAGCCAGAGGTGGTATTTTCCAGTTCTCCGAACTACTCAAAATTTCCACTACCGGTTCTTCGGAACCTGTCAGAACCTGCTGAATAGCACCTCTGCAAGGCTGTCAGAAACTTGTTAAGGATGCATTGATTTGAGAAAACATCTAGGGAGAAAACATCCCTCCATCAAAGCAGATTTGCAAATTGAAGGAGTTGTTGTAGAAAAATCATTGCATGTTTTTTTTTAAAAAAAAGCCAATGGGTTTTGTGGGTGAAAACCTGAATAAGGATAAATGGATCTAATGGGTAGTAGAAACATGCTAGGTGTTGGGGTCTCTTGGCCGCTGACCCCTTCAGCAGCCGAATCAGAGGTGGAGGAGGCGTAGGAGTCAGGGCTAGCATCAAGGCAACCTGAGAGCTCTGAGGGGGAAGAGGGAATGGAGCTGGTAGTCATAGAGGCATAGGCAGAGCCTCGGCCATCTATCAGCCCTTAGATGGAGAGTCAACAGCCACCAGGTCTGGAGGTGCCTGATGATGATGAGGAGGAACAGCTGGGTCCAGTACCTGACACATGGATGTGCAGAAGGCAGAGGAGAGGAGAGCAGTGGAAATCTACGGGCCAGTCCTGATGCATGGATGTGCAGAAGGCAGAGGAGAGGAGAGCAGTGGAAATCTACGGGCCAGTCCTGACGCATGGATGTGCAGAAGGCAGAGGAGAGGAGAGCAGTGGAAATCTACGGGCCAGTCCTGACGCATGGATGTGCAGAAGGCAGAGGAGAGGAGAGCAGTGGAAATCTATGGGCCAGCTCTGGGGATAAAAGGAAGGAGGTGGAGATGAATAGATGTGGCAGGCAACTATTCATCTCCCTGCCAGACAGTTTGGTAACCTGCTGTGTGTGTGTGTGTGTGTGAGAGAGAGAGAGACTTTTTGCTGGGGCTGCTGGTGCTCCTAATAAAGGAATCATTGATTTAACTACAGAGGGTTTGTCGTGTTTGGGAGCTGGGTCAGAACATAGCCTTCTCCTCATGCAAGACCTGCTGCTTTTTCTTTCAGGTTTTGGAAGCATCTACAGTCCTCATATTTGTGCAATAGGTCCATGCGGCATCTCTCACTTAGTGTTGCAAGAGATTATGAGGAAGAAAGAGAAAGGAGAAGATAAAAAGACAGACTGTCTTATCTTATAAATGGCAACCGAGCCCAGGAAGAACCCTTTGAGATCATTCAAAGACTCTGCCTTAAAGAACTCACCATTAATAAAGGTTTGAAATTCCTTTGGCAGTTTGCAAGAGCCTGTAGTTACAGGATCCAATCTGGGTGGGTCACCAGAATCAGAACCATTGATCCTGGAGACCGAAGATGCTGCAACAATCATGAGCATACAAAAATGGTCATAAGTCACTTTTTCAGGGCTGTAGTATCTTGGAACGGTCACTAAACGAATGGTTGCAAGTGAAGAAGTAGCTGTACTGATATCCAGTGGTGGTCTTCAGCCGGTTCGTATCAGTTTGGGCGAACCAGTAGCGGAGATTGTGGGTGAGTTCTACTTAGCTTTACTACCGGTTCGCAATGGGAGCACATGCGCAGATCATCCATTATGATGTTTGGGTGGCTGGGCGGAGCCTCCCACTGCTTTTACTACCAGTTTGCAAGAACCGGACAGAACCAGGAGCAACCCACCACTGGGCCTGCCTACCCGTCTCGGTGCTATGCTGTCCTATTTTGCCATGTTTTCAAGGCGGGGCGCATGTGCAGAAGACGTGCACACAAGCAAAGTGCATGCATGGATGGCCAGGTGCATGCGCCGAAGGGCACGCACCCGTGTGAAGTGAGCATGCGTGCACGCGGCAAACCGGTGGTAAAAATCTTTGAAACCCACCTCTGCTGATATCTACCTTCTTTTCCACATCACTATTGGCTGAAAATAGAAGGACTCATAACTGTAATTTTCTATGCTCTCTTTTGGAGGAGAAAGGAAGGACCGAACCTCAAAATATCCAGAGCGATTTAAAGAAATTGAATACTCTCAGTCACCGGTTATTTTAATAAATGGTTATTACGGAGCTATTCTTCGCGATCAGCATCTGTGCAGCTAAAAAAAAAACAAACAAACATCAAAGGAACAATTAGTAGCAAAATTAGAGCTGAAGGAATCTTGAGCCAGCTAATGCAAAAAAGAGGCAATTTCTTCTATTGTCTCCTCCAAACGCATTTGTCCTTTTCCTTCATCACCACGCGTTCTGGTTTCTCCAAATTATCTGCAGCGTTGCAACCACTCAAAAGGAAGAGAAAGAATGCTTAAGTGATGAATTACCCCTATCAACCAATCACTAGATTTTTACATGCTATAAATGAACCTTCTTGAAACAGTCTGCTAATTTTGAGGATGTGGGAAAGGATGATTTACAATGCTCGAGACGGTATTTAAGTGCGGAATATCTAACAACAAGCGTGCTGAAAGCTGTCTTAAAAAATAAAGTCAATAAGAAATATCCTCCGTAATGTTCTAAGTGCGCAGCTTTGTGGCATAATATACCATAGCTACACACTTACAGTGGCCCATTGGGATGCAGGTTTAAGCTTCCAGTTAATATGATAAATAGTATATGACCGTGATGGCGAACCTATGGCACGCGTGCCACAGGTGGCATGCAGAGCCATATTAGTGGGCACGCCAGCTCAGCTCTGGGGCGCATGCGCACGCCGGACAGCTGATTTTTGGGCCTTCTTATCTGGCTCCAGATTCTTTCTATGGATCTGGGAAGGGTGAAAACAGCCTTTCCCACTCCCTCGGAGGCCCTACGGAGGCTGAAAGGGCCCATTTCCCGACTCCCGGTGGGACAGGAAGTGACTTTTTTTCTGTCTTCCGCCTCCAGAGACTCCTAGAGAGGCTCCTAGAGACTCCTAGAGAGGCTCCTAGAGACTCCTAGAGAGGTTCTGGAGGCTGGGGACAGCAAAAAACATCACTTCCTGTCCCACCGAGAGTTGGGAAATGGGCCCTTTCAGCCTGCTTAGGGCCTCCAAGGGAGTGGGAAAGGCTGTTTTCGACCTTCCCAGATCCATAGAAAGGATCTGTAATCAGGTAAGAAAGAAAAATGGCCTACAAGGCCATCATGTGCCAGGAGCGGGGGTGGGTGGGGTTGCGTGCTCATGCGCGTGGGCACGTGCATGCGCGGCCCTCCCCCCACCCCCCCTCTCCTGGCACGCGATGGCAAAAAGGTTAGCCATCACTGGTATATGAGATGACCAGGTTGAACCTGAGGGAGGGATCAAATGTGTCATAAGTCACGAGTTCCTGTGTGCCTACAAGAAATCTAAATCCAACCCACCTTGAATGCCTTTCTTATCTCCCGCTCATTTCCCTTGACTGTTAGTTGATCAGATTCTTGTAGAAATATTAAGTTTGCAATAAATCTTTATACTTGTTTGAATTGCCTGAATCTCCTGATTTCCCCAGTGCCTGACAGGTAGTGGTTGACTTGAAGCAGTCGTTCTGAGCTCAAATGACCTCAGGAAGTTGTGGTAATAACTTTAGGGATATGCTAATATATGCTTGGGGTGATTCTTCTGGAGGATATCTATCTATGAGGTCACTAAGAGTCAACATTGACTTGATGGCTTGTAATCAATTGTCACGAATGTACACTGAGGTGTAATGGGACTGACTTGAGAGTGACTTGAGGGATGAGGGGAAGAGATGTTGCCTAGGGAACAATCAGATTAGAGGAGCAACAGTCAGAAAAAGAAATTTAGAAAGACCTGAATGCCACATTTGTTCTAGTGGTTCAGTTTGGTCTAATGGTTTACAGTCCCCAGGCTAGAAAGTGGGAGATTGTGAGTTCTAGTCCTGCCTTAGACACGAAAGCCAACTGGATGACTCCAGGCCAATCATCAGGGCACATTGAATTCTACAAGGTCACATGGAGCACAGAGTCGAAATGGAGCTGCGGAATTTAAACCGACCAGAATGAAGAACGTTGCTTCCTGCAAAGGCTCATGTGCCTTTGCTCCTTTTTTATGTCTTATGGGAGGGGCTGATCATCTCCAAGCCTTACTCCTGAGTCATCCCTTCTTGCCTTCTGGCAGCTCTGTGCATACGCGCACTGGGAACAGGCTCCCCCTGTTCCTCTGCCTTGCTGATGTCTGACTCTGGAGCAGGGGTGAAATGTAAAATTTGTTACTACCGGTTCTGTGGGCGTGGCTTGGGGGGGTAATGTGACTGCATGGGCGTGGCCAACTTTTTTTAAAAAAAACTTTTCAAAGCATTTTTTCTAATGCTTTGAAAAGCCTCTGCCGATCAGTTAACTCAGCTGGGATCTTCAGAGAGGCTTTTTAAAAAATGCTTCTCTGCCAATCAGGAAACTCAGCTGGGGATCGTCAGAGAGGCTTTTTTAAAAATACCTCTCTGCCGATCAGGAAACTCAGCTGGGGATCGTCAGAGAGGCTTTTTAAAAAATGCCTCTCTGCCGATCAGGAAACTCAGCTGGGGATCATCAGAGAGGCTTTTTTAAAAATACCTCTCTGCCGATCAGGAAACTCAGCTGGGGATTGTCAGAGAGGCTTTTTAAAAAATGCCTCTCTGCCGATCAGGAAACTCAGCTGGGGATCATCAGAGAGGCTTTTTTAAAAATACCTCTCTGCCGATCAGGAAACTCAGCTGGGATCGTCAGAGACTTTTCAAACCTTTTTTTTTTTTTATCATCAAGAGGTTGCAGAAAAAAATGCTTTGAAAAGCCTTTGACTATCCCAATTGTAGAAAAAATGCTTTTAAAAGTAAAAAAAAAAAGTCTCTGATGATCCTGTGGCTCAGCTGGGCATGGTGGGGGGGGCAGGGATTTTTGCTTCCGGTTCGCCGAACAACCCACCGCCATCGCTACCGGATCGGGCGATCCGGTCCGAACCGGGAGCATTTCTCCCCTGCTCTGGAGGCTCCGGAGTCAGCACATAACTCCCAGATGGCCCTGGCCCCATCTCTGCCTCTGACGTAGAGCCCTCATCTGAGCCTTCCCCAGACTCCAGGACTGTCCCATGTTCCTCCCCAGCCTCCTCACTGTCTGACTCTGCTGCCAGCTCCACAAGCTGCCAGCGGACCACAACAGGAGGACAGCTATGTACGTGCCCACATCCTATCTCAGGCTAATGTATTTCATGCTTTGTTTCTAGTTCAGACCTTTCTCCATATTCTATGAACGTTTTGTTGACAAAACATGCAAGAGTCCGTTTCAAATTTTCCCTTTCTTGCCCTGTTTTCTTTTTTCTTTTTCTTTCACTTGTTAGTTTTTGCAGAAGTGTCATATAGAATGTTATTTTATGTAATGGCTCCCTTTATGATCCAGATACTCCTTGACTTACAACATTTCAACTAGCGATCATTTGAAGTTACAACACCACTAAAAAAGTGACTTGTGACCAGTTTTTACATTTATGACCCAGTGGCCATGTGATAAAAATTAAGATGCTTGGCAACTGACTCACATTTATGACAGTTGCAGTGTCCCCGAGTGGGGGGGGGGTTCTCCTCTTTTTGCGACCTTCTGACAAGCAAAATCCATGGGGGAGATTAAGATTCACTTAACACCCATGGTAAGAAAAGTTGTAAGATGGGACCAATCTCACTTAACAAATGTCTCACTTAGCAACCGAAATTTTTGGCTCCATTGTGGTCGCACGTCGAGGACTACCTGTATTCTGTAGAAGTGGGAATGGACTGTAAAAGTGGGATTTATCGGATTTTTTAAAAAAAAATTGATTTATATGCCGCCCTTCTCCGGAGACTCAGGGCGTTACAATGCGTTAAGCAATAGCCTTCATACTTTTGTATATTTATACAAAGTCAGTTTATTGCCCCCACAAACCGGGTCCTCATTTTACCCACCTTAGAAAGGATGGAAGGCTGAGTCGACCTTGAGCCTGGTAAGAATTGAACTCGCAGTAATTGCAGGCAGCTGGATGTTAAATGCTGCCTTAGGAGGCATTAGCCTCCTACGCCACTCAGGCTCAGGATTTTGCACGAGAGTGTTCATTTCAAGAGATCAAACAGGAATGAAGGTTTGAAGTTACAGGAATGAAGGTCCTGTAACTTCACTCAACCCATAGGAGTCAAAAATGAATCTTAGAAAATGTAAAAGAATTAAAAAAAAAAAAGATGCAAATTACACAAGGCTTAATATTGTGAGCCGCCCAGAGTTATTGTGTGGTGAGATGGGCAGCTAATAATTTTTGCAGACAAACAATTAAATAAATAAATTGATGCCCAGTTTCATCAATAAACAGATATTGAAGCCTGATAAAATGAATAAACGCCGCTATTGTTTTTTGACAGCTTCTCAGTTTTTCTCTTGGGATTTCAATTTACATCTTCCAAGAGAAGGAAAGTGAGACAATTCCTTGCAGAACGCTGCCATGCTCGCGTCTTCTTCTCTAAAAGTGTTATTATCCATCCTCAAAGTCACATACAGCACACAGAAGCGTGAAGCCCATAACCGTTGCTTAGCAACGGAGGTAGCATCTCAGCTCAAGCGACATTCATCTTATTTAAGGCCTATTAGACTCAATGTAACCAAACCTCACAATGAGAAACACTTCACAGCTGGTTCTCAGGTTCTTTATCTGAAAGTTTTACAAAACCCTGTGTAACTTTGACAAATATGTGTAAATGTTGGCTTAAGCACTCTACATCTTTACCAAGCAGAGCTAATAGTACAATTTGTTCTGTTTGGTATGGGAAAGTTTCCAGTGAATTCGCGGTGCTATTTTTCCTGCCATAGTCCGATATTGAAGAAAGCATTACATTAAGAATACACATTGGAAATGTTAAGGATATTGTTGTTGTGTTACCAACCAGCAGAGTGTAGAACACAGAGAAACGTTGCTGAGAGCAATGAATAAGAGATGTGCAAACTGGTTTATCAAAAGTTTACTTTATAGTGAAAAAACAATCTCATGGTCTTTAAATCAGTCCAAGTCTTTGCCAGTTAAATCAGTCCAAAGTTACAGATATCTTCTTACCAGACAAACAGTAGTTGGTTAGAATAACAAACTCACTCTGGTTCACAAACCACGATGGTAGCAGATCCATCCAACAATGATAGCACAATGATAGCAACTCCACACACTATGGTAGCTTATCATCAACTGAATACGTTACAGTACTTTTTTTAAATACCTTTACAACTAGTGATTATCTAATTACAGCATTTATTTATTTATTTATTAATTTAATTTGTATACCGCCCTTCTCCCAGAAGGGACTCAGGGCGGTGAACAGCCAAAATTAAAAACATACAAATGCAAAAGTTAAGATAATTAAAAGAATTAAATCATTGGCTACCCAAATTTAAAACCCCAAATCCATAAAATTTAAAATCCCAATTAAAAAACCATTTAGGCTAGGCTGGCTTGATGAAATAAAAACGTCTTCAGGGCTTTACGGAAGGTCCGGAGGTCCGGGATCAATCGTATTCCAGGAGGCAGCTCATTCCACAGGGCGGGTGCCCCCACAGAGAAGGCTCGCCCCCTGGGGGCCGCCAGCCGACATTGCCTGACTGACGGCACCCCGAGGAGGCCCTCTCTGTGAGAGCGTATTGGCCGGTGGGAGGTTATCGGTAGCAGCAGGCGGTCTCGCAAATACCCTGGCCCTAAGCCATGGAGCGCTTTAAAGATGAGAACCAACACCTTAAAGCGCACCCGGAAGACCACCGGGAGCCAATGCAGCTCGCGCAGGAGAGGTGTTACGTGGGAGCGCCACGTCGCTCCCATAATCACCCGCGCGGCCGCATTCTGCACCAGCTGGAGCCTCCGGGTGCTCCTCAGGGGGAGCCCCATGTAGAGAGCGTTACAGTAGTCCAGGCGTGACGTAACCAAGGCATGAGTGACTGTGCACAAGGAGTCCCGATCCAGAAAGGGGCGCAACTGGCGTATCAGGCAAACCTGATAAAAAGCCCCCCTGGCCACGGCTGTCATATGCTCTTCTAAAGACAGCCGTGTGTCCAGGAGGACGCCCAAGTTGCGAGCCCCCTCTGTGGGGGTCAATGACTCACCCCCAATAGCCAGAGATGGCACCAGCTGGCTATACCGGGACGCCGGCATCCACAGCCACTCGGTCTTGGAAGGGTTAAGCCGAAGCCTGTTCCTCCCCATCCAGACCCGCACGGCCTCCAGACACTGGGACATCACTTCGAGGGCATCATTGGGGTGGTCTGGGGTGGAAATGTACAGCTGAGTGTCATCAGCGTACAGATGGCATCGCACCCCAAAACCACGGATGATCTCACCCAGCGGCTTCACATAAATGTTGAACAGGAGCGGCGAGAGGACCGACCCTTGCGGCACCCCGCAAGCAAGGCGCCTCGAGGTCGACCTCTGCCCCCCTGCCAACACAGACTGCGACCGGTCAGAGAGATAGGAGGAGAACCACCGCAACACGGTACCTCCCACCCCCAGTCCCTCCAGCCGGCGCAGAATGATACCATGGTTGATGGTATCAAAAGCCGCTGAGAGGTCTAACAGGACCAGAACAGAGGAACAGCCCCTGTCCCGAGCCCTCCAGAGATCATCCACCAATGCGACCAATGCCGTCTCCGTGCTGTACCCAGGCCTGAAGCCGGACTGGCACGGATCTAGATAGACGGTTTCATCCAATGCATGACTCAGCATTACAATGAAACAGCAGTAAAACTTTAAAGTTACACAATACATATTCATATTAAAGTTACAGAACACATATATTGCCTGGACAACTTGTTAGGCTCAAACCATATCCTAACAGGAAATATGATCGTAACTGATCCTGAATATAAGGTAAAAGTAAAGGTTCCCCTCGCACATATGTCCTAGTCATTCCCGACTCTAGGGGGCAGTGATCACATCCATTTCAAAGCTGAAGAGCCAATGCTGTCCTAAGATGTCTCCATGGTCATGGGGTCGGCATGACTAAACACCAAAAGCGCACGGAACGCTGTTCCCTTCCCACCAAAGGTGGTCCCTATTTTTCTACTTGCATTTTTTTACGTGCTTTCGAACTGCTAGGTTGGCAGAAGCGGGGACAAATAACGGGGGCTCACCCTGTTATGCGGCACTAGGGATTCGAACCGCTGAGCTGCCAACCTTTCGATCGACAAGCTCAACGTCATAGCCACTGAGCCACCACGTCCCTGAATATGCATGATCCATTATAGCATAGTATATGTATTTGGAAGCAATTCTGAAACAAAATAGGTCATGCTTGCAAGATCTAACCAATGTAAGGTATTCACAGAAAGATGACAATTGTTAATAGGTGAAGGAAGCTAGCACCCACTCCTCTCTTAGGAAAATGAGATATTTTAGGAAATATTAAAAGGGCAAAATATTTTCCCTAAAAGGGAGGCAGAAACTCAGCCGCCCCCCCACCTTTGTCAATGGGCCATTAAGGCCTGAGCCAGTCTATTCTACATAACAAAGATCTACCTCCTTCAAGCAGAGCCATAGTAAGAATTGCCCAAAGCCTTTTCATTACATCATCACTCAGCAAGAGTCAACCAAGCCTGGGACTCAAAAGTACAAAGTTACCCCTGCATGGCCCAATGGGAATCTGACAACCAATCAGAACATCAGTGTTGTGATCTAGGCTTCCTGAATCATTAAAACACATGCGTAGTCCCAAAAACCTCTTTTATTGCAACAGCTGTGAATTACGTTCATTCACAGCTGAATCCCAATTAGTCGCAAAAAGTCCTCTGGGAGAAGTTATTCGGGATAATCACCAACCTTTATCTCCCTTGACATGCTGCCAAAGATCTACTTGGCAAAGCCACACGGAGTCCAGAATCAAACAGAGATGCTGACTGGAAACAGAATTAACAACGTTGCTTTCCTGCAAAGGGTCCACGTGCCTTTGCTCCTCTTTTAAGTCTTATGTGAGGGACCAATCATCTCCAAGCCTTACTCCTGAGTCGTCCCTTTTGTTTTAACTGTTCATGCTTTCTGGCAGGTCTGCGCACGCACGCACTAGGAACAGGCTCATCCTGTTCCTTTGCCTCTCTGCTGTCCGACTCTGGAGGCTCCGGAGTCCGCGCATCACTCCCAGATGGCCCTGGCCCCATCTCTGCCTCCGACACAGAGCCCTTGTCTGGGCCTTCCCCAGACTGCAGGACTGGCCCACGTTCCTCCCCAGCCTCCTCACTGTCTGACTCCACTGCCAGCTCCGCAGGCTGCTGGCGGACCACAACAATAAGCTCAAATTTAAAGCCCAACAGAGGGCATAAAACCCAGGCACTCTTAGCATCTCTGCCCTTTTTGCCCAGGACCTCAAAACCATGTGGTCCTGTCCACCATTAAAAAAAAAAACATCTTTCCAAGCAGTCTCCATGTTTCCAGTGTCTTTCTCTCCCCACTTGGAACTGAACCCAGATGGACATTTCTTCCAACACAGGCAATGCATATCATTCTTCCAGTGATGCTCTCTGACAGATTGTAATAACTTTAGCTTCAATAACTCAAAATTGCATTGTCAATTTAGGCTTTCATCGAAGAGAATGACTTTTTTTTTATTCCTAGGGAATAAAGGGTAATTTTCAAGCCAACGTGGTGTCTCTAAATTTTAAATGACGTTTTTCCAACTTCCTTACAGAAAATAGCGAAGTTATCTCGGGATAGATGGACTGCGATGTTCCATTGCCAGAAACAAAACCTAACATTTCTGACTCCACACACTTTGAACGTTGCATGAAATTTCCCAGGAGTTATTTCTAAAATCCTTCTGTTGTTAGATTAAATGCTATTTAATCTATAGAGTACCAAAAAGGTTTCTTGCTGTGAAAATTGGAGTCCCATTATTACCGTATTTTTTGGAGTATAAGATGCACCCCACTAAAAGAGGGTGAAAATTTGGGTGCGTCTTATACACCGAATGTAGCCCCGTCCACTCCTTTGGCCTCTGCCTCCCAGCAATTGACCTCCTTGCAACAAACAGCAAACAGGCCGTTTCAGCTGATTGGCACAAGCAGTTGATTGTCAGTTGGATCGGTCTCCCGACCCTCAGCTATTTCAGGCTGCAGGGATTGCCATTGCCTATTGCCGCGCGGGCCTCCGCTGTTTGCTGCAAGGAGGCAAATTGATGGGAGGCAGATTTTTTTTTCTTGTGCTGAAAATGAAAGTGAAACTAAAGCAGGCTGTTTGCTGTTTGCTGCAACAAGGCAAATTGCTGCGAGGCAGAGGCAGATTTTTTTTCTTGTTTTCCTCCCCAAAAAAGGTAGGTGCATCTTATAGTCCGGAGCATCTTATGCTCCAAAAAATATGGTTCGTTTGAAAGATCTCAAATATTTTCATACTTCATCAGCGAAAAATCCGAAGCTGAAATCCAGAAATTTGAAGTGTAATCCAAAAAAAATCTGCATTTGGACTTTATTGAATTTTCAGCAGAGTTAAAAGCTGTAGGAAGTTAGCACCCATCCCTCTCCTAGGAAAATAAGATATTTTAGGAGATACTAGAAGGGCAGAATATTTCCCCTAAAAGGGATGCAGAAACTCACCCCCCCCCCCACACACACATTTGTCAATGGGCCATTAAGGCCTGGCCCAGTCTATTCTACATAAAGATCTACCTCCTGCAGGCAGAGCCATAATTGGAATCCCAAAGCCCTTTCATTACATCATCACCCAGCAAGAGTCAACCAAGCTCAAAAACACAACCTACAAAGTTACCCCTGCATGGCCCCATGGGAGTCTGACAACCAATCAGAATACAAGCTCAAATTCAAAAGCCAAGAGAGGGTTTAAAACTCAGGCACTCTCAGCATCTCTCCCATTTTTTTTCTTCACTCAAGATCGTTAAGGCATGTGATCCTGTCCGCCATTAAAACTATCTTTTCAAGCAGCCACCATGTTTCCAGTGACTTTCTCCCCACTTGGAATTGAACCCAGGTGGACATTTCTTCCAACAAAGTCTACTACTTGAATCATGACTTTTTTCATGCAAAGTTGTTAAATATTTGCATTTTGAAGCTATCAATAATGGGCTGTTAGAATCCTGCCAACCTTCCTCGTCATAATGGAAGTAAAGAACACCATGGATTTATCCCAAAAGTATTCATCAGAATCTGGGAAAGTTGGATCATAAGGAAAGCCAAGTGTTGTTGTGGCTCCGTTGCCTGAGCCTGGGCTATCGACAGATGCAGACTCTGAGAGTGAGGGGGAGGAGTTGGCAAGGCCTCCCTCTCCAGGACCCTCCTCTCTGGCAATGGCTCCGGAGGACACCGAAGGCCAAACGATAGGCTCAGAGCCAAGCACATCCCCGCAGCCACAGGTGAACAGCGATGAAGAAGATAAGTGCTGGCTGGACCCGTGACAGAAGCGCAGGGAGAAGCGTGCACAGCAGAGGGGAAGGCGTGCCAGAGATTAGCTGAGTCACTGGACCACACCCCACAGGGTATAAATGTGGGTGTGGTGGCCGGTTCAGTTTGTGACGAGCAAAAATTGGAAATACTTCATGATCTCTGCTTTACTGGACTTTGCCTGCTTTATCAGACTGCATTTGGACTAATCTTTGTTTTCTGTGAGTAAAGTCTGAATTGGCAGCTATCCACTGGGTTGCTGCCAGCTTTATCATCAAAGAGTTTTGTCGTGTGGCTTATTAACTCCGGGCTGTCTGTGTGTGTGTGTCCGTGGTACGGGTACAGAACAAGTGCTTTATATATATATGCCGCCGCCTATCCCCGCTGTCTGGAACGGGCTGAAAATGGGACATACGGAGGCTGAAAATGGAGCATGTGGAGGCAGGCAATAGGTGACAGTGGCGAAGGGTGGCGACAGTGGCAATGGACGGTGGCGATCCCCGCATCCTGGAACAGCTGATAGGCAGTATTCCGGGAGGCCGATCCAACCACCAATCAGCTGCTTGTGCTAAATCAGGCTGTGCTGAAGCTGATCAGGCTGTTTGCTGTTTGCTGCAAGGAGGTAAATTGCTGGGAGGCAGAGGCCGAAGGGTGGGGGCCAGTGGGTGCACGGGGCTTTGGCAACTTTCGCTGTGCAAGACGTACAGACATTTCCACCCATACAGACTTCAGAGGATAATTAGAATTGCAGAAAAAACAATGGCTACCAACCTGTCTTCCATTGAGGACCTGTATACTGCAGGAGTTTAAAAGAGAGCTGTGAAAATTTACAGACCCCTCACATCCTGGGCATAAACTGTTTCAACTCCTACCCTCAAAACAATGCTATAGAGTACTGCACACCAGAACAACTAGACACAAGAACAGTTTTTCCCGAACGCCATCATTCTGCTAAACAAATAATTCCCTCAACACTGTCAAACTAGTTACTAAGTCTGCATTACTATTTAATCTTCTCATCGTTCCCATCATCCACCTCCTTCCACTTATGACTGTATGACTGTAACTTTATTGCTTGTATCCTTACGATTTATATTGACTGTTTCCTAGTATGATTTGATTGCTTAATTGTTCCCTATGACTATCATTAAGTACCTTATGATTCTTGATGAACGTATCTTTTCTTTTATGTACACTGAGAGCATATGCACCAAGACAAATTCCTCGCGTGTTCAATCACACTTGGCCAATAAAGAATTCTATTCTATTCTAGTAGTGAAAGTTATATCAGGTTCTTCCAAAACTGTGATATAAACGCCTCTGTATTTTCAGCTACTTGTGCCTCGGCAGTTTGGTAACATTCTCTACAAGTTTGCATCTCGGAAGTAATATGAGAGGATTTTTTTAATCATCAGAGAACAGCTGGTCAACAAATTGGCATATTTTGTTTCGAGACCTTTCAAATATATCTCTAATATTTTGCTCCATCATCTTTGTTTCAGGACAGATACTGAAGCTGAAGCTCAAATACTTTGGACACTTAATTAGAAGAGAGGACTCACTGGCGAAGACCTTGATGTTGGGAAAGATGGAAGGCCAAAGGAGAAGGGGACAACAGAGGAGGAGATGGTTAAACAGTGTCATTGATGGAATGGGTTTGAGTTTGGGCAGAAACAGGGAAAGAGAGAACAGGTGGGCCTAGCATGCTTCACAACCATTGGGTTGTAAAGAGTTGGACACAACTCTTCAAAACCTTTGCTAGACCAATTCTCGAATACAGCTCATCTGCCTGGAACCCACACTGCATATCGGACATTGAACGAGTCCAGAGATATTTCACGAGAAGAGTCCTCTAATCGCAATAAAACACCTTATGTCACCAGACTCCAAATTTTGGGCTTAGACAACTTCGAACTATGCCACCTTTAGTCTGACCTAAGCGTAGCATACAAAATTATCTTCTACAACATCCTACCTGGCAATGACTACTTCAGCTTCAACCGCAATAATACATGAGCAAATAATAGATACAAACTTAAGGTAAACCGCTCCAAACTCGATTGCAGAAAATACGACTTCAGCAACAGAGTGGTCAATGCCTGGAATGCACTACCTGACTCTGTGGTTTCTTCCCCAAACCCCCAAAACTTTAATCTTAGACTGTCTACTGTTGACCTCACCCCATTCCTAAGAGGTCTGTAAGAGACATGCATAAGTGCACCAACATGCCTACCGTCCCTGTCCTACTGTCTCCATTGATTTATATCCATTTCCTGTATTCATAATCATGTTTATACTTATATCTGTTATCTTATACATGTTTGACAAATAAATAAATAAAATAAAATAAAATAAAATAAAAATAAAATAAAATAAATAAAAAGAGCCGAGGTGGCGCAGTGGTTAGGGTGCAGTACTGCAGCTACTTCAGCTGACTGCTAGTTCAGCAGATCAGCGGATCAAATCTCACCGGCTCAAGGTTGATTCAGCCTTCCATCCTTCCGAGGTGGGTAAAATGAGGACCCAGATTGTTGGGGGCAATATGCTATTTAGTATACCGTCTTTGGTGTAAGCCGCCCAGAGTCCTTGGAGAGTGGGTGGCATAGAAATAATAATAATAATAATAATAATAATAATAATAATAATAATAATAATAATAATAATAATAATAATAATTGGAGCCCTTGGAGCAATACCCAAAGGGCTACTCCGCTATTTAGAAATTCTAAATTTGCCGGACTTGAACATTTTGACTCTACAAAAAACCACCTTACTCGGAACAGCTTACATCCTCCGACGATACCTTAACAGTTCCTAGGTCTTTGGTTAGGACTCGAGCTGCTGAGCTATTAACCAGCCTCAAAGGCTGTGAATCTCACTAAAGATTAAATAATAATAATAATAATAATAATAATAATAATAATAATAATAATAACAACAACAACAACAACAACAACAACAACAACAACAATAATAACTTAATGACTGAACAATAAAAACCCAACAGAATCACACCAAGCATGAAAATGATCCTAGATGACTCTAGATTTCCAAATAACGCAGGAAGGCATATATGTTGGGTACCAAAAATATAAGAAGATGTTGGTGGCAAATGATCACTTCAGTGATAACGGGGAAGGCACTAGGAATGTGGGGAAAAAAGACTGACAATGACCAGGAAGCAAAAGAAAACCAACAGAATGTCAAGAAAGAAGAGAAAATTGGTGAAGGGAAGGGAAATTAAAATGAGGAAAGGCTAAGGTCTCAGGAAGGAATGGAACAAATCACTTCAGAGTGTTGTTGCAAGAGAAAAGGATCAGAAAACAAGGAAAGTTTTCTTAGAGGTCTTCAAACTCATTAGAAGGTTCCAACCACAAATTCTACCCTAAAGGTAGAATCAAGAGCCTTGATAGTACAGTGGTTTAATGCACCCTGTTATTAACACAGCTGCCTGCAATTTCTGCTGGTTCGAATCTTACCAGGCTCAAGGTTGACTCAGCCTTCCATCCTTTCTAAGGTAGGTGAAATGAGGACCCAGTTTGTGGGGGCAATAAGCTGACTTTGTATAAAATATACAAAAGTATGAAGGCTATTGCTTAACGCATTGTAAGCCGCCCTGAGTCTCCGGAGAAGGGTAGCATATAAATCAAATTAAAAAAAAAAAAAAGTTGCTAATGGACATGTTGTAACTGATTACAACAAAGTTAAATAAAAATAGAAGCAGTATACTGAAATTCTTTACATCCAAATTATTTTAAACTTACCCCTTCTTCCCTGATATCGGAAATTGAATTTAGATTAACAGACCAGTCATTACCCAATTAGAATAGAGGCAACATTCACACTAAGCGACAAAAGAATAATTAGTTAAGTTTCTAACCAAACTATGACAGCAAATCTGTTTAGCGACACAGAGAAACAAGGTATCGGAAAAAAATCAAGACTACATAAAAGAAGATTTAACATAGCATGCAAACTGTTGCATAATAGCTGTAATTCATACATTAACAAAATCATCCTTAAAATCATACAACACAGACCTACATAAAAAGGGAGTGCCAGATGTTCAAGCTAGCTTTACAAACGATGGATTCATAATGAAACAAGTGGGGATAAGCATTAACACAGGAAGGGAAGGGGAGGGGAGGGGAAGGGAAGGGAAAAAGGAAGGGGGAGGGAGGGGGAAGGAAATAGCTGTAGGAAGGGGAGGGGAAAAAGAACGAAGAAAGGGAGGGAGGGAAGGAAGGAAGGAAATAGCTATAGGAAGGGGAGGGGAGGGGAAGGGAAAGGAAGGGGGAGGGGAAGGGAAAAAGGAAGGGGGAGGGAGGGGGAAGGAAATAGCTGTAGGAAGGGAAGGGGAGGGAAGGGAAGGAATTATTTATTTATTTATTTATTTATTTATTTATTTATTTATTTATTTATTTATTTATTTATTTATTTATTTATTTGTTCAATTTATATGCCGCCCTTCTCCAGAGACTCAGGGCGGCTTACAATGCGTTAAGCAATAGCCTTCATACTTTTTGTATATATCTGCTTAGTAGGGTATTCGCCCCCCCCCTCCAAGCGGTGTTTGTATGTATGTATGTATGTATGTATGTATGTATGTGTATATAGGTAGATAGATAGATAGATAGATAGATAGATAGATAGATAGATAGATAGATAGATAGATAGATAGATAGATAGATATGTTTTCTGAGGTTTTCGCGGGTATTTGTATGTAGGTCTTTGGTTATTCGGGTTTTCTCCCGTGTAAAATTGGAAGTGTCTTGGTGATGTTTTGACGAAGTCTCATTCGTCATCTTCAGGCTCGTGTTTTTGGCTTCGTGCTTCTAGGAGCAAAGCTTCTAGGAGCAAAGCCAAAAATACCAGCCTGAAGATGATGAATGAGTCTTCGTCGAAACGTCGCCAAGACACTTCCAATTTTACACGGGAGAAAACCCGAATAACCAAAGACCTACACACACACACACACACACACACACACACACACACACACACACACACATGTATGTATATGGAAAGGACAATCAACCAATGGAACAGAAGTTACCTTCAGAGGTTGTGGGAGCTTCATCACTGGAGGCTTTCAAGAAGAGATTGGATTGCCATTTGTCAGAAATGGTGTAGGGTCTCCTGCTTGAGCAAGTTGTTGGACTAGAAGACATCCAAGGTCTTTCCAACTCTGTTAATCTGTTAATCTGTTAAAGCTTGTAACAAAGAAACATATTTTATAAACTTTCACTCCTAATACTGGCTATTCCATTCCTTGTAGGTGACTCATTTTTTGATGTATGACTTCATGGAATAGCTATTTCTCCATAAGCCTGTTTAAAGCATTAATGCGCTTTAAAAAAAACAAAAAAAAAACCCCTGTTTTAATAGGATATGTGAACATGTTCAAACTCAAAATTCTCATATTAATTTCCTCAAGACTCTTGAGCACTTTAGGTAGTGCTAATTATATCTATTACTGTGTTATTTGCACTGAAGTAAGCACATTCCTTTTTGGAAATGGAAATCCATCATTTTGCTTAGTAAACTTTTTCAGTCTAATGACTTTGATTTCGTTTGGAAATAAAAGATTTAGATGCACCAGGGGTGAAATCCAGCAGGTTCTGACAGGTTCTGGAGAACCGGTAGCGGAAATTTTGAGCAG
Organism: Pituophis catenifer annectens; assembly: GCF_029215685.1. Taxonomy (NCBI): domain Eukaryota; kingdom Metazoa; phylum Chordata; class Lepidosauria; order Squamata; family Colubridae; genus Pituophis; species Pituophis catenifer. Next base: position 5,982,142 of record NW_027256888.1, read on the forward strand.
TTTGGAGAACTGACAAATTACCACCTCTGGCTGGCCCCAGAGTGGGGTGGGAATGGAGGTTTTGCAATATCCTTCCCCCAGGAGTGGAGAGGGAATGGGGATTTTGCAGTATCCTTCCCCTGCCACACCCATCAAGCCATGCCCACCAGGCCACACCACGCCCACCAGGCCACGCCCACAGAACCGGTAGTAAAAAAAATTGGATTTCACCACTGAGATGCACACAAAAAAAGAGTGACACCTCCATTTCATGCTTATAACGGACTGTCTGTAGTTCTTGACTTATAACAGTCCATTTAGTAATTGTTCAAAGTTGCAAAAAGTGACTTAAGACCGTTTTACTCACTTATAACTCAGCCTCAGCAGATCCAAGAAACAAAACCCTTTTTCCTGAAACCTCCCCCCCCTTCTTTATTTAACTACTGTGAATTCATGGCATTCACACACAGAAAAGTCCAGGCAATAATCCTTCCAAGGATTAATTGCACGAACAGACCTTATCAGTCCTTGGATAATTGCCAAACCCAGTCTGAACATCTGGCTGACTGTGCAATGATCAGTAGCAACAACAATTACCACCACCACAACAACCACAACAACAGTGATGATTGTCAGAGTTTGTTGCGGCACACACAATCAGACACACAATTAAATAATTCTGCAGGATTCATCTACTTAAGAAAATTTCTCTATATACAATACCATACATCAGAAGTCAGTATACAAAATCAGGATCACAGAAGCAATATTCATAGAAGCAAGTCATTACATAGAGATACAGAGGGTATATTGTCAGAGTATGAATATTCATAAACTGGAATAGATCAGCCAATGAATAGGCATAGCAACTAAATCAGCCAATGAGGGCTGTTTGGGAGCTGAGACAGACTGGAGCCAGGGTGTGTCTTAGTCTGCAGCTTCTGAGTCTGTGCAGAGAAACTAAAAACTATTCTGCTCTGCTGAAATGAAACTAACTGTTCTCTCCTGCCTTGTGTTTTGATTGTAACTGCTACTACGTTGAAGAAGAATCTATATTGGTATTGTACATTTATCTTTATGTATTATATGTATATAAAGAAGGTAATGAATCCTGCTGAATCAGTTTACCTGTGTGTGCTTTCTGGATTTAATTTCTGCAACAAACTCTGACATATATATTGTACAGAGTCTGCATTTACAGAGGCCAAACCAACTCTTACATACAGTTCAGCAAGTCTAAGCCACGCCCAGACTCCAAGCTGTCTCTTATGGTCCCATACAAACAAATACTATGTTTCAGTTTCCAAACAGTCCTCATTGGCTGATCTGTTGCCATGTCTATTCCAATCTATGAACATTCATACTCTGACAATGATGATGATGTGATCACATTGTTTTCTATATTAAAATATGGGGGCTATGTATCCCATAATTCTTGCACATCTGGAAAATACGATCAAGTGGTGAACCCTTCCAAAGTTTTTCCTCTCTTCATTTCTGGACATGGAAAAAATGAAGGAAACACCAAAGGGAATCACTAGTATGAAACACAGATTGAGAAATGAACAAGTAAAAAGATGCTGAATAAAGGGAAATACATTCACAGAAAAAGGATTGGGAATTACAAAACATCGTGCAGACAAGGAAGGATTACACAGTTTAATTAAAAATAGTGGGAAATATTATTAATTCAGACAGCTTATATGTTATCTGAGCAATTGGAATCCCAGCCGGAGGTGCATAATGCAGATTATTTTGGGCCAATTAAAAATATTCTCCGAGAGACTCCAAATACAAAAAATGCATATTATGAATGAATATAAATACATTCATCTCGGTCCTGCAGGATTATATCGTGCTTCTATCAGGTTTTGCTGAAAAGAAGGGCGAAAATTGAACAAACTGATGTTTTGCCAATTACTGGAAGAATTTTCCCCTGATCGGATAACCCTGGAAACTAATCCTTCTGGACAGCTCAATCTGACATTTTAAAGTGAAGGAAAGTGATATTTATTTATTTATTTATTTATTTATTTATTTATTTATTTATTTATTTATTTATTTTATTTTATTTTATTTTATTTTGTCAAGTACATATTAGATAATATATATAAGTATAAGCATGAATTGAATACATAAAATGAGTACAATTAAAAGGAATATTAGGACAGGGACGGTAGGCACGCTGGTGCACTTATGCGTGCCCCTTAGAGACCTCTTAGGAATGGGATGAGGTCAACAGTAGACAGTTTAAGGTTAAAGTTTTGGGGGTTTGGGATGAGACCACAGAGTCAGGTAGTGCATTCCAGGCATTAACAACTCTGTTGCTGAAGTCATATTTTCTGCAATTGAGTTTGGAGCGGTTTACTTTAAGTTTGTATCTATTGTGTGCTCGTGTATTGTTGTGGTTGAAGCTGAAGTAGTCATTGACAGGTAGGACATTGTAGCGGATGATTTTATGAGCTATGCTTAGGTCATACTGAAGGTGGCGTAGTTCTAAATTTTCTAAACCCAGAATTTCAAGTCTGGTGGCATAAGGGATTTTGTTATGAGCAGAGGAGTGGAGGACTCTTCTTGTGAAATATTTCTGGATGCACTCAATTGTATTAATGTCCGATATGCGGTGCGGGTTCTAGACAGATGAGCTGTATTTGAGAATTGGTCTAGCACCACAGGTGACACACGTAGCCATATCAGTGGGCACGCGAGCTCAGCTTCCAGTGGGACTGAAGGTTGTCAAACGAGCCATTTTCTGCCTCCAGAAGACCTCCGGGGGTGGTAGGGAAGACTCCTAGAGAGGTCCTGGAGCCAGGTGAGAAAGAAAAACGGGCCTACTGGGCTATCGCGTGCCAGGAGCGGCGTGAGTGGGGGGGTGTCACGCACACATGCATGGGGGTGGGATGCATAGAATTATGGGTGTGGCCACATGGGCGCGTGACCCCCATGCCCCCCCTCCTGGCACGTGGTGGCAAAAAGGTTAGCCATGACTAGTCTAGCAAAAGTTTTGTATGCTCTGGTTAGTAGTGTAATATTACCGGAGAAGAAGCTACGCAATATTAGGTTTACAACCCTTACTACCTTTTTGGCAATGTTGTTACAGTGGGCTTTGGCACTTAGATCATTTGATATGAGTACTCCAAGGTCCTTGACAGAGTGAGGGTCATCTACAAGGTCATGTCCACTTAGCTTGTATTTTGTGTTCTGATTCTTTTTGCCAATGTGTAAGACAGAGCATTTGTTGGTTGAGATTTGGAGTTGCCAATTTTTTTGACCATTCTGACACAAAGTCAAGGACATCACACCCATGTAACACTTTATGAGAAAGTGTTTCAACTGAAAATGCCCAGCACGAAATGTTTAAACAGTTAACATTAAAGTCTTAATACCACTTTACAATGCTCTGGTAAAGATTGCACTTGGAATATTGCATCCAGTTTTGGTCATCAAGATATAAAAAAGATTCTGGAGATTCTGGAAAGAGTGCAGAGAAGACCAACAAAAGATGATTAGGGGATTGGAGGCTAAAACATATAAATAATAGTTGCAGGAACTGGGTATGTCTAGTTTAATGAAAAGAAGGACTAGGGGAGACATGATAGCAGTCTTCCAATATCTCAGGGGCTGCCACAAAGAAGAGGGAGTCAAACTATTCTCCAAAGCACCTGAGGTCAAGACAAGAAGCAATGGGTGGAAACTAATCGAGGAGAGAAGCAACCTAGAACTAAGGAGAAACTTCCTGACAGCAACAACAATTAACCAGGGGAACCCACAACTCGCCTCCAGAAGTTGTGGGTTCTCCAACACTGGAGGTTTTTAAGAAGAGGTTGGACAACCATTTGTCTGAAATGGTATATGGTGTCCTGTTTGAGCAGGGGGTTGACTAGAAGACCTCAAAGATCCCTTCCAACTCTGTTATCCTGTTAAACTCACCAAAATTAGAAAACAGAAGATTGATTGACTGATTATGTACCACCAAGATAGTGTTGAGTCTTAGTGACCGCCTTGATAAGATTTTCTTCGTAGTGAAATATCCTAGACTAGGCCTTCAGGTCTTCCAATTATGCACCGATGCCACTGTAACCAATCTAACTACCTTGTTGCTTGTCATCCTCTTCTCTTTCCTTCAGAACTCTCCTAGCATTAGACTGTTTTCCAGTGAGTTACAGTAGGTCTTTGTGTAATGCATCTGAAGGATAATTTGAACCTGGCCATTTTTGTTTCCTAAGTGAAAGGAGTGAAATCTGTTCCATGGGTGGTCTTCCTTGGGTGTTTTTCTGTTCCATGAGTGGTCTTCCATGAGTGATCTTCTGTTCCATGGATGATCTTTTATGGATGGCCTTCTGTTTCATGGGAGACCTTCCATGAGTGATCTTCTGTTCCATGGATGGTCTTCCATGAGTGAACTTCTGTTCCATGGGTGGTCTTTCATGGATGGCTTTCTGTTCCATGGGAGATCTTCTGTTCCATGAGTGACCTTCTGTTCCATGGGTGGTCTTCCATGAGTGATCTTCTGTTCCATGGGTGGTCTTTCATGGATGGCTTTCTGTTCCACGGGTGATTCTCTACTCCGTGGGTGCTCCAGAACTAACTCTTCCAAATGTGAAGTGGTTCAAGGTATGCCAGAGCTGATACTTGTTTCAGAAAACACACAAACAAACAAATCTCTAGAAAGCCCAAAGATGCTTTTTCGGGAGGCAACTAGACTTCCTTATTTTTTTCTTTGAAGACGTTTTGCTTCTTATCCAAGAAGCTTCTTCAGCTCTGACAGGATAGTGGGGAATGGAAAGATTTATACTCCTTGCAGACAGCTGGTCATTTGCATCCTTTTAGAGCAGTGGTTCTCAACCTGTGGGTCGTGACCCCTTTGGGGGTCGAACGACCCTTTCACAGGGGTCGCCTAAGACGATCGAAAAGCACATATTTTTAATGGTTTTAGGAATAATTTTATGGTTGGGGGTCACCACAACATGACGAAATGTATTAAAGGGTTGCAGCATTAGGAAGGTTGAGAACCACTGTTTTAGAGGGTCCTTGAAGCCCTTGAAGGTTTATCTGTGTCCTCAGGGTCACCTGAGTGGTGCTCCTGGTTCCTGTAGTCTGAAATCCCCCCCCCCAAAATCTGGAAATCCATTTCTACTCCCACCTGTATTTCCACATTAGGGACTTTTGCATATCTTCATTAAAAGAAAGCAGTTTTGCTTTGATTTTGAATTATGTACGATTTCTAAAATAGTCTCGCCATGTTGATACTCATCAGAGGTGGCATTCAGCAGGTTCTGACCAGTTCTGGAGAACCGGTAGCAGAAATTTTGAGTAGTTTGAAGAACCGGTAGTAAAAATTCTGACAGGCCCTACCCCTCATCTATTCTCTGCCTCTCAAGTCCCAGCCGATCGGGAGGAAATGGGGATTTTTTTTTTTTAATTTGATTTATATGCCGCCCTTCTCCGGAGACTCAGGGCGGCTTACAGTGCGTTAAGCAATAGCCTTCATACTTTTGTATATTTATACAAAGTCAGCTTATTGTCCCCACAAACTGGGTCCTCATTTAACCTACCTTAGAAAGGATGGAAGGCTGAGTCAACCTTGAGCCTAGTAAAATTCGAACCTGCAGAAATTGCAGGCAGCTGTGTTAATAACAGGGTGCATTAAACCACTGTACTACCAAGGCTCTTTTTGCAGTATCCTTCTCCTGGAGTGGGATGGGAATGGATATTTTACAGTATCCTTCCCCTGCCACGCCCACCAAGCCACACCCACCAAACCACACCCACAGAACGGGTAGTAAAAAAATGTGAAACCCACCACCGATACTCATGGGTATCGATAACTCGTAAACAGCATTGTAAAAACTCATTCTTACATTTCTGCTTCTTTTTCCTTCCACATTTCTGGATTTCTTCCCAGTGCAGTTTGCTTTTATTGCCATTAATTTTATACAGCTACATTACTGCTCCTTATGACTGTACGAGAGAGAATATGCTAATGGGGGGGGGAACAGTACCTAAGTTTGAAAAATCGCTTTCATATAACAATATCATCCGCACACAATGCAGATATATACTGTCGAAGATGAGCTGGGTTTGAAATGCCGATTTATATTCACGTATCACTCTGGAACAGAATTGGAAAAATCATCCAGTCATATATACCCTTTTTTTATGATTCCCTCCTGTCTATAAGAAAATATGATGTTAATCCGCTGAGAGTTAGACCCCATGCTGCTTCAAATAAGATTAAAGAGACTTTCTGTGAGGGTTTTAGTTCTATTAAGTTTATAAATATTCATTACTATATCAAAACGCTTCAAGCAATCTGAATTTCGCTTAATTGCACATGGAAAGTCATTTCTTTGAAGGAATATTGTTAATTCGATTTACAAGCTGGGAGGAAAAAAAAAAAAAGAGAGAGAGAGAGAAAACCCTTGATGGTCAAATTGGTTATTTAGGATTGACTTTGATTAGTGTTTTAAACGCAGAATTGCCTGCATTTGAGAGATTTAATCTTGCATTTAATGGTGACTGAATATTGAAACCCAATTACCCAGAGAAGTGGAGGGCTGTGTCATCATCGGATGTTTTTAAGCAGAGCTGGACAACTGTTCCTTGGAGATGATTTAATTTGAATTTTCTTCTAATGAATAGGGTGCTGTGTTCGGTGGCCCATATGGGCTCTTTCAATGCTAAGAGTCGGTGAATATGGTCCTTCACAAAGCTGATGCACAAGACAGACTATTCAAAGCCAGTCTGTAAAGTTATGTTGAGAAGTGATTGTGCCGTAGGAGTTATCCTGAGAAAATATTGTACTCCCTGTGCGTTATATATATAACGTGTGTGTGTGTGTGTGTGTGTGTGTGTATTGGTCTTTTAATGACCTCATAATCCCTTGCATCAGGATGGAGTCGGGCAATTGAATGGAGCTGAGTGTTTTAATGGCCGGATGCCTTTCCTGTCACCAATACAGAGTTTTGTTCAGCAAATAGTGACTCATTGTGCCCAGAGAGAGAAATATCTGCCGCTACCTAGGATCGAACTTACAATCTCCTGATTGTGAGGTGAGAGCTCCATCTCTAGGCCACTTCACTACTCCTTCTATGTTATACGGAGGTATTTCACGTATATTGAAGAAGGGAAGGGAAGCTTAAACAACATTCCTGCTTCACAGAAGGATGGTAAACTCTACATGTGAATATTTTCTAGGCATCAATTTAATTCATACCTTAAGCTGCAGTAGAGATCTTCAAAGCATTTGAAGGAGGTGCTCAACCTGACCCATAATAGGTCAGGTTGAGCAAAGTACCCTCTTCTCAAAGCATTAAAAGCAACCATGTCATCAAAAATCTCATGGGTCTACCATAAAGCTACTCCAGCTGTCGTAAGATCATAAGTCTGGAAAGGACCTTGGAAGTCTTCTAGTCCAACCCTTATACTTAGAATTTAGAATAACAGAGTTGGAAGGGACCTTGGAGGTCTTCTAGTCCAACCCCCTGCTTAGACAGGAAACCCTACATCACTTCAGACAAATGGTTATCCAACATCTTCTTAAAAACTTCCAGTGTTGGAGCATTCGCAACTTCTGGAGGCAAGTTGTTCAACTGATCAATTGTTCTCACTGTCAGGAAATTTCTCCTTAGTTCTAGGTTGCTTCTCTCCATGATTAGTTTCCATTCATTGCTTCTTGTTCTACCCTCAGGTGCTTTGGAGAATAGCTTGACTCCCTCATCTTTGTGGCAGCCACTGAGATATTGGAACACTGCTATCATGTCACCCCTAGTCCTTCTTTTCATCAGACTAGACACACCCAGTTCCTGCAACCGTTCTTCATATGTTTTATCCTCCAGTCCACTAATCATCTTTGTTGCTCTTCTCTGCACTCTTTCTAGAGTCTCAACATCTTTTTTACATCGTGGCGACCAAAACTGAATGCAGTATTCCAAGTATGGCCTTACCAAGGCATTATAAAGTGGTATTAATACATCATACCATCAGCAGGAGTCCTTATATTGTGTGCAGTCAGTGGTGGGATTCAAATTTTTTTACTACCGGTTCTGTGAGCGTGGTTTGATGGGCGTGGCATGGCTTGGTGGGTGTGGCTTGGCTTGGCGGGCGTGGCAGAGGAAAGATACTGTAAAATCTCCATTCCCTCCCCACTCCAGGGGAAGGATACTATAAAATCTCCATTCCCTCCCCACTCCAGGGGAAGGATACTATAAAATCTCCATTCCCTCCCCACTCCAGAGGAAGGTTCCTGCAAAATCCCCATTTCCTCCTGATCAGTTGGGACTCGGGAGGCAGAGAAGAGATGGGGGCACGGCCAGTCAGAGGTGGTATTTACCGGTTCTCCGAACTACTCAAAATTTCCACTACCGGTTCTCCAGAACTGGTCAGAACCTGCTGAAACCCACCTCTGTCTGCAGTGTTATGGCCAAGAATATGCCTAGAGAAGATTTCACCTTGACTAAATTTCCTTCTGACTTTTGATTGCATTGCCAAGAATAACAAGTTAGGTAAATCATGAAGAAAATGGCTTTTGGGTTTCTTTCCAGACTCTTGGCCACTAGTGATCATAATAGATCGATATGTTGATGGACAAATGGATAGCCAGAGCCCCTTAACACAGCTTATTTGCAATATTTCACCAGGCCAGAAAGAATACAAGAGAGAGAAATGAAACAGCTTGAAATTATATATTCATAGACTGCTGACATTTCCCATTACGTTTTCGCTTTCCATATGAATCAGACTTTTGATTCATGACCCAACAGCCAAGGCAAACATTGACAAGGAACTCATCTCCGTAATCTACTGCTCCAAATCTGACATAGATCTGTCATGCCAGGTTGTATATTAATTCCCTGGACGACATTCTATACATTAAGTAGCTGTGGCTTTTGAGAGGCTGATGTATGCCCTTGCCAGGAGCAACATATGCAGCGAAAGCTATAAATAATTCCCTTGATTTGAAACTAAAAATGTAATAACAGCAGGACAGTTAGCTTTCTAACAGGCAGATCGGTAGCCAAGAAGTGAGAAATAAATTTTCTTGTTCTATTAACCTTATTTGAAGTTAGACGGAAGCTTGTTTCAATGCTTTCTGTGTTATCTGACAGGGATACTACATGTTGTCCTAGTTTGGGTGTCAGCAACCTGTGGCTTCAGAGCCACATGAAACTTTTTGGGCCCTCTTCTATGGCTCCCTGTTGGATGATCCCACCACTGGCTGGCCCCAACACTCGCCCTTCCCTCCCAGTCATTCCTTACCTGGCCTGAGAAGGTAAGGGTGATGGTTGGGGATGGAGAAGCGGCTGGGGCAGAGACAGAGAGATACAGAGAGAGAGGGGAGAGAGACATAGAGAGATACAGAGAGAGGAGGGAGAGAGAGGGAGGGGGAGGAAGGGAGGGGGAGAGAGAGAGATGTCAAAAGGGTTTTGTGGTTCCTGTTGTTTTTTAACAACCGGTTCTCTGCCCTAATGACTGGCTGGGTAGGTGTGGCTAGGGGGTCATGTCACTGGTGAAAGTGAGTGATGTTGAGTTGGCCATGCCCACCGAGGTTTTGTGGCTCCCGGTGTTTTCTTTTCTGTGGGAAACGGGTCCAAATAGCTTTTTGAGTGTTTAAGGTTGCAGACCCCTGTCCTAGTTTGTTGCTGAAGGATGCGGCCAACTTGATTGTAATGAAATTATTTGTGTTATTGGGAAGGCTACTCCATACATTGATGCCTCTACAGGTAGACTGTCAGGGTTCCAACCGAGGCCCTAATTAAATCATGAGCCTCGAGCCAAGCTTCAAAAGAAATCCAGTTATTTATTAGGAGCATCATGTCGGCACGGACCAAGGGAAGCCAACTCTGACCTCACTCAATTCGTGCCTCGGTGGTGGTAGATTGGCAATTGAAGCCAAGCTGCCTGAAAGCGGTTTCTGATGCTTCGGTGGTGGCAGAGTGGCAAAAAACTGTTTAAATTCTTGCCCGGCGCTTCCAAGGGCCGCCCTACAGCAGATCAGCAATAGAAGGCAGTGTGCGTTGTGGCCCCACCCTCTGAGCCTGTCCCATCGGAGGAAGAAAGCTCCGAGCATGAGGAAGAGGAGTCAGCCAGGCCTCCCTCTCCAGGCCCCTCCCCTCTGGCACTGTCTCAGGTGCCGGCCGAGGGAGAGGAGATTAGCAGGGAGACAGGTGGCTCGGATGAGAGCGGAGGAGAAACATCATTCCTGGACGCACGCCTCCGAAGGCGTGATAAACGATTGCAGCAGCTCAGGAGGCGTGCTAGGGATTAGAACTGAGTCACTGGACCACACCCCAGAGACTATATAATAGAGGGTGGTGGCCAGTGATCCTTGTGACGAACAAAACTAACCTTGGATAGTCACTAAAGCCTCGTTCGGAACTGCTGGGAGGAATATTTATTGTTGTTGGATGTTTGGAAGCTGAGTATTTATCTTTCTGTTTTCTGTGGAAATAAAAGCACTTGGCAGATGGCGTGTATATCGCTGCCAAGTTGGAGATAAAGAGCTGGGTGTGTTCCAAGTGCTTCCTTAACCCTCGGCTGGCTGTGTTTGTGTGTGTGTGTGAACGGGGACAGATCAGTGTGGTGGTAGATCAGTGTGCTCCAAAAACAAATGGGTAGACCGGTACGGCTCTGCAAGCAGTTAAAAGCCTGGTAGACCAGTACCTCTGCTAAATCCTAAAGAATTGTCACATGACCATCAAACCACACCCACAAAATAAGCCACGCCCATAGAACTGGTAGTAAAAAAAATTAGAACCCACGCCTGGGTTGCTTATCTTCAAAATTAGAGAATATTGAATGACTTCATTGCCATTCAGATATTTCCGAATGAGCGCGGTAATTCCCAAGCTGTACCAGTTCCGATTTCAGGAAGGAGGAATCACATCTTTCCGTATTACAGGTGGTCCTCAACTTACAATTAGCGCCTGTTTGAAGTTACAACAGCATGATTGTTTTCATGATTATGACCGTTGCAGCATCCCCCACGGTCAGGTGATCAAAATTCAGTTGCTTGGCAACTGGCATGTATTTATGATGGTTGGCATGTCCCATGGTCATGTGGTTACCTTTTCTGACTTCCTGACAAGGAGGTCAATGGGGAAGCCAGTATCAGGCCTGGAAGCCATCTTTGCTCTCATTTCAGGACACCCTTTTCTGACCAGAGGGTGGGGCGGCCTGTCAGGCCTGGAAGCCATCTTTTTCATTGGATTTTCAGGCCTACCACATTTACTACTACTGTGGGAAACTGGGAGGGGGGATTGTATGGAGCCAGGGTGATATATAGTCATAATAACATTCCTTTCTCAGAAAGTCAAGGACATCTTGCCCTGCACCTAGGAAGGCTGGAACTGGGAGGAATCTCCAGTTGGGACGGTGTGAGGGGGTTGTGCGCATTGCATTATGGGTGCCGGTACATGCACACTTTCAGCACACAACGAGAGAAAGGTTAGCCGTCGCTGCCCTATACTGTTCTGGGCAAATGGCTGTCCAGTTTCTTCTAAAAAACCTCCAGAGATAGAGGACACACAACTTCTGGAGGCAAGTTGTCCCACTGATTAATTGTTCTCACTGTCAGGAAATTTCTCCTTAGTTCTTGATTGCTTCTCTCCTTGTTTGGTTTCCATCCATTGTTTCTTGTCTTGCCTTCTGGTGTTTTGGGAAATAGGTTGCCCTCTCCCTTCTTTGTGGCAGCCCCTCAAATATTGGAACACTGCTAGTCCTTCTTTTCATTAAACTAGACATACCCAATTCCAGCAACCATTTATATACTGTATGTTTCAGCCTCCAGTCCCCTAATCATCTTTGTTAGGAAATGATAATTATCTAACTTGTTGGGTTGGCAATATATAAGCCCTCAATATAGCTTTAAGACTGTATTGCTGTGTCCTGATTGGTTTGCTCTGTAGCCAATGTCCTTAAGAGGAAGCTTGAAACATGGTTTGTTTCTCTTTGCTGATCATTATTGCTCTTTGCTGATCGTTACTGCTCTTTACTGCTCTTTGCTGTGTTTGCTACTGTTTGCAACTGTTTATTGTGTATGACTACGACGACTGGTAAGAAGACTTTGTTATTGGAATATCCCTGGATTATTGTTTTACTATCTACTGCTTTATCTGTGTATGACCTGGACTGTTTATTGGACTGTGCCTTATTACTATTTCCTAAAAGTAAACACAACTCAGTGTATCTCAGTGTGTTGGCTGTGTTTATTCGCAACTGCTCTCAATTGCTTTCATGTGCACACCCTTGCTACTCAATGGGTTGCTTTGCGAATTCCTTAACAATCTTTGTTACTCTTCTCTGTCAAGGCGATGGTTTTCCCAGTTGCAACGTCTGGCTGTGAAAGCTGGACCATAAGAAAGGCTGAGCGACAAAGAATGGAGGCCTTTGAACTCTGGTGCTGGAGAAGACTCCTGAGAGTCCCTTGGACTGCAAAGCGATCCAACTGGTCAGTCCTAGAGGAGATCAACCCTGACTGCTCTTTAGAAGGCCAGATCCTGAAGAGGAAACTCAAATACTTTGGCCACCTAATGAGAAGGAAGGACTCACTGGAGAAGAGCTGAATGCTGGGAAAGATTGAGGGCAAAAGAAGAAGGGGACGGCAGAGAACGAGGTGGCTGGATGGAGTCACCGAAGCAGTCAGTGGGAGCTTAAATGGACTCGGGGGTGGTAGAGGACAGGAAGGCCTGGAGGAACATTGTCCATGGGGTCACAATAGGTCGGACATGACTTTGCAATTAACAACAACAACAACAACAACTCTTCTCTGCATTCTTTCTAGAGTCTCAACATCTTTTTTACATCGTGGCGACCAAACATGGATGCAATATTCCAAGTGTGGCCTTACCAAGGCATTATAAAGTGGTATTAACACTTCACGTGATCTTGATTCTACTACAATATCTACTATGATTTTGATTCTATTAAAAATATCTCTTCTATGGAATATCTCAGGCCATAAACCAGCTAGTATCCCTTCCCCTTCTTGGTATCAGCTCTGAGCCACCCAGCGTGCAATTTGTTGAAAGCTATTTTACTCAAAACACTGGAAGCAGAGTAAAATTACAGCCTTAATGAAACAAAAACACTGCCACAATTGAAGACCAAAAATGATCCGGCACGAAATGAAAGCAAGAGAAAATAAAGGCCTCACATTATTAACAATGAAGGTTATAATAGCTACTGAATCAGAAAGTAGAATAATTTAGTTCGAAATGTGATTTTCTAATCATATCATTACCATCTGAACTGCAGTCTAAATGAGCACTGATATGTCTGTCTTTTGTAACTCCAATTCATAAACAGAACATGGAAGGGAAAAAAAAAAGGGGGGGGGACAGAGATAAGGAACCATAAACATAAATCTAAGTGTGACTATAAGATATTAAATAGAAAAGAAAGATGATAGATGGATGTTGACGATGATGAATATGATGATGAAGAAGATAGATATGTTAGATAGATAGATAGATAGATAGATAGATAGATAGATAGATAGATAGATAGATAGATAGGCAGAGAGAGAGAGAGATGATAGAATGTCTGTCTGTCTGTCTGCCTGCCTGCCTGCCTGCCTGCCTGCCTCTCTGTCCATCCATCTATCTATCTATCTATCTATCTATCTATCTATCTATCTATCTATCTATCTATCTATCTATCATCTATCATCTATCTATCTATCTATCTTCTATCATCTATCACAGTGGTGAAATCCAATTTTTTTTACTACTGGTTCTGTGGGCGTGGCTTGGTGGGCGTGGTGTGGCTTGGTGGGCATGGCAGGGGAAGGATACTACAAAATCTCCATTCCCACCCCACTCCAGGGGAAGGATACTACAAAATCCTCATTCCCACCCCACTCTGGGGCCAGCCAGAGGTGGTATTTGCCGGTTCTCCGAACTATTCAAAATTTCCATTACTGGTTCTCCAGAACCTGTCAGAACCTGCTGGATTTCACCCCTGATCTATCATCTATCATCTATCATCTATCTATCATCTATTCATCCACCCACCCATCCATCCATCCATCCATCCACCCACCCACCCACCCACCCACCCACCTACCTACCTACCTACCTACCTACCCACCTATTTACCTACCCACCTGTAGTCATGATCAGGACACTAACTAGCAATTATTACTCACAATCTTCATGTGTTCTAGTTTTGCCCACTGAGGTGTGTTGTGTCAGCTTTGGAAGCCATATTAGGCCGGAAGCTTCCATGCTGCCACCTTCTCATGTGTGGGAAATTAGGAGGTGGGGATTTAGTAGAGGGATTGTCTTTAGACATAATAGCATTCTTCCTGTCGGTCAAGGTCTGGGCGACCCTGCATCTGGAGAAGGAGTGGTCGGAGTGCTGTCTTGAGATGGGACGGACATTGATTGGAGCATGTGATCAACTGAGGAGTGAGGGGATGGTTTGGGGGGTTTTGATTTACTGAGGAAAAACCTGGACCTCTCAGATTCGGGTTTTCCCAGATGTGCCAGTTTACCTATTCTAGTAAATAGGAGCCTTGATAGCACAGTGGTCTAAGCACCCTGTCATTAACACAGCTGCCTGCAATTACTGCTGGTTCGAATCTCTCCAAGGCTCAAGGTTGACTCAGCCTTCCATCCTTTCTGCCCCCCAGTTTGTGGGGGCAATAAGCTGACTTTGTATAAATATACAAAAGTATGAAGGCTATTGCTTAACGCATTGTAAGCCGCCCTGAGTCTCTGGAGAAGGGCGGCATATAAATCAAATTAAAAAAAAAAAAAGAACTTTGAAAAATGCTTGCTTCAGAGTTTTTACTTGGAGTTGGGTTTTATTTTCCCTGGAACGCTGACATGTGGTCTGTTTGGAAGTCTAACACAAGGCATGCACCATTTCAGGCAGGCATCGCTGCTGCAAAATTTCTCATAATGATTAATGATTTCTCTTAATCAACTTTTCGAAATAGACGGATGAATTTTAAAAAAAGAATATCCCGTTCTGGTTATTTTGAAAGCCCAATGTTTTAAACAGATTTTTAAACTTTCAAGGGTATTGCTTCGGGATACTGTGGCTGAGTCAACCATGTTGGTAATGTGTCATTGCCACCATAGTTTAATTTATGTTAACGTTGTTTCTTAGCAATAACTGAGAATAGAGGATGAGCAACGCCATGGCCTAGAGGTGAGGACTCTCACCTCCCGCTCAGAAGGTTGGGAGTTCAATCCTCAGAAGTGACATATGTTTCTCTAACAGGGCATAAAGAGAAAATATTTGCTGTGAACTATGTATAGGCATCAGGAAGGGCACCCAGCCAGTAAACGCTCAGCTCCATCCAGTTACCCTGACTCCACCTGAAATAAAAGGGATTTAAAGGTTGTAAAAAGGGGGGGGAACCCCTGAGAATAGAGGATTACTTTGCACTAATTTTGGCACATAACAGAAGGCAGGATTCTGACATAAGGGACACATTACACATTTCTACACAGTTGAGTTGTTGCTTTCTTTCAGTCCATTGAGGGAATGGGTAGTAAATATACATAATTCATGGGAAAAGGAGTCTTGGAACAAACTATTTCTATGTACTCGTTAGTCTTCTGTGTTTTCATATTCTTGAAAAGAAAACTAATGTGACTTTCACCCAGGACACTGCTTAGGATGACCAGCTGCCATCTTAAGCATATTTATATAAAAGTAGACCCATTGGAATGAAGAACCAACTTTTTTTTTTTTTCATTTTCCATGGTTGTCCCAAAGGTGTTTTTTTTTTAAAGGCATCTGGAGTTTGTTTTTCTTTGAAGACATTTCATGACTCTCAGAAAGAGTGCTAACGACCAGAGGACTGCAAGGAATATAAATCCTTCCATCATCCACCATTTAGTCAGAACTGAAGAAGCTTCTTGGATGAGAAGAGAAACGTCTTCAAGGGAAAAACAAACTCCAATTGCCTTTTGGGGGGGGACACTTATTTTTGAGCAAAAATTTTTTTGAAATTTTTTGAAATTTTGAGCAGTATCTTTTTTTTTTAATTTTGAAATTGTGGCCAAATGTTGAGAGGTCTAGGATATCTCCTTGGATATGTTTTATTTGCCTAGATTACAGACACAATTAAATCCTTCTTTTTTATTCCTCTGACAGTAATTTATCCATGTATAAATGATTATAATAGTATCAATTAATATTTGATACCGAGTCCTGTATCTTAAGATAATGTTGCATTATTCACTACATGATTGCTGCCCGAATACTTTCTTGGCTGTCAAAATTAAGAGAAATGATTTTGTAAAAACAAGATTGAAGAGAAAAAAAGTTAAATTAGCATGATCTAGCATTTTCTGGAACTGTATTTAGCCCCAAATGTGACTATTATGAAATCAAAATAATCAGAATTCACGGTTACTCTTGATTAAAGTAGAGATAAATGTATAAACCTGTTTCCTCCATTTAATAACAAGCTCTAATCAACCTTTTCTTTTTTTAAAAAAAGCATCCTATTGATTTCGAAGTCCAGAGGGTAACGTTTTATGGTAAAATCAACAAAGAATTTTATAGCGTCTTCAATTTTAACAACTGTTATTCTCCAGCAATGACTTGGATTACATCCCTCTTCCTCAGATGCCTAAAGAAGAAAGCGCAAAGTGAAGAGAAAGTGAAATGTTTCATCTGAAAAGTTTCTTTTTTGAATTAGGGTTTTAAATTCCTGTCTGAAGGTTGGTCCCTTTATTTTATTTCATTTTAATTATTTATTTTATTTTTATTATAACACAATATGACAAATACAAAACACACAACACGAAGATTAACACATGGCAACACAAGATAACACGTGGCACCACCACCAATCATCCTCACCAGATTCAAACCCAAACCCATCCCATAGACGAAGTGCAACCACCATCCAGAGGCCAGACCACGGTGGCAGCACCAGCT
The DNA here is from genome assembly GCF_029215685.1 of Pituophis catenifer annectens. NCBI lineage: Eukaryota > Metazoa > Chordata > Lepidosauria > Squamata > Colubridae > Pituophis > Pituophis catenifer. The sequence continues at coordinate 5,999,023 of NW_027256888.1, forward strand.
GCTGCGCCCCCCTCCGATCCCCACACAAAGCAAACTGACACACGCCATGAACTCAGAGCCAAACCAAAGCCCAGGATGTGGCATCACAGCCATCTGCTCAGGACATTACATCAAAAAACTCAGGATATCACAACACTAGAACTCAGGATGTTAACGCACAGCCCATTACCCAGGTCGTTAAAACACAAAAGACTAATGGGCACACATCAAGGACCTCACCCACGCAGGATGTTACGAAACAGCCGACTAATCTGCAAACATCAACTCCATCAACTAATCAAGATGTAACAACACAGGCAACCAACCCGCTCACAGCAACAAAGCCAGCACCCCACATCTCCCCACCAGTATTTATAGAGAGACGGCAGCTCCGATCACGCTTTCCTCGCATAAGCACGAAGCCGAAGACACCAGCCTGAAGATGACGAGTGGGACCTCATCGAAACGTCACCAAGATACTCTCAATCTTACATGGGAAAAGACCCAAATATGCCAAGACTTGCATACCTCTACCCGTGAAAATCTACCAAAACATACACACACACACACACACACACACTTTTAACAGCTATTTAGTGATGGTCATCTTCTAATATTTACATTCTCCCCTGTTTCCCTTTATACTATTCCATTTTCTTCTTGTCCCTTTCTCTTTTACCTTGTACTTCTTAACAATCATATTGATTTTATACATTCTATACATTGTTATATTCATTCTTTCCATTTTCAAATTTCACCTCTATTTTTATTATCCACTATTTCTAGTCTCTAACCACTTATCCCATTTGTGCCAGATTATATAATATTCCGTATCTTCCTTTTCTTTGAGCTCTTTTGTTAATTTGTCCATCTCGGCACATTTTAGGATTTTTTTTTTATTAATTCTTCTGTTGGTATATTTTCCCTTTTCTAATTTTGTGGGTATGTTGGTCCCTTTAAAGTCCGTGATTGAGCATCCTGAAGAGAACTTAGTCACAGAAAGATCTTGAATTTGTGAGTGGATTCTCTCATTTGTTTTTGTTTGTTTGCTTTCAGGGCAAAGGGAATAAAACACGCCAATTAGTTTATGACAATAACCCTACCGATGAAGAAGCCATCTTGTTATTTACAGTGGACACTAATTGATGGAATTCAAGAAAACTGATAAATCGTGCTAAGATGCCTGAAGAAATAGAGAGAGATTTACATTGGAGCCTTGGCCATCTCCCTTCCCTTCCTCATCCATTTACTGACTTGACTCTTGACTGACTCTTGATTTGACTTCCTTCCCGTTCCCCTTCCCTTCCCTTCCCTTCCCTTCTTCATCCGTTTACTCAGGGGTAGGATTGAAAAAAATTAGCAACCGGTTCTCTGCCTGGTTGCTGGGTGGGTGTGGCCATGGGGGAGTGGCCTAGTTGGCTTCCTGTACCACAGTTGGGAGGGTATTTTCACCCTCCCCAAGCTCCGGAGGCTTTCCTTGAGCCTCTGGGAGGGTGAAAATGGCCTCCCCCAGGCTCCAAAGGCCCTCCGGATCCAGAAACAGGCTCATTTCCAAACTTCTGGTACTTCTGGTAGGCCTGTTTTTTGTCCTCCCCAGGCCCCGGAGGCTTTCCTCAAGCATCTGGGAGGGCAAAAACGACCTCCCCCGGGCTCTGGAGGCCCTCCAGAGGCTGGAAACGAGCCCGTTTCGGCACTTCCAGTAGACCCGTTTTTCACCCTCCCAGAGCCTCCAGGCAGGCCCTACACTTACCTGGCATCCAAAATGGGCCACGTAGGAGGGGCGGGGTGGATGGGGTCAGCCAGTCCTTGCAACTACCAGTTCGGCAAACCAGATTAAAATTAACATCTGGGTTCGCCCAAACCAGTCTGAACTGGCTGAGTCCCACCCTGCATTTACTCTCTTCCCTTCTCTTTTGAAATAATTTCTAAAGCACAGTCTCTTTCTGATCTGTCCCCATCTACACACACACACAAACACAGGCAGCCGAGGGTTAAGAAAGTACTTGGCACGCACACAGGTCGTTATCTCAAACTTGGCAACAATATAAACACCGTCTGCCAACAGCTTTACTGCAACAGATAACACAAAATTACATACGCATTGCAAATAGTCCAGCAAAACAATATCCCTTTCGGCAGCTTCAGACGTTGTTCAAGTGACTAGCCAAAGTTAGTTTTTGTTTGTCACGGAGTTTTACCAGCCACCACCCTCTCTTATATAGTCTCTGGGGTGTGGTCCAGTGACTCAGTTCTAATCCCTAGCACGCCTCCTTAACTGCTGCAACCGTTTATCACGCCTTCGTTGGCGTGCATCCAGGAACGACAGCTCTCCTTCGCTCTCATCCAAGACACCTGGCTAAACTCCTCTCCCTCGGCCGTCACCTGAGACAGTGCCAGAGGGGAGGGGCCTGGAGAGGGAGGCCTGGCTGACTCCTCTCCCTCATGTTCGGAGCCTTCTTCCTCCGATGAGATAGGCTCAGAGGGCAGGGCCACAACACTTTCATAAAAGAACATATTGGGGAAAAAAAAATGTGGAGGATTTTTCTGCCTAGCACTAAATCCCAGAAATTGTATCTTGCTGTTTTTTAGATGCTGCCCTTACAAGGTCTCAGATCTATGTCATTCCCCTCCTCCCTGCTCCAACCATTAGGGACAGTTTTCTACACTTCTTGGGGGAGAAAAAAGAGAGAGATTGTTTTAGACCTAAAAAGTTGTTGACGATTCATAACCATCCATTGTACTCACTTATTAGTCTTGAAGGTGTCAAGAGTTTCTTTATTGATTTCATTAGAGGAGCTGAGCTCAAGTTTTAATCTTTGAAACAAATCAAGGATATGAAAGTCCTAGAATTTTGTTGACTGAAACCAATTTATAAACCCTATTACAACAATTGAACCATAATTAAGCGAACGGCAACCAGACGTAGAAATTTTTCATATGTTTCCACTTCTATTTAAATATTCTTATCTAAATTAGTTTGTAGCTGTGAAACTATTTTCAGAACATGGTAACCCTGAGTTGATGGCTTCCCTTTTTCATGTGGCTCAAGTCCAGATTAGATATTTCAAAGGAAAATGGATATTTCTAAAGCACATTAATTGAATTTCTGCAATATCAGCAGTTTGCACAAAGGCTACTAGAAGGATTCAAGCAAAGCTGCTTTCCCACAAAATCTCCTCCACAAGAAACCATAAGAGGCAAGGACTTGGTTTCGCTGGCAGACAAACTACTTAATCGATCTGTTTGCAGAACATATTGAAGTAGACAAGTAATGTGTGTAGAAAATTGGCTAAGGGGGTTTTATTGGGGTGGGGGGAGAAGAGGGTTTAATGGTAGGTGAATTCGGTCCATTTGATTTGAACCATTTGAACCAGTTTGTGGTTCGCTAAATTACACGGATTTAAAATTATAACTGACGTGGCGATATACCCAGGGAGAGAAGAAGAATAGAAGGCAAAGAATTGGAGTTCACAAACTATCAAGATCCCAAAGTTAGATCTGAAAGATTATGGCATAAACAGTGGTGGGATTCAGCCGGTTTGCTCCACTTCGGGAGAACCGGTTGTTAACTTTCTGAGCAGTTTGGTGAACTGGTTGTTGGAAGAAATCATTAGGGCAGAGAACCGGTTGTTAAATTACTTGAATCCCACCACTGGGCATAAACCAGTAGTGGCGGGGTCCTAGTGGTTATTGGTACCCACTGGGCACCAAACAAAGTGCCTTAGATGACAAATCTGGGCATTGATAAAATCTCCATCTGTTCATTGGAAAAGGGATCTACAAATATAGTTCCAGAGGCCGGAAACGGCCCATTTCTGGGCCTGTTTTTTTGCCCTCCCCAGGCTCCAGGAAAGCCTCTGGGGCATGGGAAGGGCGAAAACAGCCTCCCCCGGCCCTCTGGAGGCTGGAAATGGCCTCTTTCCGGACTTCCGGCAGGCCCGTTAGACCCGTTTTACACCTTCCCCAGGCTCTGGAAGCTTTCCTGGAGCCTAGGGAGGGTGAGAACGGCCTCCCCCGGCCCTCCAGAGGCCATAAATGACCCATTTTTTTTGACTTCTCGGAGGCCCATTTTTTGCCCTCCATGCGAGCCTTGTACTTTGGTTTGTAGATAGGTAGAGATGATAGATAGATGATAGATAGATAGATAGATAGATAGATAGATAGATAGATAGATAGATAGATAGATAGATAGACAGATGATACAGAGAGAGAGAGATGGTAGGATAGATGATGGATGGATGCTGAGCTTGTCGATCGAAAGGTCAGCAGTTCAGCAGTTCGAATCCCTAGTGCTGCGTAACGGGGTGAGCTCCCGTGACTTGTCCCAGCTTCTGCCAACCTAGCAGTTCGAAAGCACGTAAAAAATGCAAGTAGAAAAATAGGGACCACCTTTGGTGAGAAGAGAACAGTGTTCTGTGCGCCTTTGGTGTTTAGTCATGCCAGCCACATGACCAGGGAGACCTCTTTGGACAGCACTGGCTCTTCGGCTTTGAAACGGAGATGAGCACCGCCCCCTAGAGTTGGGAACGACTAGCACATATGTGCGAGGGGAAGCTTTACCTTTACCTAGGGGCTTCATCAAGTCATCCTTGATCATCATATGGGCCTGGTAGCTCAGCAGACTAAAAGCATTGTGATTAAAACCAGCTGTCTGCAATTACTGTAGGTAGGTTAAATGAGGACCCAGTTTGTGGGGGCAATAAGCTGACTTTGTATAAATATACAAAAGTATGAAGGCTATTGCTTAATGCATTGTAAGCCACCCTGAGTCTCCGGAGAAGGGCGGCATATAAATCAAATTAAAATAAAAAAAAATAAAATAAAAAATCCTGGACTCTAGCCAGCTAGAATCCATTATTTGCCAGGAAGTGAAATATCTAGAGTGATATAAATAATGTGTTTTGAAATATGGCATTCTTTAATTTGAAACGATGAATGAGAGGGAGGAGGGGGAGCGGAAAAAAGAAATAGGTTGCACTCCAGCTTGAGGGATGTTTTTTAGAGCAGCGCTTTTAAACTTTTCATAGACCTTTTTAATCACATTTTTTTCTTAATGTGCACTCAAACGCTGAGCTAGAAGCTCTATGTAACAAAGTCTGCCTTTGAAATACATTTAAAAGCTATTTATATATCTATACGCTTTGAAATAATAGAAAATATGCTTTGTTTAGCTTGAAGGATAGTTCTACAGGAGGCATACCTTGGAAAGTTAAATAAATGCAGAGGGAAAAAATGTTTTCTATTATGGTATTTAATTCTTACCTGGATGGAAGCCAACTAAGTATATTTACAGACTTTTTGAGTTATCAAGGAGGAGGAGGAGGAGGAGGAGGAGGAGGAGGAGGAGGAGGAGGAGGAGGAGGAGGAGGAGGAGGAGGAGAAGTAGAGGAAGAAGAAGAAAGAAGAAAGAAGAAGGAGAAGGAGAAGGAGAAGGAGGAGAAGGAGAAGGAGAAGGAGAAGGAGAAGGAGAAGGAGAAGGAGAAGGAGAAGGAGAAGGAGAAGAAGAAAATTCTTTATTGGCCAAGTGTGATTGGACACACATGGAATTTGTCTTAAAGTAGGTGTACATGCTCTCAGTGTACATAAGGAGAATAAAATACATTCATCAAGAATAAAAAGATACAACACTTAGTGATAGTCAAGATTACTAATAAACTATCAAATCATTCTATTCTATTCTATTCTATTCTATTCTATTCTATTCTATTCTATTCTATTCTATTCTATTCTAGATCAGTAGATACTGTAGATAGATATATAGATAGATGATAGATGATAGATGATAGATAGATAGATAGATAGATAGATAGATAGATAGATAGATAGATAACCATATTTTTCGGAGTATAAGATGCACTGGAGTATAAGATGCACCTACCTTTTTTGGTGAGGAAAAGAAGAAAAAGAAATCTCCCTCTGCTTCCCAGCAATTTTGCCTCATTGCAGCAAACAGCAAACAGCCTGCTTTACTTTCATTTTCATTTTCAGCATCACTTGATTAGTACAAGGGAAAAAAAAATCTGCTCCAGCAATTTACCTCTTTGCAGCAAGCAGCAAAGCACAAAACAGTTGAGAGCAAAACAGCTGAGAGTCGGGAGGCCAATCCAATTAACTTGTGCTAATTAAGCTGTGCTGAAGCTGAAAGGAGCTGTTTTTTCTTGCTGTTAGCTTGCAAGGAGGTGACTGCTGCGAGGCAGAGGTCAAAGGGTGGAGGCCAGTGGGTGGGCGGGGCTACATTCGGTGTATAAGATGCACCTAAATTTTCACCCTCTTTTAGGGGGGGAAAAGGTGTGTCTTATACTCCGAAAAATACGGTAGATAGATAGATATAAGATGCAAATACATACATACAAGCAAATTTCATAACTTAAATCAAGTAGTTCTAGTTTCCTCTCCTGCTATTTATTTGTAACATTATAATCTATACTTAATTCCTTCCTTGAATTAACAAACAACAACAGCAACAAATCCCAAGAACCTCTCAATGCTTCTCAGTTCTAGAACTTTCCAGAACCTTTTCATCTCTGTAGCCTGATCAAAACCTCCACGTTGTATTGAAATAATCTTCTAATTTGAGATCCAGAGGTGGCCTACCATGTTTCCTCTTTCAATTTTGAGTAATTACGGTATTACTGCAAGTGAGTTTTATTTTATTTTCAAACTGCTTTCTCTGAATTTGAAATTCAACAGAAATGCAGATAAATCTTGTTCGCTCTCTAATCATGTCTGGATCTTAATCCACCCTTAATAAAATTGAGGTTGCTTATGCTGGAAGACAGAATGTGGTTTCTGTCGCTGACCAATTAATATTTCTGTCACTGACCAATTAATATTCCAACTTTTAACACAAATTTAATTCGCTTGCCTTACCGTCGCTAGCTTTCCAGCTTTTTAAAATCTTCTTAGAATTTGATTTTTTTCCCCACTTGAATAAAACTGGGTTAGTTATTGGTTCCTTATCAGTTGTAAAAATAAGAGTAGAAGGACACTCCTATTCCTCCCCTCTCTCTATTTTGGACAACGAAGGGTATTTTTAAATTATTTTAATGCATTTTTTTAAAACATATTTTTGTTTCGGTTCAGACAATGTAGAACACAACAACAAAGCGGCAAGCATGAAATCCATCCTAAAAAGTATGTTAAAATTCTACTTCAGGATTTATGCAGCTTTTCAAGAAGTATCATATTAATTTTTTTTTAAAAAAAATACTGTTCAGCGGTTATGCATAAAGAAAATAAATGAGCAAGTTTCCATTCAGCGGTGCCTCATTTGTAAAGCCAAAATATTATACTATCTTCTAGCCCAGCCAAATCAGGGGTGAAATCCAGCAGGTTCTGACAGGTTCTGGAGAACCAGTAGCGGAAATTTTGCATAGTTTGGAGAACTGGCAAATACCAACTCGGGCTGGCCCCAGAATGGGGTGGGAATGGAGATTTTGCAATATCCTTCCTAACCAGAGAAACGAGGAAAAGAAGTCAGGGAAAGAGTCTTGGGTCCAATTCAAAGTCTGTTTGAAACGAAATTGTTGCATTTTCTCTTGCAAATCATGCAACCTTGAAGTAAAGAATTGATCACATGGGATCAATGGCAAAGGAAATGGAAGATGGGAATTTGAATTGCTGGAGATATATATATATATATATTTCCCCTCTGCATATCTCTTTTCGAGGCAAGAAAAATTGTTCTTCAGGTGTTGGATCTCTCACTCAAGCCTATGTTATTTATCTGAGGAACCATTGAATCCTCTTTGGTACAAATATTCTGATGTTTATGGATATGAAATACACTAAAGAGGAGCCCAAGTATCTGATTTGCTTCTAACTTTCCTGCAACGTTGGGAATCTCCTCTGTTTAACACATAAAGGGAGAGTTCAAAGAGACGAGATCCATTATTTTCATTAAAGCAACTAGCTGGAGATGTGCTTTCAAATCAGGCTCTTAATATCATCTGAGAAAATGTTTTGCATTGATGGAGGAAAATTATTTTCACCCTTTCAATCTCCCCCCTTTCCTTGATGCTGAAGATGTACTCCAGAGGATCAGATAATTCTGATTATTTTACTCTCCAATACACCCAGAAGCCTCCAAAGACCACACTTATTACTTCAAATGTGAGTCGCTGCTGTGCAAATGAAAAAAAGTTCCCAAGTAATAAGAGTGAATTTTGGAGAATAGCGGAGTGTTTCTTTGAAGGGAGGGAGGGAGGGAGGAACAAGGAAAGAGGAAGGGAGGAAGGACAGAAAGAGGGAGGAATTGAGGAAGGAAGGAAAGGAGGAAGGAAGGAGGAAGGAAACAAGGAAGGAAACAGGAAGGGAGGAAGGACAGAAAGAGGAATTGAGGAAGGAAGGAGAGAAAGAAGGATGAATTGAGGAAGGAAGGAAGGAGGGAAGGAAGGAAGGGCAGAAAGAGGGAGGAATTTAGGAAGGAAGGAGGAAACAAGGAAGGAAAAAGGAAGGACAGAAAGGGATGAACTGAGGAAGGAAGGAAAAAAGGAAGGAAGGAAGGAAGGAAGGAAGGAAGGAAGGAAGGAAGGAAGGAAGGAAGGAAGGAAAGAGGAAGGGGGAAGGACGAAAGAGGAACTGAGGAAGGAAGGAAGGACAGAAAGAGGGAGGAATGAAGGAAGAGAGGAAGGGAGGAAGGGCAGAAAGAGGAAGAAATTGAGGAAGGAAGGAAGGAAAGAAGGGAGGGAGGGAGGAGGAAGGAAAGAAACACGGAAGGAAACAGGAAGGAAACAGGAAGGAAGGAAGGACAGAAAGAGGGAGAAATTGATGAGGGAGGGAGGGAGGAAGGAAGGAAAGAAGGAAGGAAGGAAGGAAGCTAGCTTTCTCCTGTGTATGCTGAGGTGCATGAGCTGCTTAGTTACTTGAGGAGTGACCTCTCCCCAATGTCATCCCTTCAGGTCTAAAAGGATCCTCAAATAACTCAGAGACGAATTGTGTAGGATTAGGAAACCAAAACAAATTTCAAGTTTTGGTGTATACCGGTAGTCCTCGATTTATTGCCATTCATTTAGTGACCGTTCGAAGTCACTGAAAAAGGTGACTCGTGATCGGTTTCATACTTATGACTACTGCAGTATCCCCATGTTCATGTAATCAAAATTCAGCTGGCATTTATTTAGGACAATTTTGTATTTATGACGAAAGATCCCTTTTTGCCACCTTCTCACAAGCAAAGTCAGTGAGGAAGTCAGATTCACTTAACAGCCATGTTCTTAACTTAACACCTGGGATGAGTCACTTAACAACCGTGGCCAGAAAGGTCATAAATGGGCCAAAACTCACTTAACAACTGTCCTGTTTAGCAATCAAAATGTGGGGTTCAGTTGTGGCCATAAGACAAGGACTGTGTGTACACATATATACTCTGAGCAATATAATTTCTCAGAGAATACCTAAGGTAAGAGTATTTTAAGCATCTATAATTTAATTAAAAGCACTTGGAAATAAAATGAACATTTAAAATCAGTTTTAGTTGATTTCCCTGGAGGAAAGGTTATACTAATTGTGAAATGAAGTTATGATAAACTCAGAGAAATAGAGTGTTTTATAGGCTTTTAATCCCAAACCACAATGTAATTAGGCATCAAAATATTTTACAAGGAGCAACGGAGTGTGGGATTTACCTTCACTCCAGAGCAGGAGAAAGAAAGGAGGAGAAAGGGGGAAAGTTAATCCACTCCGGTTTCCTGTTGCTTCAGTGAGAGGAGTCAATGCCTGTTGCGGTTTGTCGACTGCCAGTGGAGATCAGAGGAGTCAGAGGAGACAGAGGAGACAGAGGGGGTGCCTGGGTTACCATTGGGGCTGGCGGAAGGCTCTGAGGAGCAGGAGGTCTCAGATGCAGAGCAGGGCCCATCTACTCACGCTCAGGCAGAGAGACCGCTGTTTTGGGGGCTGTTTTGAGCTGAGTGAGGAGGAGGAAGAACAGCTGGGGCCCATCCCAGATGCATGTATGCGCAGAGAAGTGTGGAGGTTATGTGACCTGGAGCTTTGTCACTGAATGCCATGTATTCCTGCCTTTCTAAAGTTTCTCCTCACGAGTAGGCTGTTGAGTGGGGCTCGTGAAGGCTGGGTCAGAACAATGCCCTTTGAAACTAACTGAAATAATTATAGTAATGTCATCATTTTGAAGTCTATAATCACTGAACTCAAGGGTTACAATAGATCTAACAGGTCCAGTGACTCAGGCTTCATCACATCCAACGCATTTGTGAATCACAGAAGAGCAGAAAAAACTGTTCTTGCGTCTAGTTGTTCTGGTGTGCAGTGCTCTATAGTGTCGTTTTGAGGGTAGGAGCTGAAACAGTTGATGTTTAGGATGCGAGGGGTCTGTAGATATTTTCCCAGCCCTCTTTTTGACTCGTGCAGTATACAGGTCCTCCATGGAAGGCAGGTTGGTAGCCATTGTTTTTTCTGCTGTTCTAATTATCCTCTGAAGTCTGTGTCTGTCTTGTTGGGTTGCAGAACCAAACCAGACAATTATAGAGGTAGAGATGACAGGCCGACAGAAGTGAATTTTCTATTAATCCCTCACTGTATGAAAGAAATAGCCAAAATCATGACTTCTGTGCTACAGTTATATGAGAGTACAGGATGAGATTCTGATTGCCAAAGTAGAGCAGGTTGAAGAATCTCTTAATTTTATTTATTGTTATATTGATGTCCTAATTTTCCTCTAAGTAGTCCATCTGGCTTATATAGGAATCTCTCTTCATTTTTATCCCTCAAACCACCTTGAGATATCTTAGATCAAAGGGGACTAGCTCCAAAATAAGCTGATGAGTTTCCATGAGTTAAGATGAATTTGAACTTGAACCTTCCAAGATCTAGTCCACCATCTTAGTTACTATGCCCATAATAGTTTGAATTAACCCCCCTCAACTTAATCATCCTTATATTGTTACATCATGTAGTGATTGGCTGAATGTCATGTAGTCCTTGATTTTATTTTATTTTTTATTTATGCAAACATGCAGTTCAGATTTTCAAAACGAAGGCAAATTTGAACAATTTGCCAAATCAAACATCTTTCCAAAGGAAGCTGATTTGGGTCAAATGTAAATACATTTAAATTCAATTCAACAAGTTGGTCTGATGGCTTTCCCATTGCTAGGAATCGAAACTCTCTGACCTATCTTATGTACAGAAGTTAGTGCAGGGGTGTCAAACTGCAAGTTCGAATCTCACCAGGCTCAAGGTTGACTCAGCCTTCCATCCTTTCGAGGTACGTAAAATGAGGACCCGGATTGTGGGGGCAATAAACTGACTTTGTATAAAAAAGAACACCGCTTTGGGGGGGGGGGGCGAAAGCCCTACTAAGCAGGTATATACAAAAGTATGAAGGCTATTGCTTAATGCATTGTAAGCCGCCCTGAGTCTCCGGAGAAGGGCGGCATATAAATCGAACCAATAAATAAATAAATAAATAAACTCAATTTCATTCAGGGCCACATCAGGGTTGTGTTTGATCTCGGGGGGACAGGGGTGGATGTGGCCAGGGTGGGTGTGACCAGCTTGACATCACTTGTGTCGGGGACACCTGTGGTGGCCAAGTGCTAAGGCAGAACTTCCCTCAGACCCATCCTGACTCTCATAATCTCCTTCCTTCCTTCCTTCCTTCCTTTCTTCCTTCCTTCCTTCCTTCCTTCCTTCCTTCCTTCCTTCCTTCTTTCCTTCCATCCATCCATCCATCCATCCATCCATCCATCCATCCATCCATCCATCCCTTTTCTTCTTTTTCCTTTCCTCTTCATTCTCCTTTCCCTCTTTCCTTCCCCTTCTTTTTCCTTTCTTGCTCTCTTCCCATCTTCCCTTCTTTTCCTTTGACTTTCCTGTTTCCCACCTTTCTCCTTTCCTGTCCCTTCTGGCATGTTCAAATGCAAAAGGGGAAATATTTCTCCTTTCGTTTTGTTTCTAGTTTGTTTTGCTAGCCCTCTGCCAGTGAAAATGGAGCCCAGGAGGCCTGCATGTCGCCCCACGGGGCCCGATTTTCGGCTGTGATGGCCTCCTGAAGCCCTCTGCCATTGAAAACAGAGTGTGGCCTTTCCAAGCTCCATTTTCTTTTCTTTTCTTTTTAGTAATTTGTTTTTATTTTTTAAGACAAACAAACATTTAATACATCAATCCTCCCTTCCCTGCGACATCTTGGTGTTATCTTCTAGGCTTCTTCTCCATCTTCCATAAGTTTGTTCTATCTTCATTTTCACTGGCAGAAGCACTGTAGGCCCAATCTAAGCACCCCGCGGGCCGAATCCGGTCTGCGGGCTTGAGTTTAGTGTGTCTTGAGTTAGTGTGTCCCTCTCCCTATCTTTCAGCTATACCAGGGGTCAGCAACCTGTGGCTCCGGAGCCGCATGTGGCTCTTTGGGCCCTCTGATGTGGATCCTTGTCAGATGATCCCATCACTGGCTGGCCCTCCCCTCCCCGTCACTCCTCGCCTGGCCTGAGAAGGTAAGGGAGACAGCGGGAGATGGAAAAGCGGCCAGGGCAGAGACAGAGAGATACAGAGAGAGGGGGAGAGAGAGAGACCTAGAGAGATACAGAGAGAGAGAGGGAGAGAGAGGGAGGAGAGAGGGAGGGAGAGGAGAGAGAGAGATGTCAAAAGGATTTTGTGGTTCCCAGTGTTTTTTAGCAACTGGTTCTCTGCCCTAATGACCTGCTGTGTAGGCGTGGCTGGGGGGGGTCATGTGATCAGTGGAAGTGAGTGACATCGAGTTGGCCATGCCCACCCAGATTTTGTGGCTCCCGGTGTTTTCTTTTCTGTGGGAAACGGGTCCAAATTTAAGGTTGCAGACCCCTGAACTATACAATGAACTATACTGTACTGCCTGAACTAGCCTTAATAAAAAATCAAGCCTACAAGCAATTGTAATTTAAGCTTGCAAGAGGCTTCAAGGTCCCTTGAAAATATGACTTATTTCTCCTCTCTTCCTATGATTATGATTCTGTTTTGTTTTGAAAAGATGGGGGAAAAAAAACATATTTACATATGGAATCTTATTTGGCTCTGGGAATTGAAAGCAATTTAATTTCCCCCTAGAATGCTTCCAGAAACAAATTTCTTAACTCACCAAGTCATCTGAAAATTCTATGAAGGTTGCAGTTCCTTTGGCTAAAGAAACCCAAGTCAAATGATGGCTACTGTAGAAATATCTCTTTGGTACCGGAAGAACATTGCGGCCGTCAGTTGCGACTTTATAATATCAAATCAAAAACGCAATTTTTATTAAGATCTTATACCAGCATGAGGGGGTACACTCACAAGGAAGAAATAAAAAGGATGAATAGATATGAAGTATAAACAATTACCATATTTTTCCATCTATAAGATGCTCCCCATGTATAGGACACCTCCCACTTTTCTTACCCAAAATTCAGAAATCTGGAATGCACCCCCAACTAAAGAAGACTCCAAGGCTTGAAATTCCTCAAAGTTCCATTGTATTAGAACTCTGGGAAAACCGGAATCTGAGAGCTTTCAGGTTTTCCCCACCCAAAGGAAAGTCCAAGTCCCTGCCCAGCACCTACATGTCCATCACATGGTCCAATCAAAGCACCGTCCCAATTGGAGATGCCTCCCAGCTCCAGTCTTCCAGGTGCAGGGCAAGATGTCCTTGACTCTCTGAGAAAGGAATGTTATTATGGCTATATATCACCTTCCCACAGTAGTAGTAAATGTGGCAGGCCTGAAGATCCAATGGAAAAAAAAAAATAGCCTCCCAGCCTGACAGCCTGTAGATGCCAGCCTTCTTTCCGGTGGGCCTGGGCAACTGCTGGAGAGAAATAGGCCACACATTTCAGCACCTGGCATCCAGATGACCTCGCTTCCCCCAAGCATTTCTTTGCTAACCTGAGGAGAAACAGGGAGAAGAAAGAGGGAAAGCAGCCTCCATCTTCCCTCAGCCGCTCCATTTCCCATTTCTCCATTGCAGCGCAGCGCCCAGGATCCACTTTGATAGTGGGGTAGGGTGTGATTTAACAACTGGTTTTCCCAGGGTCAGATTAGAGGTCGCGGGAGGCTCATCTGGCACGTGTGGCACAGCTGGAGGATGGGGATGGGCCACGCCTTCTCCTCTCCCCCCCCCCCGTGTATAAAATGCCCTTCCATTTTCAAGTAAACATTTTAAAGAAAAAGTAGCGTCTTATACACGGGAAAATATGGTATTGTAAGGCCCAGCCTCTCCCCCTTATTCAAGAAAGTAAAGACTCTCGCTTTTCCAAAGGAACCTTTTATTGAACAGGGGTGATAGCAGGGCGAAAGGAAAGCAGGCTCTGAGGCCTTACAGTTAGAATAAAGGAATTAGAAACCCTTCCCAACAGTCCAACGTGGATTCAGCCAATCCGCAGGTGCGAAGATGTTATTGTACTGCCCGCTCTGAGAAAATGATAAGAGAACTTTCTTAAGGCCCGTTTTCAAGCGATGTAACCAGGGGTGGGATGCTGGGGGTTCGTAGGGGTTCGGGACAACCTCTAGATAAGAGTCTGTGCAGTTTGGAGAACCCCCGCCCACCCTGCCCCACCCCTCCCAGGAGTCCCCATGTGACCCGTTTGGATCCAGGTAAGTGCACGGGGTGCACAAAGGCTCGGGGAGGGCAAAAAATGGGCTACTGGAAGTTCAGGAAGGCTGGAAATGAGCCCGTTTCCAGGCTCCAGAGGGCTTTTGGAGCCTGGGGAGGCCATTTTTACCCTCCAGGAGGCTTGAGGAAAGCCTCTGGATCCCGGGGAGGGCAAAAATGGTCCCTCCCCCTGCCATGGTGCAGGAGGACAACTAGGCCACGCCCACCATCACCACGTCCACCCAGCAACCAGGCAGAGAACCCCTTGCTAAAATTTTCGAACCCCACCCCTGGATGTAACCAACATGGCCCTCCCTCCCCTTACATTCCCCAAAAGGTGCGGAAATGCCATGGCCCTTAGGCGCCAGGCTAAAAATTAAAAATGAATAAATTACAGGATACATAGGGAAGAAAGTAATAAGTAAAGAAAGTAATTAAAAATCCTTCCTTCCCCTGAAGAAATACACGGATCTGACAGGTATATATAAAAGCTGCATGCCATGGGATAAATATTAAAAATACATGTAAGAGATAGAAAAGTTATAAATAATCTGACAAGCGACAATCTAAAAACAGTTGTGGGAACATTTAAAGCTTAGGGGAGCATTAAAATTGCCGTGCATTTAGGATGTGAGTGATGGTTTCACCTTCCATCTATGAATTACTCCTATGTGATGGAAAGACTAATCCATAGGATCAAGGTTTCATCACGGATTTAATCAATTGGCCCGAGTGACTATTTCTGTAGCAATTGTTTTCTCCCGCTTCATTTTTCTGCACATTGACCATAAAAATAATTCTAAAAAGAAGCTAGAGAAGGCAGCTTCTCTCACGGGCAGCTTATAGGAGAAGCCGGTTAGCGCATCCAACTTTTTCTTTTTTCCACCTGGGATACTGCTGGCACAACATGGTCACCCTTGGCTGAAGTTTGATGCAGCACATGCATAAATCTTAAAGTCAACCGAATTTAGAATAACAGAGTTGGAAGGGACCTTGGAGGTCTTCTAGTCCAACCCCCTGCTTAGGCAGGAAACCCTACACCACTTCAGACAAATGGTTATCCAATATCTTCTTAAAAACTTCCAGTGTTGGAGCATTCACAACTTCTGGAGGCAAATTGTTCCACTGATTAATTGTTCTAACTCTCAGGAAATTTCTCCTCAGTTTTAAGTTGCTTCTCTCCTTGATTAGCTTCCACCCATTGCTTCTTGTCCTGCCTTCAGGTGCTTTGGAGAATAGCTTCACTCCCTCTTCTTTGCAACCTCTGAGATATTGGAACACTGCTATCATGTCTCCCCTAGTCCTTCTTTTCATTAAAGTAGACATACCCAGTTCCTGCAACCGTTCTTCATATGTTTTAGCCTCCAATCATCCCCTAATCATCTTTGTTGCTCTTCTCTGCACTCTTTCTACAGTCTCAACATCTTTTCTACATCGTGGCGACTAAAATTGAATGCAGGATTCCAAGTGTGGCCTTACTTGGAGGTATTTTAAAGATTGATGCTATTTGTTTAAATCAGTGTCTCTCAACATTTTTTTCACCACGGAACCCTTTAAATACCTTTTGTGGCAAACTTAACCTAAGGTTATGTTTGCCATTGGTTTACTTATCAACAACTGGAAGAAAGATTTAAAGTGGATAAACAGTGTTATGGAAGCCCTATATCATTTCAGACAAGTGGTTATCCAACAACTTCTTTAAAACTTCCAGTCTTGGAGCATTCACAACTTCTGGAGGCAAGTTGTTCCACTGCTTAATTGTTCTAACTGTCATGAAATTTCTTCTTAGTTCTAAGTTGCTTCTCTCCTTGATTAGCTTCCACCCATTGCTTCTTATCCTGCCTTCAGGGGCTTTGGAGAATAGCTTGACTCTGTCTTCTTTGTGGCAGCCCCTGAGATATTGGAACGCTGCTATCATGTCTCCCAGAGAAGCTGAGGGAATGCAAAAATCAAGCCCATTGATCCTAGCTATTTGGTTCCCCCTGCCCCCTTTGATGGTTGAGCAGATCTTGCCAGACAGGGAATGATAACTAGTGATAGAACAAAGCTAAGGTTAAGAAACACCAGCAAACTAAACTGGGTTGGGGCATTGCGTCGGAGATCAATAAGGATGATCCTTTCCTCTTTTGTGATGGCAACATGCTGTGAAGTTTTAAGAGCCTTGGTAGTACAGTGGTCTAAAGCACCCTGTTATTAAGACCAGCTGCCTGCAATTACTGCAGGTTCGAATCTCGCCAGGCTCAAGGTTGACTCAGCCTTCCATCCTTTCTAAGGTAGGTAAATTGAGACCCAGTTTGTGGGGGCAATAAACTGACTTTGTATAAATATACAAAAGAATGAAGGCTATTGCTTAGCGCACTGTAAACCGCCCTGAGTCTCCGGAGAAGGGCGGCATATAAATCAAATTAAAAAAAAAAAAGTTTCCGAAAGATGCCCTAATTAATTCATGAGCCATGAGCCGAACTTCAAAAGAAATACAGTCATTTATTAGGAGAAGCATTTTGGCAATATTCGGATGCAGTTAGAACTAATCACACATAGATTTACATTCCCCTATGACCCTGTCTCTCCCCTCCTCTCTGGCCATGTCATAAATCACATTCTCCAATTAACCACTTTGGATGGCTGTGAAATCCAACACCCTCCTTCTGATTGCGGGTCAGGAAGAATGTATGGAATGCACTTCAGTTAGGGAAATCAATCAGCTCTATCAGTTCTCCCTCCCTCCTGCTCATGGCAACTTGAAAGCTTTGCAAGTTGACACATGCTTTCTTTCGCACAATGCTAGATGGGGGACAGGACTGCACGTTGCAATCCTTGTATTGAATTCAGTTTAAAGGAGATTGGGCAAACGGAAGCCCCAAGGCTGACCTCTCAACCTCTCAACCAAGTGGGAAGACGTTACAGGTGGCCTTTTGATTAAACCCTTCCCGTTTCATCCAAACAATAGTGGGCCGTGAGAAATCGTACATCTAACCGAGACAATTTCTAGTCTCTTTAGCTTCGGCGCAAAAAGGCTCGGGTGAAAAGAATGTTCCTACTCTGACTATTTATACATGGCCCACTGCTGTTTTGAACAATTATCCACCCGTTGACATGATATGTTTATTGTTCCATTAATAAAGCAGTAAATTATGGGTTGGCGTGAGGTCCCAGTACATTATTGAAAGAGAAATACACAAGCGGATGAATAATTTGCAAATGGTTAGATTTATTAGGCAGCATTTGTATTCCGTAGATTAAGGATGCACAAATTCTGCCTCTTGCTGACATGACATAGATGGCATGGGATGAGTAAAACCCCCCTAGTGTGATTTTACTTCACTTTCTGATTCTTTACTGACGCTTGAATTTTAGTCTATTTTAGTTTGGAATAACTTAGCATTCAAGCCTACATCAGAATCAGAATACCGTTGGAAGGGATGTTGGTAGTCTTCTGGTCCAACCCCTTGATCAAAGAGGAGATCTTATGCCATTTTAGACAAGTGGTTATCCAGTCTCTTCTTAAAAAACCTCCAGTGATGGAGCACCCACAGCTTCTGAACGCAAGCCATTCCTCTGATGAATTCTCCTCACTGTTAGGAAAGTTCTCCTTAGTTCTAGGTTGCTTCTCTCCTTCATGAGTTTCCATCCATTGCTTCTTGTCCTGCCTTCAGGTGCTTTGGACAATAAGTTGACTCCCTCTTCTTTGTGGCAGACTCACAAATACTGGAATACTACTATCATGTCCTTCCCAGTCCTTCTTTTCTCTAGACTAAAAGGTAAAGGTAAAGGTTCCCCTTGCACATACGTGCTAATCGTTCCTGATTATAGGGGGCGGTGCTCATCTCCTTTTCAAAGCCGAAGAGCCAGCGCTGTCCGAAGATGTCTCCGTGGTCATGTGGCTGGTATGACTTGATGCCAAAGGTGCATGGAACGCTGTTCCCTTCCCACCAAAGGTGGTTCTTATTTTTCTACTTGCATTTTTATGCGCTTTCGAACTGCTAGGTTGGCAGAAGCTGGGACAAGTCATGGGAGCTCACCCCATTACGCGGCAGTAGGGATTCGAACTGCTGAACTGCTGACCTTTTGATCGACAAGCTCGGTGTCTTAGCCACTCAGCCACCGTGTCCCTAGTCTCTAAACTAGCCATACCCAAATCCTGCAACCCAGCGGTGAAATCCTCTGCTACCAGTTCTGTGAGTCTGCTACTGAACGTGCGCTTTGCTGCACAGCGCTAAAAAAAAAAGGAACATTTTGAAGCCTTCCGAGTCTGCAAAGGTAAGTAGAACAGCGAAAGGGGGGGGGCGATTTAGAAGGAAATCTGACTATTCTAGCTAATATAAATCGTGCGTCACAGTTGATCATCGGAAATACCAGTTCGCCCGAACCGGTAGCATTTTTTACTACCAGTTCGGGAGGGCTGGTCCAAACCGATAGCATTTCACCCCTACTGCAACTTAATCATCTTAGTTGCTCTTCTTTCCACCTTTTCCAAAGTCTCAACATCTACGCAGTTTTTGTCACCACGTTACAAAAAAATGTGGACGGTGGATATCTGTTTTTTTGTCATTCAGGTTTTTTTTTTAAAAAAAATGCCATTAAAATTAATGTTTCGTTTTTTGCACATTTTCTACCTGCTGCTGTACGCACAAACACGTTCTGTTTCTCCTCAATCCTCAAATGTGCATTTTCTGTATCCATCTTACGCCAAATCTTGAACACTTTCCTTTAGTGATTCTTGTCTCACCCGCAATATTTTCGCAAGCATTTGTTTTTCATTTAAAAACACCACAAATGGGGGAAAAAAGAATATCAAAGAAGCATAGCATCTAATAGACTGATGCATTCCAATCTGTATGTTAGTCCTGGGGTAATTATTATTAATTCAACTTATAACAGATTACTTCATAACAGAATTTGCTCCAGGAAAGTGAAAACATTTTGCTTCAAGGCATTTATTTTCAAGAATGATAAGTAAGACCCCAGGCTTTTAATAAGTTATTCTGAGAACTATTATGTTCTCCTCATCTTTGTGGATAAACACATTTTCTAGTTTTGATTGAGGCTATATATATATGTGTGTTTTTCTATGGAGGTACCTGGTCTATCCCACCATGTGGGAGGGAGCATACTGCATCCCTTTCGCCTTTCAGCTCCAATCCTGGAGCCCTCAAGCATTCACGACAAACCATTTTTATACCAAATTTATATTTTGCTGATAAAGAAATAAAGGGAGACTAGTATAGATCTATTTCAAGCTATTTAGCTCTCATCAGCTAGCCAGACCCTTACTTGGTTCGAACTTGGGCTGCCTGCATGTTAGGCAGTTGTATTAACCTCCGAGCCACAAGTTCTCCTCCCTTCATCAGCTTGAGCCAGGGGAGAGATTAAGTGTTTTTCTATCGAGACACCTGGTCTACCCCAGCATGTGGTAGGGAGCATACTGCATCCCTTTTGCCTTTCAGATCCAATCCAGGAGCCCTCAAGCTGTCGCATTCACGACAAACAATTTTATACCAAATTTATATATTTTATATTTTGTGCGTGGGTGTGTTTGTGTGTGTGATTTATTTGTCAAGTATGTATTAGATAATATATATAAGTATAAGCATGATTATGAATACAGGAAATGGATACGAATAAAAAGGGACATATATATTGGTATATATGTCGATTGCAACACTGTGAAATGCATTCAATGCAGCTAATGTTAGTCTGTGCATCCTGGCTCCCGTAACTGTACGAGGGCTTTTTGCCAAGAATTAAGCTTTTTTTAATTCATTTTATGAGTTAATAGGGTTCAATTAATGTTTCTGAAATGCCCGCTTCTTGCATATGTCTCTGGAGCTTTGACGAGGTTGAGAAGAAAGCCTAATGAATGGTTGAATGGTTATATTGATACCCTAGTAATTAGAGAATGCGTAATTAATGTACAGCTGCAGCAAACTCCTGGGTGCTGTCAATGACCCTATAATGTGCAAGAGCAAAAACAGGGAAAAAAGAAAAAAGAAATTATGGGCTTCGTTAGGGAATACAGCTTCCCCCCCCCTTCTATTTCTAACATTTTTAGGCCTGCATTTTAGTTTAATTAGAAGGAAGAAAATTAATTCCTCTCCAAATCATTATGCAACATGGCATCGCCGATTAAGGTCACCATGGACAAGAAAAGTGATCAATTTCAAGATAGATCTTGTTTCCTTGTTTCCTTCTCTTTCTTTCCTTCCTTCCTTCCTTCCTTCCTTCCTTCCTTCCTTCCTTCCTTCCTTCTTTCTTTCTTTCTTTCTTTCCTTCCTTCTTTCACTTTTTCTCTCCCTTTCTCTTTCTTTCTTTCTTCTTTCTCTTTCTCTTTCTTTCCTTCCTTCTTTCTCTTTTTCTCTCCCTTTCTCTTTCTTTCTTTCTTTCTTTCTTTCTTTCTTTCTTTCTTTCTTTCTTTCTTTCTTTCTTTCTTTCTTTTCTCTCTCTTTTTCTCTTTCTTTCTCTTTTTCTTTCTCTATTTTTCTTTCTTTCTTTTTCTTTCTCTCTTTCTCTCTTTCTTTCTTTCCTCTTTCTTTCTCTTTCTTTCCTTCCTTCCTTCCTTCTTCCTTCTCTCTCTCTCTCTTTCTTTCTCTCTCTCTTTCCTTCTTTCTTTCTTTCTCTCTCTTTCCTTCCTTCCTTCCTTTCTTTTTCTCTCTTTCTTTCCTTCCTTTCTTTTTCTCTCTTTCCTTCCTTCCTTCCTTCCTTCCTTCCTTCCTTCCTTCCTTTTCTTTCTTTCTTTCTTTCCTTCCTTCCTTCCTTCCTTCCTTCCTTCCTTCCTTCCTTCCTTCCTTCCTTAAGGCAATTCTGTTGAAGAAATCCAGATAAGGACTCTGAAAACACTAAATAAATCTGGTCTAGGAACTTTTTCCAGTTGAGCTGAAGAAACCAAATCTGAGCTGTGTTTGGGTTGGTTGGATTGTCCTGTCTGATTTCTGTAGCAATTATGTAAAGCAAAGTGTTACAAGTTGCTTAAGAATTTCTTCGTCTAAACTCATTATTTATATGTGGAATTATTAACACTTCTATTTGATTAATGTCAGGAGAGGACATTTCGTTGCATAGCGTTTGGTGGCCAGGCATCCAAGTTCGAAATGATAAATCTCTCTTGAACTTAAAGATGTAGAAATCACTCGTTGGCATCCTTCAGTCTCCAGAGACTATGGTATCGTGCTCTGGAAAGAGGTCCTAAAACAGCATCTGGTGTGACTAAAAAGGCCGATTCGAGAGTGGCAATCCCTAACACACTGAGGGCAGATACATTCGGTCCCCTGCCAGCCCCCAGATTTCGCTGGTTCCAGGACTGCCTCTTTGCCTCAAGTGTCTCTTCGAATTGGAGAAGGCCATGCTGCATCTTTAACCTCCAAGCTGAACGATCGGAGGTCAAGGTTTCCCAGTTGTTCATGTCCATCCCCAGGGCCTTTAGGTCCCTCTTGCAGATATCCTTATATCGCAGCTGTGGTCTCCCTCTGAGGCTCTTTCCTGCACTAATTCTCCATACAGGAGATCTTTCGGAATCCGACCATCAGCCATTCCCACGACATGCCCCAGCCAGCATAGAGGTCGCTGTTTCAATAGTGTATACATGCTTTTCTACACTATTGTAGAAATCAGTAGATGTTAGAATAAGACAATGGGATTTATTGTGGTCCCTTATGTTCTGCATGCTGGATTGTCGAATGGGATGACTGGGAAAGATTGATGGGACTTTCCACTGGCACATCTCATGGTCATGTGATCAAAATTTAGGCTCTTGGCAGCTGGCATGTATTTATGACAGTTGCACTGATCAGGGGATCTTGTGATCCCCTTTTGTGACCTTCGGATAAGCAAAGTCAATGGAGAAGCCATATTCACTTAACAACCATGTTACTTATCTTAACAACTGCAGTGATTCGCTTAGCAACTGTGGCAAGAAAGATCCTAACATCGGGCAAAACTCAGTTAACAAATGTCTCACTTAAAAACAGAAATGCTGGACTCCTTTGCTGTCATAAGTCAAGGATGACCTATATTAGAATCAACATTTGCCCATAAGTATTCATAGGATTGAGGGACACAGTGGCTCAGTGGCTAAGACGCTGAGCTTGTCAATCGAAAGGTTAGCAGTTCAGCAGTTCGAATCCCTAGTGCCGCGTAATGGGGTGAGCTCCCATTACTTGTCCCAGCTTCTGACAACCTAGCAGTTCGAAAGCACGTTAAAAATGCAAGTAGAAAAATAGGGACCACCTTTGGTGGGAAGGGAACAGCGTTCCATGCGCCTTTGGCATTGAGTCATGCCGGCCACATGACCACGGAGACGTCTTCGGACAGCGCTGGCTCTTCGGCTTTGAAACAGAGATGAGCACCGCCACCTAGAGTCAGAAACGACTAGCACACATGTGCGAGGGGAACCTTTACCTTTATTCATAGAATTGCTTATCTGTGTCATTCAAAGCTGCCACTGCAGACTTTTTAATCTGAATGGATCAAAAAAGAACCCTGATTCCCAGAGACCCGATCTATGTTGTTTAAAAAAACACCAGTCATAATCATAACTGGATGGCAATCATTTTGCAAGCAATGGGCAATCACTTGATTTAAGAAGAAGACCTTCTAACATGAACCTCAGGAAATTAATTCATGAATTTGCCTTCTCTGACTATTCTTTTCTTCTCTGGTGAGGTTGCCAAGATGATATTTTAAAGAGGTGGGTTTTTTTTTTCTCTCTCTCTCTCTCCTTTTCAATTGAACACTATTTGCATTAAATTCAGAACCTAAGCCTTATTTAATCATCCCTCTGAGATATAAATCATCTAGTGAAGCTACTTAACCACAGTGTGTCAGCTTCAGGCATCAAAACAACTTTAGCTGGTTAAAATCAGGAGCAAAAGTTTCCCGTCACGTCACTTCACATCGCAGGAGAGAAGATATGTGAGCCAATATTAAGCAAGAGCATAATTTTATAGTTGAGCATTGTGTCAAAATGGAGCCCATCATAAAGTGTCAGACTGTGGATGAAGGACCCTTGGGGCTGCTTTCTGAACTTGGCTGTTTGTTTGCAGGCATTTCATTAACTGACTGGGTAACATTATCAGTGCTAGTTAGTGTGGGGCTTGGTTACATAGGCAGACAGTCAGACGAATGAATTGTGATGGTGTGGTGCTTAGAATGCAGTATTGCAGGCTAACTCAGCTCATTGCCAGGAGTTTGATCCTGACCGGCTCAAGGTTGACTCAGCCTTCCTTCTTTCTGAGGTGAGTGAAATGAGGACCCAGATTGTTGGGGAAACCGCTTAGAGAGGGCTCTAAAGTGGTATAAAGTAGTATATAAGTCTAAATGAGATTGAAATGGATGGATGGATGGATGGATGGATGGATGGATGGATGGGTGGATGGACAGATGATAGATAGATAGATAGATAGATAGATAGATAGATAGATAGATAGATAGATAGATGATGGATGGTGGGTAAGTAGATAGATAGATAAACTAGTTACTAAATCTGTATTACTATTAATCTTCTCATTGTTCCTATCACCCATCTCCTCCCACTTATGACTGTATGACTGTAACCTTGTTGCTGGTATCCTTAAGATTTATATTAACTGTTTCCCTATGACTATCATTAAGTGTTGTACCTTTTGATTCTTGATGAACGTATCTTTTCTTTTATGTACTCCAAGAGTGTATGCACCAAGACAAATTCCTTGTGTGTCCAATCACACTTGGCCAATAAAGAATTCTATTCTATTCTATTCTATTCTATTCTATTCTATTCTATTCTATTCTATTCTATTCTATTCTATTCTAGATGGATGGATGGATGGATGGATGGATGGATGGATGGATGGATAGATAGATAGATAGATAGATAGATAGATAGATAGATAGATAGATAGATAGATGATAGATGATAGACAGATGATAGATGATAGGCAGGCAGACAGACAAATAGACAAGATATAAAATTAAAAGAAGTAGAAACTGATAAACTGCATGTGTGCTCTTCATTGTACAAGATGCAGAAATAAACATACCCATGATATCCAATTACTTTGCAATTCCGTACTGCAAACCTCAGAGAGAAAAATAGAAGAAAAAAAGGGAACTGCAAGACCTTCCCTATTATTTTATACAAAGAATCTTCCTTGAAATAAAAGATGGAAAATGCTTCTTAAAGCCCCTTACTGTGCATTGAAGCCACAAACACCGCTATCGATTTTCCTGCCAGACGACTGTCGCCCCCCCAAAACGTCAAATGCAATAATTGAAACTTTATTTTGGATCTCGCTTCACAGTTTCTGCAAGGTGAAAAGAGCTTTACACCCTTTGAACTTTAAGCGAATGCTGACGAATATAATTTATAGCTTATTTTCAGTCATCTCTTTTAGAGTCTTCTCCTAACATCTCACAGAGAAACTGAAATTCTTTCTCTCCTTGGCAGCCAACAATTTACACAGTCGACATAGAAAACACCCTCTTCTAGGTGTCCAATATTGTTGCATACTTCAAAAGCAAGTATGC
This sequence comes from Pituophis catenifer annectens, assembly GCF_029215685.1. Taxonomy (NCBI): domain Eukaryota; kingdom Metazoa; phylum Chordata; class Lepidosauria; order Squamata; family Colubridae; genus Pituophis; species Pituophis catenifer. The sequence continues at coordinate 6,024,056 of NW_027256888.1, forward strand.
AACAACTTATGGCAGTCTAAACCACCAGATCGCCCTCATCCTAGAATATTTTAAGGTTTCAGGCTTTTTGTAATGATCTGTAAAAGAGAATTGAATTTTTGCATCTCAAGCAAGGATTTTCAGATTGTTTTTCCTTCCATTCTCTTTGTTCTGATTACTTAGGAAGAAGAGACTTTGGTTTGATAAACTATATATTTTCAACCTCAGAACTTATTCCTTCCCTCAAACTCATTCTCTTGAGTGGAAAAATCACTTTTTTTTTTGGACTCTTGTTTCACTGCTTTGACTTTGGACCTTTCTGTAGCACTTCAACTGGAAGTCCTTACTTCAGAAACTTCACAACGAGAAGCTATTAACCTCTTCCCTCTACTCAGACCTTCTCTCTGAAAAAAAAAAGAGCGAATGCAAAAAAAATTATTATTAATTAAATTAAAAATTATACGTATAAAATTATGTATTAGCCTAAAAAATGCTAATACGATCCTTGATGGTATAAAGAGAGGCACAGAATCAAAATCACGTGAAGTATGAGTACCATTTCACAAAAGCCTTAGTAAGGCCACACCTGGAATGCTGCATCCAATTTTGGTTACCACATTGCAAAAAAGATGTTGAGACTCTGGAAAAAGTGCAGGGAAGAGCAACTGAAATGATTAAAGGTCTGGAGTGTAAAACATATGAAGAACGGTTGCAAGATTTGGGTTTGGCTAGTCTACAGAAAAGAAGAACAAGGGATGACATGATAGCAGAATTCCAGTATTTGAGAGGTTGCCACAAAGAGGAGGGAGTCAAGCTATTCTCCAAAGCACCTGAGGGTAGAACAAGAAGCAATGGGTGGAAACTAATCAAGGAGAGAAGCAACCTGGAATTAAGGAGAAACTTCCTAAGAGTGAGGACAATTAACCAGTGGAACAGCTTGCCATCAGATGTTCTAGGTGCTTCATCACTGGAGGTTTTTAAGAATAGACTGGACAGTCACTTGTCTGAAATGGTATACGGTCTCCTACTTGAGCAGGGGGTTGGACTATCCTGACTGATCTATGGTATACAATTCCCATGTTGCCCACCTGAACACCAATGTGGAGAGCATTAAGCTAGGAAAGACTATTGTAGGCTGAGTGGCCAGCAACCTTCTAGAAATTAAGTCTAATGAGGAGATTGATATATCCATTTCCTTTCTGGTCCTGTTAATACTTTGGATCAGTGTTTCTTAACCTTTAAGATGAGTGGACTTCAACTCCTAGGAATTCTCCAGCCTGCATGTTCTGGAGAAGTCGATCCATCTGAAAATGGCCAAGGTTGAAAAACACTGCTTTGAACATGCATTTGTTTTATCATCAGTCCAAACATTGTCTTACGCTTTTGAATCAACCCTTTCTTTTGATCAACACGAATCCAAAGAGGAAGTATTTCAACTATACAGCTACCTATAAAGCCCTACATGGCATGGGCCCGGGGTATTTGCAGGATCACCTTCTGTCTGCCTCCCACCGCCCTGTGCGCTCACATAGGACTGCCCTCCTCCGGGTGTTCTGTCCCCGTTCGACTCACGCACCCCCACAGATGGCCAGGAGTTAATAAGCCACACGACAAAATTCTTTGAAAATAAAGCTGGCAGCAACTCAATGGCTAGCTGCCAATTCAGACTTTACTCACACAAAACAAAGATTAGACTGCAAGTATTCCAATAAAACAGGCAGAGTTTTCAACAATACAAGGATTAATCCAAATGCCGATAAAGCAGGCAAAGTCCAGTAACGCAGAGATCATGGATTATTTCTAGTTTTTGCTCGTCACAAACTGAACCGGCCACCACACCCACATTTATACCCTGTGGGGTGTGGTCCAGTGACTCAGCTAATCTCTGGCACGCCTTCCCCTCTGCTGCGCACGCTTCTCCCTGCACTTCTGCCGAGGGTCCAGCCAGCACTTATCTTCTTCGTTGCTCTCCACCTGTGGCTGCGGGGACATGCTTGGCTCTGAGCCTATCTTTTGGCCTTCAGTGTCCTCCGGAGGCATTGCCAGAGAGGAGGGTCCTGGAGAGGGAGGCCTTGCCAACTTCTCTTCCTCACTCTCAGAGTCTGCATCTGTCGATAGCCCAGGCTCAGGCAACAGAGCCACAACACAGGGTGCCTTCAGCCAGACAATGTAGGCTGGTGGCACCCAGGATGAGGGTATTCTCTGTGGGCGCACCGACCCTCTGGAATGAGTTACCCACGGGGCTCCTGACGGCCCCCAACCTCCACTCTTTCCATCGGGACCTGAAGACATGGCTTTTCCAACAAATTGGCTGATCTGATGGGTGATTTTAATTCAGTGATTTTAATTGATTTTTGTAGCTATTGTCTATTGCTTTTATTGTTTTGGTGTTTGTGAGCCGCCCCGAGTCCTTTGGGAGAAGGGCGGCATATAAGTTTAAATAAAATAAAATAAAATAAATAAACTATGTATCTTGTTCTGAATCTCATGGTAATCACATTTAAAGTTCAGTAAATATCAGTAAATAAGGAGAAATTTCCTGACAGTCAGAACAATTAATCAGTGGAACAACTTGCCTCCAGAAGTTGTGGATGCTCCAACACTGGAGGTTTTAAAGAAGAGATTGGACAACTATTTATCTGAAATGCTATAGGATTTTCTGCCTAAGGAGGGGGTTGGACTAGAAGACGTCCAAGGTCTCTTCTCTTCTCTTCTCTTCTCTTCTCTTCTCTTCTCTTCTCTTCTCTTCTCTTCTCTTCTCTTCTCTTCTCTTCTCTTCTCTTCTACCCTACCCTACCCTACCCTACCCTATCCTATCCTATCCTATCCTATCCTACTCTTCTCTACTCTACTCTACTCTACTCTACTCTACTCTACTCTACTCTACTCTACTCTACTCTACTCTACTCTACTCTACTCTACTCTATTCTGTGGCATTTGCTTTCCAATTAAATTTTTTTTTATCATTTCATATAAAAGGAAATTCAACAAATCAATGATGCAGCAGCAAAGTGGAGATCCAAGACTAACTAATAAAACCTACAGTATGCAGTAGGCCCAGTTAGTTTATGTCTGAAATGACTGCAAGCCTACATTCTTGTGCATCTTGGCTTGCCGAGAAAGTTCTCTGGAACGTACCCTGGTGTATTTCCAACAAAGCAAAACAAAAACAGTTTTAAAAATCCGCCTGCAAATCCCCTTTGTGCTTTAAGCATTTCTATTTTAAACAATAAACCAGGAGAGCCAAAATAAACTGCTTGCAAACTCTACCACTCAGGATGGAGACTAACGTTGTAGGGTAAGAAAATAAATTAGTCTTTTGTACAGTGGATTGCTTCTGCTGACACTTCTGTACAGACAAATAACACATGTATAGTCCTCTAGCTGGGAATTAATATCTATTTGATTGCTATGATTACACACATTAGAAATTTCTTGAAATTGTCCTCTGAATCCTACGGATAAAATTCTTCTTAAACATGTGGAAGTAGCAAAGTTCCCCTGATAATTTTTTTTTCTTCGTCTCTATTCCCAGTCTGACCACTGTGAATTTCTAACGTTACTCCCAAATTACAATTTTTGTATTACTACTACCATCACCACTAATCATCATCATCATCATCATCATTATCATCATCATCATCCTCATCCTCATCATCAACTGGACTTTGGCTGAACTGGAAAACTTGGACCAGAAAACGCACAAACTTTTGAATATATACCACACTTTACATCCACAAAGTGACATCGACAGGTTGTACCTCCCAAGAAAAATAGGGGGCAGAGGACTGTTGCAAATCCATCAAACTGTAGAAGAAGAAAAACGACATTTTGAATGATTATGTGAACCAAAGTACAGAAAAATTGCTGCAGGCTGTGAAAACGGAGAACATTATAAAAACAACAGAAACAAAGGCAGAATATAAAGAAAAACAGCCGGATGACAGATTAAATAGATGGAAAACCAAAGCTTTGCATGGACAGCACTTGAAAAACATTGGAGGAAAATGTGATGACAGCTTTACATGGGCATGGCTTAAGATGGGAACCATCAAGAAAGAAACGGAAGGTTTAATATTCGCTGCTCAAAAACAAGCACTACAAACTAATGCCATGAAAGCAAAGATACAAAAATCCACCGACAATCCAAACTGCTGACTTTGCAACAACAAAGTCGAAACTGTTTCACATTTAATATGGGAATGCAGCAAAATCACACAAACTGATTACAAAGCTAGACACGACCGAGTTGCTACATTAATCCACTGGTCATTATGTAAAAAATACGACTTACCTGTATCCAAAAAGTCATGGAAAGATAAAGTGGAAAAAGTTACAGAAAATGAGAAGGTGAAGATCTTGTGGGACTTTCGAATACAGATGGATCGTCATTTGGAACACAACATGCCAGATATCACAGTTGTTGAAAACTGAAACGTACAATTTATTGACATCGCGGTACCAGAGTCGAAGAAAAAGAACTGGAAAAAAATAATAAAATATCATGACCTGGCCATTGAAACTATGTGATTATGGATGAAACATGTAACAGTGATACCCATTGTCATCGGGCCACTTGGTACCATGTCCAAGAATTTTATAAGATACATCAACGAATTGCAGCTTCCTGCAATAACACCAGAGGAACTGCAAAAAATTGCGCTACTTGGAACATCGTACATCTTAAGAAGGTACTTGGTTGATACCTAGGACACTGGTAGCAACCTGTTTCAACCATTAGCACCAGTCAATGGTATTTGTGATGTATTTTTAAATGTTCAGTGACTGAGTTTCATATTTAATGAATAAAAGAGATGATGATGATGATGATGATGATGATGATGATGATGATGATGATGATGCTGCACTGGTATCTTGGGGTATTTGAAATGTTTCATGTACTTATCTGAGTAATGTGTACAATAACATAACTCTAAAGATTCTTTCAAGTTGATTATGAATTCTGGTTTATCAATTGGCTAAACCCATTAAATTTACTTGCAACAATATGGAATTGGAATTGTTGCATTCCTCAGGGGTCTTTCTGTCCATCCATCCATCCATCCATCCATCCATCCATCCATCCATCCATCCATCCATCAACCCCAGTGGACTTCTAACCTAGATTTCCCCTTAGCTAACTCTGACCCTGATTACTGTTAGGTGTGTGTGAGGGAAGATCATCCAGTTGGTTGGTTGGTTGTTGCTCCTCAATTGCTACTTCAATTGTATAAAAAGAGACAAAGAGAGAGCAAGACTGTAAAGAATGCAAGCTACCTGTCCCACCTGATGGGGAAATAATGGCTAGGGCTCTGCAACTCTTTCATGTAACATTTTGAATACAAGATATAGGAGAATAACAGAGTTGGAAGGAACTTTGAAGGTCTCCTAACCCAACCTCCTGCTTAGTCAGAAAACCCTAAACTATTTCAGACAAATAATTGTCCAATCTCTTCTTAAAAACCTCCAGTGTTGAAGCAATCACAATTTCTGGAGGTAAGCTATTCCACTGATTAATTGTTCTCACTGAGAGGAAATTTCTTCTTAATTCCATGTTCTCTCCTTAATTAGTATCCATCCATTGCTTCTTGTCCTGCCCTCAGGTCCTTTGGAAAATAAGTTGACTCCCTCTTTTGGGGGCATGACCGGAGAAGGATTTATGGATTTGAGAGGAAGTCAAGCTTCTGCCAGAATAAAAATAATGGAATAACAGAGTTGGAAGGGATCTTGGAGATCTTCTAGTCCAACCCGCTGTTCAAGCAGGAAATTCTATACTATTTCAGAAAAATGATTGTCCAATCTCTTCTTAAAAACCTCCAGTGATGGAGCACCTACAATTTCTGGAGGCGAAAACTTCAATGGATTAATCGTTCTCCCTGTCAGGAAATTTCTTCTTAATTCTAGGTTGCTCCTTTCCTTGATTTGTTTCCATCCATTGCTTCTTGTCTTGCCTCCAGGTGATCCCCTCTTCTTTGTGACAGCCCCTTAGATATTGGAAGACTGGAATCATATCACCTCTAATCCTCCTCTTCTTCATCATGGTTCATCCATCATCATCTTCATCCTCTTTTATCTTCATCATCACCAACACAAAGAAATCATAAAAACCATTTCTGGATCAAAGCTTAGCATTACGCTGGGATCCAACCCTCCACTTAGACTTTTTGGCAACTATGACAGAGATTGGCCATTTGTGGTTTATTTTATTTTATTTTATTTTATTTTGATTTATATGCCGCCCTTCTCCAGAGACTCAGGGTGGCTTACAATGCGTTAAGCAATAGCCTTCATTCTTTTGTATATTTTATACAAAGTCAGCTTATTGCCCCCACAAACTGGGTCCTCATTTCACCTACCTTAGAAAGGATGGAAGGCTGAGTCAACCTTGAGCCTTGGAGAGATTCGAACCAGCAGAAATTGCAGGCAGCTGTGTTAATAACAGGGTGCACTAAACCCCTGTACTATCAAGGCTCTTGTGGTTGTGCAATGACTCTAAGATTGGCCCTCGCCTGACCCCTCCCTCCCTCCCTCCCTCCCTCCCTCCCTCCAGTCTAGCTGGCAATTCTCCCACATCCATATATGAAAAATCTGGAAAAGATGAATCTAGTAATTACTATCTCAGTTCAATCTCTGATGAAAAACACGTGTGCATTTTATTTTTTTAAAAAAATCTTTATTCCATTTCAAAGCTTCATTTAAACGACAGAATAGCCTTTCTACAACTTTCCTTATGAGCTGGAGAGTGATTCACTATCAATGCCATGCCGAGATATGAAAGAGAAGGGATGCTCTCGTTTCCTGCCCATGGTCCTATTTGACAATCGCCTCGACCTTTTTTGACATGGGGTCAAACGAATTTTTCAGCAACTCAACCTGACCGTGTTCCAGCTCTTGCAATCCTGAAGCATAATAGTTCAATCTTAGAATCATCATACATTTTCAGTGTTTTTTAAAAAAGGGAGGGAGGCACGAAGAGGGATTTGGAACCGGGATGTCATTAAAAGCAGAGTGCCACACGCAAATTTTGCTGCTGAGATTTTAATGGGATTTTTTTTTTTTTTTTACAAAGCCCGGTTGCTTAACTTTGCTTGTGTTTATGGAAAGATGGTTTAATTTGATGAGAAGATGGTGACAAATTCACCGTTCAGAGTTTCCCATAATGCTTCCAAGATGATGCATAAATTGCCCCGGAGTAGAATATTTCAAATCTTAAAGCTGAGAGAAGAAAGAGAGAGAGAAAAAAATAAAAAATAAAAAATCAGGGGCTTCTCAGTCGAACCTCTTAACCTTCCAGAATTTTTGCTGGAGCTTAAAAATTTCTTTACCTTAAAGAGTCGCCCTTGAAAACGTCTCTGAACCGTTAAGAGAGAAGCAGATGAGAATCCATGGGAATTACTGAAGTGGAGGATTAAAAAAAGAAAGACAATACGTAAACAGAGGTGAATTTTATTATTTTTTTTAAGAAAGGGGAGGGGGGAAATAAAGTTTTATTCTATACCCTCTAAAAGGTCCACCGAGGTAAATTTGAAGTTCTCTTTAACAAGAGAACCTGAGGAAAATGTGAGGGAAAGAGATTCATTTTCAAAAAGGTTTCTTATGTTTTTCCCAAAGCTAACACTTGAAAGCGCTTCAACAAAAACTGGAAGGGAATTTTAAAATGCAGACATGTACACACACACACACGCCGTACTCATATTTTTTCTAGGGAATCGGAAGAAGAATCTTGTGAACAAAATACATGTTAGCTCTCTTAACAAACACTCTTTCTCAGTTTAACAGAAGGACAGGTTTCCTGCAAAGCTTATCCAAGCTCAAGATGGTTTACAAGGGTTTCTGATTAAGGAGATTTGATGAAACTTCTCTAGTTTAGTTTAATAAATAAATAAATAAATAAATAAATAAATAAATAAATAAATAAATAAATAAATAAATAAATAAATAAATAACTTTATCGTCATTGTACATGTATACAGAGTATACCCATACATGTGTCAGGTTTCGGTGCTATCTTAAATAAACTTCATTCTCAAACGCAAAGTCTTTAATGAATCTTTTCTTTATTTAAGAATAGAAATAACGTCATCCCTGAACTCTTGTGCAGCCAAAACTGGCACCTCCTTCCAAACCCCTCCCTTTCCGTTCTTCAACCCCAATGTCTCATTGGCCATCGTGCAGATCCATCTCTCCGTCCCAAGCACTTTCTATTCACAGGAATTCCCCCTTCCCTCTATCTCCCAGGTAACGCTATCTACTAAAGAGCAGGAAACTAGGTAAAAGTTCATCTCAGCATTAAAGCAAAGCTTCTCCCTCTCTCATTCATGTCAGCGCTGGAGGAGATCATAATTTGGAACGCTGACAACATGTACGAGATAACAGATATAAATATAAACATAGAAATGAACACAGGAAATGAGTACAAATAAATGGGGACAGTAGGACAGTAGGTACACTAGTGTTCTGTCCCTGTCTCACACACGCACCCCCACAGACAGTCAATAGTGAAATAAACCAGCCGACAAAGGTTTCTCTAAGAGCAGAATTGGCAGCAACCCAGTGGCTGGCTGCCAAGAGTCTTTTACATACGAAGGGAGTGTTTTACAAAGCCAACACACAAGAGATAAGAGAATACTCAAAAAGTCCAGCAATGCAGAGAGGCTTGTTCAATATCAGTTTTTGCTCGTCACAGAGCTTGAATGGCCACCACACCCCCTTTTATACCCTGTGGGGTGTGGTCCAATGACTCAGCCTAATCCCTGGCATGCCTCTTCCTCTGCTGCGTGTGCTTATCTCTGTGACGCTGTCGAGGGTCCAGCCAAGACTCATCATCATCATCATTACTGTCCACCTGCGGCTGCGTGGAAATGCTTGGCCCTGGGCCTATCTCTTGGCCTTCGGAGGACACCAGAGGCATTGCCAGAGAGGAGGGTCCTGGAGAGGGAGGCCTTGCCAACTCCTCTCCTTCACTCTCGGAGTCCTCTCCTGCTGATAACACAGGCTCGGTGATCGGAGCCACAACAACTAGTGTGCTTATGCATGCCCCCTTACAGACATCTTAGGAATGGGGTGAGGTCCACAGTAGACCTAGTTTTAGGTTGAAGCTGTGAGGGTTTGAGGCTGTAACAACGGAGTCGGGTAGAGCATTCCAGGCATTGACCACTCTGTTGCTGTAGTCGTATTTTCTACAATCGAGTTTGGAGCAGTTTACCTTGAGTTTGTATCTATTGTTTGCCTGAGTATTACTGAGGTTGAAGCTGACGAAGTCATTGACAGGTAGGAACATTGTAGCAGACAATTTTGTGTATTATGCTTAGGTCAGACCATAGGCGGCATAGTTCCAGGTTGTCCAGGCCCAAAATTTCAAGAATGGTGGTATAAGGGATTCTATTATGAGCAGAGGAGTGAAGTACTCTTCTCGTGAAATACCTCTGGACTCGCTCAATTGTATTAATGTCTGATATACAGTGTGGATTCCAATGTGTATTTTAGCATCTGAACGCTTATACATTTCCAGCATTGTCCGCACTGAGAAATGGGCAGCCATGTACATCATTTTGATAAATATATAAAGATGGGTGAAATCTGGTGTTCGTTTGTATTTTATCTGTTTCTCTGCAGTTGTGCTTATCTTTTGGTTATTATGCTTTGTAAGTGTTTGTTTATGAGTTTTCTCTTTGATTTTGTAATCATTTTCTCGAATGTTGCCCCAAGAGAGAGAGAGACCACCCAGAGTGCCTCGACAGAAGAATGGAAGGATAATTATACAATCAACATATATTTGCTAGCTGATCATCGTATTTCAGTCGGTTATGAGAAAACGTACAGATTTCTGAAAACGGTGAAAGAATTCATATTAAAAATGTTAGTATGGCTTCATAGATGCAGAGATAGAATAGAATAGAATAGAATAGAATAGAATAGAATAGAATAGAATAGAATAGAATAGAATAGAATAGAATAGAATAGAATAGAATAGAATAACAGAGTTGGAAGGGACCTTGGAGGTCTTCTAGCCCAACCTCCTGCTTAGGCAGGAAACCCTATACCACTTCAGACAAATGGTTGTCCAACATCTTCTTAAAAACTTCCAGTGTTGGAGCATTCACAACTTCTGGAGGCAAGTTGTTCCACTGATTGATTGTTCTAACTGTCAGGAAATTTCTCCTTAGTTCTAAATTGCTATTGTGACCTAGGCTCACTTAGTCATTACAAGAACAATTAGTTTCAAACAAACCTATTTTATTATAACAGCTGAGAATTACTTCATTCCCAGCTTAGTCCAAATTAATTGCAAAACAAGTCTTTCAGAAAAAGTCCTTATCGCAAACCTTTATCTTCTTTGGCACCATGCCAAAGGCTTTTCTTGGCAAAGCCCCATGAAGTTCAGAAACAAGAGACACCAACTGGAAACAGATTTAGCAACGTTGCTTTCCTACAAAGAGCCCAAGAGCCTTTGCTGCTCTTTTAAGCCTTATGGGAGGGGCCAATCATCTCCTAGCCTTACTCCTGAGTTGTCCCTTTTGCTTTAGCTGCTCTTGCCTTCTGGCAGCTTTGCACATGTGTACACTAGGAACAGGCTCCTCCTGTTCCTCTGCCTCTCTGCTGTCTGATTCTGGAGGCTCTGGAGTCCACGCATCACTCCCAGATGGCCCTGGCCCCATCTCTGCCTCTGACGTAGAGCCCTTCTCCGGGCCTTCCCCAGACTCCAGGACTGGCCCATGGTCCTCCCCAGCCTCCTCACTGTCCGACTCTGCTGCCAGCTCCGCAGGCTGCTGGTGGACCACAACAGTTGTTTCTCTCCTTGATTAGTTTCCACCCATTGCTTCTTGTCTTACCCTCAGGTGCTTTGGAGAATAGCTTGACTCCCTCTTGTTTTATGCTCCATTAGGAATGCAACACAATAAGATCAATGAAGACATTTTAAACTTTGGTGTGTTTGTATATGTGCTTGCATACATGTATATGTGCTCATACAGGACTTTTTTTTTTTTAACATACTGTGTATGCAGTTGGTTATTATATCTAGCTGACATTGACTGATCTTGAAAAAATAAAGCATTGCTGGATCTGGTCAGTATTTGGATGACCATCAAGGAATGAGTTTTGCAGATAAAAAAAAATAAGAAAATTCCGAATGCAATAGCTAAAGAAACAAGTATGGAAACATAAATAGCATCTGATTTAACAATGTCTGTAACATATTATAATGTGAAACAAAGATATATTTGCATACCCATTGCCCACATGCTCCATTTTTAGATGATTACAGTATCAGTTAACAAACCAATTCTTGAACAAATGCTGAATTGATTACTTTTATCTTCATGCAAATTATAACCTGACCTGAATATCACAACGTAGAATGCAGTGTAACACATCGCTTCCAGGGGGGAAAAAAATGTTCATAATTAAAAAAAAAAAATACTCCTCCCTGGACTTCTGGGGGAGATATGATAAAATGAAGGTGGCTTTGCGAAAGCACAACAAAAACACAATTGCAGCAAAAACCAAGGAACCAGAGAGTAGACTTGGGAGTTGTTTGGATAAGGAGAGGACAGAATCAGAATCAGAATAGAGTTCAAACTTTATTGTCATTGTACGTGTATACATAGTATACTCATATAATGAAATTCACTTAACACCCAAAGACCAGGCCCAACACACACAACAATCCCCAAACACACACCCCCACCCACCACAAATTCCCCACCCCTAAACCACCCAAACATCCACACAACAGACCAAGTAATACTGTCCAACAGCTCACTGATGGTGGCCCTTTAGTTCATTGTTGAGTGCAATTATAGCTCTGGGATGAAAACTATTCAGAAAACGTGCGGTCCAAATTTTAATTGTTCTGTATCTTCTGCCAGAAGGCAACAAGTCCAAAAAGATTGAAAGCAGGATGGGAAGAGTCTCTGAGAATGTTATGCAACTTTCTCAAACCGCGAGATTTGAAGATGTCATCCAGGGCTGGTAGTTGGAGCCCGATGATATTCTGGGCAGTTTTAATGATTCTCTGTAGAGCTTTTTTGTCCGCTACAGAGCTGCTCCCATACCATGCAAGAATGCCTTATGTCAGGACACTCTCAATGGTGCTGTGATAGTAGGACAGAAGTAGATGCTGAGATGGTCTTCTAGTACACTAGTACTAGTACAATAATAGAATAATAGCATAGCACAGCACAGCATAGCATAGCATAGCATAGCATAGCATAGCATAGCATAGCATAGCATAGCATAGCATAGCATGGCAAAGCATGAGTTGGAAGAGACCTTGGAGGTCTTCTAGTCCAACCCCCTGCAGAAAACCCCATATCATTTCAGACAAATGGTTGTCCAATCCCTTCTTAAAAACCTCCAGTGTTGGAGCATTCACAACTCCTGGAGGCAAGTTGTTCCACTGATGAATTGTTCTCACTGTCAGAAGATTTCTACTTAGTTCTAGGTTGCTTTTCTCCTTGATTAGTTCCCATCAGTGGTGGGTTCCTCCCGGTTCGGCCCGGTTCGGCCGAACTGGTAGCGGTGATGATATGATGTCGCCAAACCGGTTCTCTTTGTTCGGGAGCTGGGCCCTCCAGTAAAAAATTTTAGAACTCACACCTGGTTTCCATCCATTGCTTCTTGTCCTGCCCTCAGGTGCTTTGGAGAATAGCTTGACTCCCTCTTCTTTGGGGCAGCCCCTGAGATATTGGAACGCTGCTCTCATATCACCCCTAATCCTTCTTTTCATGAAACTAGACATACCCAATTCCGGCAACCGTTCTTTGTATGTTTTAGTTTCCAGTCCCCTAATAATCTTCTTCTCTTCTCTGCGCTCTTTCTAGATTCTCAGATAATTGGATCATTTTGTTTCTGTTGGATTTAGGAAAGAGACTTGTTAAAGTCTTGAAGAATTTTATGCAACAAATTCTTCGACAAAGAAGACATGGATTTTAAATTCCTAAAACAAAATTTGAATGAATGAAAGATTAAGACTTTTATAGATGTGTTTAAAGAAAAGAGATGGGATATTGCATGAAGAGATAAATGTTTGTTACCCTGTAGAGTGTGAAGAAGCACACAATTTTTTAATACTTATTGTGATAAAATTTGGAAGTCACTTTATACATTTCTCTTTCATTATAATGTTCCTACTTTTTATCTCACGTTCCCTTTTTCACTTTCCTTTTTTACTCTGTCCTATTCTTTCCATTCCTTAATTTCAGAATTCCTAATTTTAAGAATCAATATGAATAACAATTATATTTAAAATTTTAAAAAAAAAATCCTCCCCCAAATGATGGAAGTAATAAAAGAGTAGTTACTTAGAAATGTGTCAATTCAATGCTTTTAAAATAATCATATCAAATTAATGACGTGATGAATACTTCTTTATAGAAACTGTGTGGGATTGTATTTAATTATACATATTACAACAGCGGCAAGAATAATATATGCACAAAATTGGAAAAATAATAATACACCAACGGAAAGAAATGTGATTAGAAAAGTTTTGGAGTGCGCAGAGATGGACAAGTTCACAAAAGAAATACAAGAAAAGGTGGAAACAGAATATTACATGGTATGGGAGAAATGGTATGAATGGATAGAGGAGAGGTATAAAGGACAAGGAAAGAGTAAATGAGGAAGACATAGGAGTTGAAATCTAGTAACGAACAAGTGGAAATGGAACGGACACAGAATGCAAGATTGAAATTGAGTACATTGTTATCTTCATGTATATAAATCAATATTAGAATCATATGTATAAATGGTAAATTGAAGGGAGAAAAATAGATATGTACGAAATGTTTACTGATGCGAAAATGTTAAAAAGAAGGAAATTGTAAAAAAATTCTTTTTTTGTTATTTTTAAAAAAAGTTTAATAAAAATATTTTTTTTAAAAAAAATGAATGTTTTTCTTATTATTTCAGACTGGGAAGGGATCCAAATAAAAGCTCTTTGAATGTTGCACATATTTTAACTAACTGTGGATCTTGTCTAACATATTAGGAGGGAAGTAAGCAGTGGGGTACCACAAGGTTCTGTCTTAGGCCCAGTACTCTTCAATATCTTCATAAACGACTTAGTTGAGGGAATAGATGGTAAACTTACCAAATTTGAAGATGATACTAAGCTGGCAGGAATAGCCAACATCCTAGAAGATAGGCTCAAGAGATCCAGATGGATCTTGACAGACTTCAACACTGAGCCCTATCTAACAAAATGAAATTCAACGTAGAGAAAAATAAAGTCCTACACTAAGGCAAGAAAAACCAAAAGTACTCATATAGACTGGGTGAAACCAGGCTTAATAGCAGTAACTGGTGAGAGGGATCCTGGAGTCTTAGTGGACAACCAATTAAATATGAGCTAATTGTGTGCAGCAGCAGCTAGAAAAATCATCCCTGAAGTAATAAAAGGGAATGAAATCCAAAGTTCCATTAACAGAGGGATACAATCAAGATCAAGGGAGGTACTAATACCACTCTATAAAGCCCTAGTAAGGCCGCACATAGAATCCTGCATCCAGTTTTGGTCACCACACTATAAAAAAGATGTTGAGACTCTAGAAAAAGTGCAGAGAAGAGCAACCAGGATGATTAGGGGAATGGAGACTAAAACATACGATGAATGGTTGCAGGAACTGGGCATGGCTAGTCTAGTGAAGAGAAGGACCAGGGGAGACACGATAGCAGTGTTTCAATATTTGAGGGGCTTCCACAGAGAGGAAGGGGTCAAGCTATTTTCCAAAGCACCTGAAAGGCCAGTCAAGGAATAATGGATCGAAATTGATCAAGGAGAGATTCAACTTAGAAATAAAGAGAAATTTTCTGACAGTGAGAACAATCAACCCATGGAACAGAAGTTGCCTTCGGAAGTTGTGGGAGCTTCATCCCTGGAAGCTTTCAAGAGGAGACTGGACTGCCATCTTTCAGAAATGGCGTAGGGTCTCCTGCTTGGTTAGGTGGGTGGGGTTGGATTAGATGACCTACAAGGTCCCTTCCATCTCTGATACTCTGTTAAATCCGTTAATCTGTTAAATTAACTCATAGCAACCATTTTTTGCATGGGTTGTAAGAAAATACCGCACATTATAAGTGCATGGACTCTTTCAGAGAGAGTTTTATTTTTATTTTTTTGCTCTGTCTGGAAGGCAAGAAAATGCACTCGGCTCTTTCTCACACTTTCAAAACAGGTGTCATGGACCTTTTTTTTTTTTCCTTCTTCCCCCTCCGTGCCAGAGTGATAAATGTATGAAACAAGCTGTCAGCCGAAGCTGCTGAGGGAAAAACATCGGGGTCATAAGAGAAAAATGAGATGACTTCCATGGGGGAAACCGAATGCTAAGAATGGATGAACTCGGAAGGAAGAGATGGCCTCCCTCGATCCCCCAATGAGTTCTTAAGTTCTCCTCTCGGTTGTCTTTCCTACAATCATTTAATTGAAAAATTCGGCTTGCTTACAGCTCTCAGTCTCATGGCAGCAGAGGAGGCCAAAATTCCTTCACACCACACAACTTGTACTTGTTGCACAGTGGGAGGCTGGTTATAAAGATATTGCAATTTTTTTTTTATGTCCTGTCGTCCTGAGGTAGTTTTTTATTTTTAATTATTATTATTGTTTTCGGTTAAATTAGGCAACCCATTAGTATACATGCCCGGCCATCTTATATTAACCCAAAGTCTCACTGAAGAATTGTTTCTCGTGTCATTATGATGTCTACTTGGTGATACAAGTGCTAAGTTTCAGAACTGCAGGGCTTTTGCTCAAATGAGGACAGGGAAAATATTTTGATATATACGTCTGGTCTTTTCTCATAACATCCTCCCACTCTTTTTGACAACGTCCATATATTTTCTCCAAGCACAGGCATTGAATAACCAGAGGGTCAAATTGGATTCCGAGCTGCTTTCTTTATATAAATGTGAAACCACATCCTGTGGCTTTCTACACCCAATTTACAAGCCAGGCACCATCCAAATAGGGGCACAAAGATATAATCAGAATTGTAGTAAGGAGAGAATTAGAATTAGATTCCTAAGAGGTCTGCAAGGGGCGTGCATAAGCGCACCAATGTACTTACCATCCTTGTCCTACTGTCCCCATTTATATATATAAAGTTTATTGTCATTTTCTTACTTCTTCGTAGGATTTATGTGTGTTTTTCCTCTAGCCAGGTTTTTCCTACGTAACCAAGGTTTTTCTGCAGCCCTAGCTCATTGTCATTTATTTATTTATTTATTTATTCATTTATTGTCATTATACGTATACACAAAGTATACCCATACAACGAAATTCACATAACACCCAGAGACCAAGCCCAACACATATGATGATTCCCAGACACACCCCCACCGCACCCACCAAAAACTCCCCACCCCTAAACCACCCAAGCATCCACACAACAGACCTGTTTGTATTATTATTATTATTATTCATATCTGTTCTGTCCCCTCCCATGAGTGGCCTTGCAGAGGCTCAAATAGCCCGGCAGTAACAAACGCAGGCTAGAGAGACCGAAGCTGGCCCTTTAATAAATAGTTCTCTTCCAAAGCGTATATCAGTCCAATAGTTACCGGGCAATGTTCCAAAGGTCTTGGCAGACGGCCAACAGGCTAATGCAGGAATGCAGACTCTTGTCAAAAACTCCAAACTAACAGTTGTAACTCCACTGCATCCAAAATGCCAAGAAATTGTTCACCACGCCTTTCCAGCCCAGTCACACCCCTTTTATACTTTGTAGGGTGTGCCCCTACGTCTCCTGACCACACCTCTTAGGATGTGGCAATAGCTGTTCTCTATGACTTCTCCTACATCTCTCTCTTGCATCCAATAGGGGCTCCCCCTCGTCGTTACTGGCCTCTGTTTCCTCCTCAATTTGGCTGGGGTCCATAGGCACGTCAGCAACTGTCAGTTCTTGCTGACTCACCCGTGAAGACAGCCCCTCCGGCACATAGCTCGTGACAGCTTCCTCCTCCTCCATATCATCCTCCGAATCAGCATGCGAAGATAAATCAGCCTCCGGGGCCGGGGTCACAACAGTATCCTTTTCCTATATTCATAATCATGTTTATACTTATATTGGTTATCTTATGTGCTTGACAAATAAATAAAATTTTCTCATTTTGGCATAGAACTTCATGGAACTTGTTAAACAAAGGAACTTCAAAGACAGATGATAATGGGACGTTTTGGAATAGTTTATAAGGAAGTAAAAACACTTTCTTTTGATTTGAAAGTGCATTTGTGTAATCGCATTGTGTCTGTTACCTCAGTAAAGCAGGTACCTCTGTGATGTCACTCGACAATTGTTTGTAAATATCTGTTGCTATAAAATAATTAAAACTTCCAACAGTTCAAAAATGTTCAAAGATGTGTTACTTTTTAAGGTACTATAAGTCCTGCTATATTTCTTAAGCTATAACCAACATACGTCCCTTTGGAATTTGTTTGCTTTCGCACACTGTTTTAAAATAACTGTTTTGTGTAAGTTAGTGTGACTTAAAGAAATAGAATATATGTCACCTTTTGTTATATTTTTCCTGCTTTTTAATCTTTAACAATCTAAAGTAAAACATACCATATTTTGTTCTCTTAGGCCAGTTCTGGAATTGACTGAAGTACTGGATCTAGTCAGGATCAATTTATATCTTGGGGTATTAAGCAGGGGTGAAATCCAGCAGGTTCTGGGAGAACCGGTAGCAGAAATTTTGAGCAGTTTGGAGAACTGGCAAATACCACTTCTGGCTGGCCCCAGAGTGGGATGGGAATGGAGATTTTGCAATATCCTTCCCTGGAGTGGGTGAGAATGGAGATTTTGCATATCCTTCCCCAGGAGTGGGGTGGGAATGGAGATTTTGCAGTATCCTTCCCCCAGGAGTGTGGAGGGAATGGGGATTTTGCAGTATCCTTCCCCTAGAGTGGGGAGGGAATGGGGATTTTGCAGTATCCTTCCCCCAGGAGTGGGGAGGAAATGGGGATTTTGCAGTATCGTTCCCCTGGAGTGTGGTGGGAATGGAGATTTTGCAGTATCCTTCCCCTGCCACACCCACCAAGCCATGCCACGCCCACCAAGCCATGCCATGCCCACAGAACCGATAGTAAAAAAAAATTGGATTTCACCACTGCCCAATCCTATCCAAACATCTGGCTGATTAATAATAAAGAATGCTGGTTTTCAGAAACTTAGTTCGTCAAATGAAATTTACATAACGAATGAAATTCGTTATATCATAAATCTGATATATTGAATTTCTTTTTTTTTAAAAAAAAATAGATGTTCAGTATCTGTAGATCATTCCTGATTTTTAAAAGTAAACCAACGTCATGTAAAATTATTTCAGTCTTTATTTATTTATTTATTTGTTTGTTTGTTTGTTTGTTTGTTTGTTTGTTCGATTTATTTGCCGCCCTTCTCCGGAGACTCAGGGCGGCTTACAATGCATTAAGCAATAGCCTTCAAACTTTTGTATATACCTGCTTAATAGGGCTTTTTTGGCCCCTCCTAAGCGGTGTTCTTTTTTTATACAAAGTCAGCTTATTGCCCCCACAATCCGGGTCCTCATTTTACCTACCTCGAAAGGATGGAAGGCTGAGTCAACCTTGAGCCTGGTGAGAATTGAACTCGCAGTAATTGCGAGTGGCAGCTAAGTGCTACTTTAACAGCAGTTAACAGCAGTTTAGTCCGCTGCGCCACCAAGGCTTTAAATCCCTTTTTATGCTGTGCAAAAGATTCTTTCCTTTTATCTTCGGTGGGGGAAAAAAAATCCATCACGTGTATGACACGGATGTCATTTCGATCGTTTTATCATTTACAGAATCAAAGGCATCACTCATTTTAAATGGTGCTAATGTGCTAATTTGTTTTCTATTATGTGAAATTCAATTCGCACTTAGCTCATTTCATTTGGCAGGGTAAGTCAGCCTTAAGGGAAAAATCATCTTCTCTTGTAACTTTTAACATTAAATGTCAAGCATGAACTTCTTGACCTCATTTCATGTTTTTTTTCCTTTTTTTTTTTAGTTACTGTTAAGATTTTGCAATTTTTCGTGATGTTTTTGCATGTAAGTTCTTTTTATGGGGTTTATTACATCCGTAGCCTGATTAGGTGGCTCAGTGGCTAAGACACTGAGCTTGTCGATCAGAAAGGTTTGATTCCCTAGTACAGATCTCCTGCGTTAGCAGGGGGTTGGATTGGATGACCTCTAAGGTCTCTTCCACCTCTGTTACGGTTACTGTAGCAACTGCATTCAATAGACCTTTTACCAGTTAGCAACTGCATTAAACTGCATGTAGCAACTGCATTAAATAGACCAGTTTACCAATAATTACCAGTTATTTCTTCCGCTGAATTGTATATGACACATCTCGGTAGAACTTTCTTTAAAATTATGAGTGATGGTGCCATGAACGGGTCTGTCCTGAATTAATAATTTTCTTCATTTGTCTATGGAGATTCTCAGTCGTGGTTGTCCCAAAGGTGTTTTTTTCAAGAGGCAACTGGACTTTCTGATTTTTCTTTGAAGATGTTTTGCTTCTCATCCGAGAAGCTTCTTCAGCTCTGACAGGATGATAGGGAAGTTCCTGAGGTTGGTTGGGGGGGATTCTGGGAGTTGAAGTCCACCTGTCTTAAATGTCTATGGAAATTCTCAGTCATCCAGGTCCCAAGGGTGCTTTTTCAAGAGGCAATTGGACTTTCTGATTTTTCTTTGAAGACGTTTCACTTCTCCTCCAAGAAGCTTCTTCAGTTCTGACTGGATGGTGGGGATGTATACTCCTTATGACCAGCTGTCTGCAAGGAGTATAAATCCTTCCATTCCCCGCCATCCATTCTTCTTTTTTCTTATTACATATAATCTTAGAGAAACTTCTGTCGATACAATACAGAGGAAGAAATTATACTTCTCTCTTTTCAGAGAGAACAAATCCTTTTCTCAGAATTGATGTGTGGATTATTCAAAATTTGGTTCACAAGACAATTAAAGTTAATCATCATCATCATCATCATTTAACAACTTGATAATCCCTTGAGGGGTAGAGTCTGGGCAACTGAATGGAGCTAGCAGAGTGTTTACTGGCCAGATGCGCTTCCTGTCACCAGTACAGAGTTTTGTTCAGCAGATATATTCTCATTGTGCCCAGAGAGAGAAATATCTGCCTCTACCTAGGATTGAACTCACAGCCTCCTGATTTTGGGGTGAGAGCCCCACCTCTAGGCCACCACACCACTCCAAGACAATTAAAGTTAATACTCTTCCAAAATCCTTTTTGGATCATGTTCCAGTGACAGTACAGATCTCAATCTTTTAAGTGTTACCACCAGCACTGATGATGTTCCCTAGTTGGATAATTAGAGGTCTGCAAGAAAACAACCATGCTCGGAGAGTCCCAAGGACCCCACAGTTGAGAGTGTGACGTTTTCACTTCATCGTTCAACATCTCCTACCTTTTGATGCTGTAGTACAAAAGACCTGTGCTACCATTATCCAACCTGACAGGGTTGGGAACTTAACTTCCATTTTGTGGAATAGATTAATGACTTTCCTACAATTATCCTCAGTCAGTTTCAATCCATTTACAAAGAAGCTCCATTGTGCTTGAAATTACCTTTCGCGCAAACCTCCTAAATATTTGATTGAAATCTGCCACAGATAGGCATTACAAAGTGGCTGATTTTTTTCATGGCAAAATTTATTACCCCCTGTCTAAAATAATATAAAAATAACAGGTTGTTTTGTCTGAAAATCTGCTTTTCACGAAGGATAACTCCATGTACACGTTTCAGATGTTTGTTCCGCGTGACTTTTATTATGTTTTTTTATGCTTCTCTAAATTTCCTGTGAATTTTGAGTTTTGATAAGATGAGAATATAGGAAGTTGAACAGAACACCTGGTGAGAAGAATGATTAGGCAAGATCATGGGATAGATATGGGTATTTATCAGTGGTGGGATACAGCTGGTCCAGCCTGGTTTTGTTGTTAACCAGTTGTTAAATTGCTGGCTGGCCCCACCCCTCCCTGTCCCTCCCCTTCCAGGAGTCTCCACGTGCCCCATTTTGACTCCCAGGTAAGTGAAGGGAGGCCTACTAGGCCCAAAATGGGATGCAGGAAGGTACCTGGTGCGCCCTCTCGTGGCCCATTTTTGCTTGCAGGAGGCTGCGGGTAGGCCTACTAGCAGTGATGGGATTCAGCCGGTTCGCACCACTTCGGGAGAACCGGTTGTTAAATTTCTGAGCAGTTTGGTGAACTGGTTGTTGGAAGAAATCATTATGGCAGAGAACCGGTTGTTAAATTAGTTGGAGACCACCACTGCCTACTAGCCCAAAACGGGGTGTGGGGGGCAGCCACGCCCACCAAGCAGGTCATTAGGGCAGAGAACCGGTTGTTAAATTATTTGACTCAGGGATGAAATCCAGCAGGTTCTGGAGAACCGGTAGCGGAAATTTTGAGCAGTTCGGAGAACCAGTGGTGGAAATTTTGAATAGTTCGGAGAACCAGTAGCAGAGAGTAGTTTGGAGAACCGGCAAATACCACTTCTGGCTGGCCCCAGAGTGGGTTGGGAATGGAGATTTTGCAATATCCTTCCCCCAGGAGTGGGGAGGGAATGGAGTTTTTGCAGTATCCTTCCCCTGCTACGCCCAGCAAGCCACGCCCACAGAACCGGTAGTAGAAAATTTTGGATTTCACCACTGATTTGAATCCCACCACTGGTAATTCACGCTTTTCACATTGTAGGGTATACAAAGGGGTTTTTTTTGATTCACATTTTTTTTTTTCTAATTCAACTTCCATAATTCAGTCGGTCAACTTGGAAAACTCAGAGCAGACCTTCTCAAAAAGGTGCCGGCTTTAAGATGGATTAAACAGTCCTTGCTGAAGGTTGCACAAATTTAAATCATTTGAAAGAATAAACAGAAAGGGGGGGAAAAAAATCAGGGTATTGTTTCCCAGAAAACAAAGTTATTGCTGTTTGTCCTAACTTGCAGGAGTCCTTACATTTTTTTGTTTTGTTTTGTTTTGATATAGGCATCATAACTCAGCTAAAATTAGTGTTCAAGTTGGCTCATAATAAAGTTAAAATAAGATACTGAACAATCATTAAAGATTAAAGCAAGGCAATTAAAAATGCAATGAAAATCAAACAGACAAAAAGAAAAGAATAAATAGCGTATGTCAGCTAAAACCTACTTTCAGATTAAAAGCCCAACTTCTTCGGCCTGAATAAAAATTTCCTTGATGATCTGAAGTAGAATCATGGATTGATATAGAGCAGTGATGGCTAACCTTTGGGCCGTCACATGACAAAAGTGGGGGGAGCGTGGGGGGGGGTCGCACGTATGCGTGTCTACACCCATAATTCAATGTGCCCTGCCCCAGGCTTATTTTTCACCCTCCCCAGGCTCCAGAGGTTTTCTTGGAGCCTGGGAAGGATGAAAATGGCCTTTCCCACCCGCCCGGAGGCCCTCCAGAGGCCGGAAATTATCTGTTTCCCGACTTCCGGTAGGACCGGAAAGCCGAAAATCAGCTGGCTGGCACACGCATGCATGCTGGAGCTGAGCTAGGGCACGCTCGCGTGCCCACAGATATGGCTCCACGTGCCACCTGTAGCACGCGTGCCATAGGTTCGCCATCACGGATATAGAGGTTGCCCTGCAGATAAACTGGTTCGAAGTCATAGACAACGTTATAGGTAGCTACCAGCATTTGGACTCAATCCAGAAGTTTATTGATAACCAGTGCAGGTTGCGGAACAGAATAGTAGCATACAGTTTGAGAAACACCCATAAATGTCGGTGCATTTAGAATAACAGAGTTGGAAGGGACCTTGGAGGTCTTCTAGTCCAACCCCCTGCTTAGGCAGGAAACCCTACACCACTTCAGACAAATGGTTATCCAACATCTTCTTAAAAACTTCCAGTGTTGGAGCATTCATAAGTTCTGGAAAGCAAGTTGTTCCACTGATTAATTGTTCTAACTGTCAGGAAGTTTTGCCTTAGTTCTAAGTTGTTTCTCTCCTTGATTAGTTTCCACCCATTGCTTCTTGTCCTGCCCTCAGGTGCTTTGGAGAATATCTTGACTCCCTCTTCTTTGTGGTGGCCCCTGAGGTACTGGAACAGTGCTATCATGTCTCCCTTAGTCCTTCTTTTCTTTAAACTAGACATACCCAGTTCCAGCAACCGTTCATCCTATGTTTTAGCCTCCAGTCCCCTAATTATCTTCATTGCTCTTCTCTGCACTCTTTCTAGAGTCTCCACATCTTTTTTACATCGTGGCGACCAAAACTGAAAGCAATATTCCAAGTGTGGCCTTACCAAGACATTACAAAGTGGTATGAACACTTCATGTGATCTTGATTCTATCCCTCTGTTGATGCAGCCTAGAACTGTGTTGGCTTTTTTGGCAGCTGCAGCACACGGCTGGCTCTTCTTTTAAGTGATTGTCCACTAGGACCCCAATATTCCTCTCACAGTTCCTACTATTGAGCGAGGTGCCACATATACTCTACCTGTGCATTCGGTTTTTCTTGCCTAAATGTAGAACCTTAACTTTTTTTTTCACCTTTGAATTTCATTTTGTTAGACAGTGCCCAATGTTTAAGTCTGTCCAGATCCGTCTGTATCAAACACAGACGTATCAAAGGTTGACTCAGTCTTCCATCCTTTCTAAGGTGGGTAAAATGAGGACCCGGTTTGTGGGGGCAATAAGCTGACTTTGTATAAAATATACAAAAGTATGAAGGCTATTGCTTAACGCATTGTAAGCCGCTCTGAGTCTCCGGAGAAGGGCAGCATAAATAAATAAATAAATAAATAAATAAATAAATAAATAAATAAATAAATAAATAAATAAATAAATAAATAAACGAACGAACAAACAAACAAACAAACACACAAACACACTATGGTATTGATATTAAGAAATCTCAGTTCCCCGAGATTTTAACCAAGTAGAAAGAAAATTAGTAGAAGTAGGAAATTAACCAAGTAGAAAGAAACCACTGAAGACCGAGATGGATGAAATCCTTCCTTGCCCAAACTTTACCTCTTGGTTGCATGTAGAACCTAAAAAACAAGCATTTTTTTTTTGTTTGTTTGCCTTTATCTTTTCTTTTATCTTTCACCTCTATCAAGGACAGAAATGTATTTTACTGTTGGTGAGTGGCAATGATTAGCAATCCCCAAACTACAGCTGAGGCAGGAGGCATAGCGAAAGTTGTCCAGGACAGATGCAAATGGAAAGGCATTCAATCTGGTTTGGCAGTTACTATTAGCCTGTAGGTTTAACTATAGCATTTCCCAGCAGGAATTCTTGTAGAGCAAGATGCTAACGATGGAGACAGGATAAACCCGAAGAGAAGGAATGAAATATATATGAACAAAGTGCTTGAAATAATAACAATTCATCCATATATATTTTGTACGCGCACACACAGAGTCAGCCCTGAAGCCATATTGGAGATATCTGTGGAAAAGGGAGGGGAGGGCATAGAGATAGCTGGGGACTTGTAGCCAAAATAAAATTATTTCTCCTGTGAACCAAGAACGTTTCCACCAGATGCTGGGGAGGCATGGACTGATGCCAAATGGAGCTGAGGCTGGGACTTGATTGGACCATGTGATGGATATGTGGACTGGGTAAATGAACGTTGGGTTTTGATTTGGGTGGGGTAAACCTTGGGTCATTCAGAGTTGGGTTTTCACCAGCTGTGCCAATAGGGAAAGGTTCCCCTTGCACATATATGCTAGTCATTCCCGACTCTAGGGGGCGGTGCTCATCTCCGTTTCAAAACCGAAGAGCCAGCGCTGTCCAAAAACGTCTCCGTGGTCATGTGGCCGGCATGACTCAACATCAAAGACGCACGGAACGCTGTTACCTTCC
This sequence comes from Pituophis catenifer annectens, assembly GCF_029215685.1. Taxonomy (NCBI): domain Eukaryota; kingdom Metazoa; phylum Chordata; class Lepidosauria; order Squamata; family Colubridae; genus Pituophis; species Pituophis catenifer. The sequence continues at coordinate 6,048,898 of NW_027256888.1, forward strand.
CACCAAAGGTGGTCCCTATTTTTCTACTTGCATTTTTTACCTACTTTCGAACTGCTAGGTTGGCAGAAGCTGGGACAAGTACCAGGAGCTCACCCCATTACGCGACACTAGGGATTCGAACTGCTGAACTGCCGACCTATTGATTGACAAGCTCAGCGTCTTAGCCACCGAGCCACCGCATCCCTAACTGTGCCAATATGACATGCCTAACAAATTTGTGCCTTGAGGAAGCCCCGGTCATTTCTTGGCACAGGATCTATTCGAATTAATTTGGCAATACCCCAGAGATAGATTTGGGACTGCAAGAATTCTACAACTTGTACAAATAGTTTAGGCTTTGATCGTTGAACTTCTTCAACGCTAGAAGGAAAAAGGAACCCAGAAATGTACAGCTGGCACAAATGTCAGCTGTAGTTCAAGATGTGTCTTGAAAATGTGTCTTCTGTATCAGATTTACCAACAGAAAGGTATCGTGTTATTTCTCCCGAGGCAGCCTCTCTGTCTTTTGGTTGCAACCCTTCACATCATAGGTAGGAGTTGACATCAACGAATGATTTTCCGTACAAATAAATAACACCAGCACACCGAGATGGCTAGCGTGTGGAACTAAAACTTATTTTTCTTGAGAGGGTTGCCTGCATTCAGGGAATTTTCTCCCCGGAGAAATTTTTTGGGGTAAGTCCTTGTCATACTTTCCACTTGAGGGTGCCAATAAACAAAGACAAGAGTAACCGGAGTTATTTTTTTTATATGTATACAGTATATATATTACAAATGTTTACAAAACTTCAGGATAGAACTGAAGGGCGAGTGGTTAGAATGCAGTATTGCAGGCTAATTCTGCCAACTGTCAACAGTTCGATCCTAACTGGCTCAAAGGTTGACTCAGCCTTCCATCCTTTGGAGGTCGGTAAAATGAGGACCCAGATTGTTGGGGGCAATATGCTTCTTCTGTAAATTGCTTAGAGAGGGCTGTAAACCCACTATGAAGAAGTATATAAGTCTAAGTGTTATTACTATTGCTATTGCTTTGCTTTGCAAAGCTATTGTTTTGGCCTGATTTGCTTGATAATTTCCCTACATTTTATAATATTTTAACCCCCTTGAATAATTTCATGAATTCCTGTACAACTAAGTCTTATTCTCTATGTTCTAGGAGCTATAATCTTTCTTATCCTACGGATATTGCACTAGAGGTTCTCCTAAATCTCATACTGCTTAGTTTTCTAGGACTTAACTAGTTGTCCTTACTCCAGAACCTAAGCACTCATTCATGCTGTTTAGGGCTGCTACAGAGTGAGATGTTTTGGATCTGGTAGTGTCCCATGTGCAGTGGCATGAAACCTGGCCCTTGGATTCCTTCACTCCCACTTCTGCCACCATTCTAGGTCAGTATGGATTGATGTGAAGTAGGACTTCAAGCATCCTGCTTTGAACGTCATCGTTTTGGGACTATCTTCTCAAGGCATTGTGTTGCTGCAGATATTCCTCACAGCTTACACTGCTTTATCCTTGCTGCTATGTTACTCCCTCTTCTCGTCAGGCAGTGGACCCAGCTGTTCCTCCTCTTCCTCATCAGATGTTCTGTCCCCAACCACACGCATACACACGAACAGACGTTCAAGAGTTAAAGACCAAACCAGCCGGCAAAATCCTTTTCCTTATGATAATGGAACTTGGCAACAACCTAGTGGCTGCCTGCCAAGAGTTTATTATTTACAAAGAGGAGAGATAACTTCTCCCCGCTCCTGGTATATCAAAAGAAACAGCTCAATAATTACGGAGTCAATCAAGTCCAAAAATAATCCAGCAAAGTCTATAGCAAAAGTCTGGCAATGCAGAATGGCGTGGAAGCTTTCAGCTTTGTTCATCACAAGGTTTGACTGGCCACCACGCTCCCTTTTATATCCTGTGGGGTGTGGTCCAGTGACTCAGCCTAATCTCGGGCAAGCCCTTTCTTCTGTTGTGCGCGCTTATCTCTGTGACGCTGTCGAGGATCCAGCCAAGACACATTACCCTCATCACTGTCCACCTGTGGCTGCGTGGATGTGCTTGGCCCCGGCCCTATCTCTTGCCCTTCGGCGGACACCAAAGGCATTGCCAGAGAGGAGGGTCCTGGAGAGGGAGGCCTTGCCAACTCCTCTCCTTCACTCTCGGAGTCCTCTCCTGCCAATGACACAGACTCAGGTAATGGAGCCACAACATCAGCCACCTCCAGACCTGGAAGCTGTTGACTCTCCATCTGAGGGCTGATGGACAGCCCAGGCTCCACCTCTGTCTCTCTCTCTCTGCCAGCTCCACTCCTTCTTCCCCCTCGGAGCTCGGTTGCCTTGATGCTGACCCTGACTCTCACGCCTCCTCCTCTGATTCGGCTGCTGAAGGGGCCAGCAGCTGACGGATCACAACATTTGCTTTGCAGCAAGCAAGGGGGTTTAGAGGCTTTGCTTTTCTCGTTAAGTCTCTCAGTTTATCTTCCCTGTCCTTTGGAATACCCCTCCTTTAAAGACTATAGTGCAGGGATGAAATGCTACCGGTTTGCACCGGTTCAGGCAAACCCTTAGTGATAAAAACTACCGGTTTGTTCGAATTGGTATTTCCGACGATCGGAAATACGCACGGTTTGTATTTGCTTGAAAGCAGGAAATCCTGCTTTCTAGTGAATCTAAATCACATGGCACAGCTGTTCCCCCCTCGCTATTCTACTTACCTTGTCAAGCCTTCTTTTTCCATGCGAAGTGTGTGCTTGGCATGCACTGCACATGCATGTGCAGTGTGCTTTTGACACGCACCACACATGCGTGGGCAATAAAGCGGTGGCAATCCGCGGAGGATTTTACCACTGCTATGGTGGCCACTATCCTGTTGACATTTCCTAAGACCTTAAAAACCTGACTATTACCCTGTTTCAGGATCCTATTTCTTGGCTAGACTGACAATCCTTTTGATAATTTTCTCAGCTGTGTTGTATATTTATTTTTGTACTATTCTTAATTTGTTTATTTGTTTATTTTTTTAGAATTATTTGCCACCTAGGATCACCGGGCCGAGATTGCCAGCTATAGAAATTAAATAAATACATGAAAGTAAATAAATGCAAACAGACATCTGGCTGAGTAAGTACGATTCTGGTAAGACAAATGTTAAGCTATACAAAGGATTTCTCACAGGTGTTTTAGCTGAAGTTTCTCAGTAGAATAATTGATCGTGGATTAGATCAATATGTTGAGGTTATGCTCAATCCACACTGGTTCTTACTGGTTCTGATTATGAGCAAAAGTGTTTTTCTTTCAGGCTCATTTCCTATCTCTAGAAATACTCTACTTTCAATGTTCTGCCATCTTCTTTCAAAATCTCCTGTCTCTCTCTTCTACAGTAGTGGCTAAAATTGTGGAAACCTTTTGGGGAAAGTGTATTTTTGAGGTTTGATGGCTAATAACACCACTTTTTTTTGAATTTCAAGATAATTCTCTTCCACTGCTGGAATGGCCTGGGAATAGCCCAGACCTTAACCCAATTGAAAATCTATGGAGCCGACTAAAGAAACTTGTTAGTCAGAAGCAACCCAGCAATAAAACCCATTTAATAGAAGCCATCCTTCAATCTTGATTTCACATGATAACAGTTGCAGAACTAAAAGACTTGGTTCACTCCATGGGAAGACGTTGTAAGGCTGTAATTCATGCTAAAGTTTACCCAACTAAGTATTAACCGACATGGTGATCATTTTTGTATATCTCATTTTTTTTCTACACATTTCATTTTTCTTCTTTATACTGTAACTGCTATTCTAATAGCAAATCCTTCATAAAAGTTTATTGCATTACATTCTTGATTAAATTATCTTTTCCATTGAGATATAATTTTATGATACTATTCCAAAAAAAAAAAAAAGTGGTGTTATTAGCTAGTTTTAGAAAATACACTTTTCCCAAAAGATTTCCACAATTTTGGCCACTACTGTTACATCATCACTGTTTCCTTAATTTTTTTAAAAAAATTCAGACCTCTTGAGTTAATTGTGGCACAACTAACTTAGATTCCAGTTGTTAATTAGCTCTTAGCATAATCATTTCCTGACCCTGGAAAGCCTAATGAGAATCCAGGAAATTAAAGTCCATGAGTATTGATTTCCTGGGGACGTTCTCCCAATAGATGGAAGCGTTTTAAGAGGTCTGATGAGATGGGATTTACATTTTGGATTATCTGCAAAAAAAAAAAAAAAAAAAAAACTTCAACATTTGAGGAGTGTCAGCTCTCAGCGATGTATTTTTTTTTTTTCTGCAATGAAAAGGAAGCACAGGGAGAAAATAACTCTTACTGTCCTACAATCCGGTATCCTATAAATGACAACCACAGCTAAATCAATAAAGCCCTTAAAAGCAGAACTTGTGGCCTTTCCTGATCGCCAACTAGTATTTATTTATTTATTTATTAGTTAGATTTATATGCCACCCTTCTCCGGAGACTCAGGGCGGCTTACAATGCATTAAGCAATAGTATGAACCTGTAAGTAGGTTTGAATCTTCTCAGCTTGACTAGTAGCTTCCTGAGCATCGTTTATTCTCGTTTCGTATCACCTCAACTCCAACCAATGTAGAATTTGTATCCTTCTGTGGAACATAATCGATCGGGAAGCTCTTCCTAAATGGATGGTTTGTAGTTCCACTTCGACGAAGGGCCAAGGTGAGGCCAACCTACTTTGATTTAACCCACGTGGGGCAGCTTTCAGAAACGTTCTGTGGAACTGCAGCAGCCCGTTGTGGAGTGAACAAAATGGCTATTGCATTCTGCAACTTAGAACGAGAGTCCGTACATCTTGGCAGAGCTGCTGGAAAGAACTGTTTCACGCAACTCTGCACCAAAATGAAGGCCCATTTTAAGATCTGTGTAATGTTTATGTATCTATTCGTGTATCATGTATCTGGTTTCGTTCTGCAACCCAACAAGACAGACACAGACTTCAGAGGATAATTAGAACTGCGGAAAAAACAATGGCTACCAACCTGCCTTCCATTGAGGACCTGTCTACTGCACGAGTCAAAAAGAGGGCTGTGAAAATATTTACAGACCCCTTGCATCCTGGGCATAAATTGTTTCAACTCCTGCCCTCAAAACGACACAATAGAGCACTGCACACCGGAACAACTAGACACAAGGACAGTTTTTTCCCGAACGCCATCACTTGGCTAAACAAATAATTCCCTCAACACTCTCAAACTAGTTATTAAGTCTGCACTACTATTAATCTTCTCATCGTTCCTATCACCCATCTCCTCCTATATATCCATGCTAGTGCACGGATATGGGAAATAATATGAAATTTTAGGCCTTCCAGCAGACAAAATAACCTCTCAATCTTTGTTTGAGAGGCCGTAGAAACATCTCACTAAATAAACACACCAGGAAGCCTTATTAAGTGAAGTGATACATAACTGACGTTTTGCATAACGTTCTCAGAGACCAGACTTTTGGTTAGCCATAATATGTCCTCTGTTGGTCTAGTTTTGCAAGATGAAACTGGTAGAAATGGAAAGTTTTTTAATCCTTTGGGATTGAATTCTATCTCGTTAAAACAAGGGTTAAGTTGCTTGTTTGGCTGACTCGGTTGATTTATTCTCGTGTTTGATATATGGCTTTGGAATGAGAAAACGTAATTAATTAGAATGATTGAGTGGAGTAAAATGATGTTGCACATTAACAGTGGAAGATCAGAATCTCTTTCATACATGTCCATATTCATTCAAGAAGTTTTCCAGATGGTTCCAAAGCAAGCAGGACATGGTGGGAATTGAGGAATCAGACTCATTGCCACTTAACTTTGAACGGGACTGTGAAACTGTACAGAATGGCTGTTTTCAATTCTTTACACTGTATTACTGCTCTTCGTATTGTGTAGAGATAGGTTTCCCTACGTCTAGAACTTACAGCTGATATTTGTCCTCATTTTACTGACCTCGGAACAATGAGTCAACCATGAGCCAGTCAGGATTGAACTGCTGGCAGTCGGCAGAGTTAACCGTCAATACTGCATTCTAATCACTGTGCCACCATAGCTCTGTCTGTCGGTCTGTCTGTCTGTCGGTCTGTCTGTCGGTCTGTCTGTCTCTCTGTCTCTCTCTCTCTCTCTCTCTCTCTCTCTCTCTCTCTCTCTCTCTCTCATTTTTTTTCTACACATTTCATTTTTCTTCTTTATACTGTAACTGCTATTCTAATTGCAAATCCTTCATAAAAGTTTATTGCATGACATTCTTGATTAAATTATCTTTTCCATTGAGATATAATTTTATGATACTATTCAAAAAAAGAAAGTGGTGTTATTAGCTAGTTTTAGAAAATACACTTTTCCCAAAAGATTTCCACAATTTTGGCCACTGCTGTTACATCATCACTGTTTCCTTAATTTTTTTTTTTAAAATTCAGATCTCTTGAGTTAATTGTGGCACAACTAACTTAGATTCCAGTTGTTAATTAGCTCTTAGCATAATCATTTCCTGACCCTGGAAAGCCTAATGAGAATCCAGGAAATTAAAGTCCATGAGTATTGATTTCCTGGGGACGTTCTCCCAATAGATGGAAGCATTTTAAGAGGTCTGATGAGATGGGATTTACATTTTGGATTATCTGCAAAAAAAAAAAAAAAAAAAAAAAAACCTTCAACATTTGAGGAGTGTCAGCTCTCAGCGATGTTTTTTTTTTTTTTTTCTGCAATGAAAAGGAAGCACAGGGAGAAAATAACTCTTACTGTCCTACAATCCGGTATCCTATAAATGGCAACCACAGCTAAATCAATAAAGCCCTTAAAAGCAGAACTTGTGGCCTTTCCTGATCGCCAACTAGTATTTATTTATTTATTTATTAGTTAGATTTATATGCCACCCTTCTCCGGAGACTCAGGGCGGCTTACAATGCATTTATTTATTTATTTATTAAATTTATATACCGCCCTATTCCTAAGGGACTCAGGGCGGTGAACAGCGAACGATAAAAATACATGTAATACAAATGTTAATAAAAAACCAATTAAAATATACTAAACACTCTGGTCCTAGATAATTCAAGACATTAAGCAATAGTCTGTCTGTCGGTCTGTCTGTCCACCTGTCTGTCTCTCTGTCTGTCTGTCTGTCTGTCTGTCTGTCTGTCTGTCTGTCTGTCTCTCTCTCTCTCTCTCTCTCTCTGTTTCTCTCTGTCTCTCTCTGTCTCTCTGTCTCTCTGTCTCTGTCTCTGTCTCTGTCTCTGTCTCTGTCTCTGTCTCTGTCTCTGTCTCTCTCTCTCTCTCTCTCTCTCTCTCTCTCTCTCTCTGTGTGTGTGTGTGTGTGTGTTTGTGTGTATACACACATATGTATAATGCATGTAAGGGATATGGTGTCTCAGTGGCTAAGATGCTGAGCTTGTCAATCGAAAGGTCAGCAGTTCAGCGGTTCGAATCCCTAATGCCGCATAATGGGGTGATCTCCTGTTACTTGTCCCAGCTTCTGCCAACCTAGCAGTTCGAAAGCATGTAAAAAATGCAAGTAGAGAAATCTTAGTAGCTGCAAAATTGAATGTATGTCCTTGTTCATTGTCCAAAAGCTTGGAAAACTAAACCTCTATCCTAATGACTGACCCAGATTGGATCGTGCAACATTATCCTGGGACATATATTTGCCTTCATTCATGGAAAAAGAATGTCTATTCAAATTTCTCATTCAGCGGTTTGAATCCCTAGTGCTGTGTAATGGAGTGAGCTCCTGTTACTTGTCCCAGCTTCTGCCAACCTAGCAGTTTGAAAGCACATAAAAAAAATGTAAGTAGAAAAATAGGGACCACCTTTGGTGGGAAGGTAACAGCATTCTATGAGCCTTTGGCATTTAGTCATGCTGGCCACATGACCATGGAGACGTCTTTGGACAGCGCTGGCTCTTCGGCTTTGAAACGGAGATGAGCACCACCCCCTAGAGTTAGGAATGACTAGCACATATATGTGAGGTGAACTTTTACCTTTATCTATCATGCATGCATGTATGATGCCTTTGAACTATGGTGCTGGAGAAGACTCCTGTGAGTCCCTTGGACTGCAAGGCCATCCAACCGGTCAGTCCTAGAGGAGATCAACTCTGACTGCTCTTTAGAAGGCCAGATCCTGAAGATGAAACTCAAATACTTTGGCCATCTAATGAGAAGGAAGGACTCACTGGAGAAGAGCCTAATGCTGGGAACGATTGAGGGCAAAAGAAGAAGGGGACGTCAGAGAATGAGGTGGCTGGATGGAGTCACTGAAGCAGCCGGTGTTAGCTTACTCTGGAGTATGGTAAAAGACAGGAAGGCCTGGAGGAACGTTGTCCATGGGGTCGTGATGGGTCGGACACGTCTTCTCAATTAACAACAACAATGTATGTATATAATCACATGATATGACACCGACAATGTTGAAAGACATCGTTGAAGAACATTTGAAGTGATTCCCAAATATTATTTCATTGTAAGCCTTCAACGAATCACAATGCAAACTCATGTCCTTGTCCTCATTCTATTGAAAGAGTGGGAAACTGTCAAGTGTGAACAATCAGATCCACATGTAAAGAGTTTAATTAGCTATTTTATTGCTCCTGCCCATAATATATAAATCTTCTCAGGCTGCTGGTTTCACCTGGGTCAGACTAGATAAAGTTCAATGGTATTTAAGAAGGACCTATGTAGAGATTCCAGACTAATTTCCCACTTGACTTCTTTCTCTGGCTCAGCCAGCCTCTCTGACAAATACTAAATATATAATGAAACACTCAGCTCTGCATTTGGAACAAAGGACTTCATTATACAGGTAACACCAGTCTCAATGAAACCTAGGAGAAAACAGATTTATTTCCCCTAGAAATAAAAGCCTGTTCGCCTAAGGCAAATCCGAAAAATGACTTGTTCGTTTAATATATGCTTGAATCTATCTTTAGTGACAAAAATATAGCAGTCATCAATAATGCAAGTTTTTATTTAATAGGTTTACTGACCCTGAGATTCATAGACTTAGAGAACAACACTTGTTATTAGAATGGGAGATGAAAATTAATTATCTTTTTTTTTTTCTTCACACGGTGAAAACCTCTCACATCCTGGGCATAAATTGTTACTTCTATCCTCAAAACGACACTATAGGGCAGTGATGGCTAACCTTTTTGCCATCGCGTGCCAAAAGCGGGGGGAGTGTGGTGGGGTCACACGCACGCATGCCCACATCCATAATTCTATGTGCCCCACTGCCCCCTTGTGCTCCCCTCACTTTTGGCACAATGGCATGGTGGGCCCGGTAGGCCTGTTTTTTGCTCTCCCCAGGCTCCAGAGCCTTTCTAGGAGCCTGGGGAGGGCAAAAACGGCCTTCCCCAGCCCCCCAGAGGCCCTCCAGAGGCCCTCCAGAGGCCAGAAACAGTATGTTTCCTGACTTCTGGTAGGCCCAGAAGGCCCGAAAATCAGCTGGCTGGTGCACGCATACGTGCCGGAGCTGAGCTCGTGTGCCCACCGATATGGCTCCGCGTGCCACTTGTGGCACCCGTGCCATAGGTTCGCCATCACAGCTATAGGGCATTGCGCATCAGAACAACTAGACACAAGGACAGGTTTTTCCCCCATGCCATCACTCTGCTAAACAACTAATTCCCACAACACTGTCAAACTATTTACTAAGACTGTATTACTATTATTCTTCTCGTCTTTCCTATGACCTGTTTCCTTTTCTACTTATGACCATAACTTTGTTGCTTGAATCTTTACGATTTATATTGTTTTATTTAGTTTCCTAGTAATGATTTTTGCTGATTCCTAATTTAGTATCCTATGGCTATCACTAAGTGTTGTATCTTATGATTTATGATGAATGTATTTTTATGATGACTTATGATCATGGTTTACCACTTATAGCTTTTATGTACAGTGAGAGCTTATGCACCGAAGACAAATTCCTTGTGTGTCCAATCACACTTGGCCAATAAAGAATTTGTTCTGACCCAGCTCCGCAAACACAATAAACTCTCTGTATTTAAATGAATGATTCCTTTATTAGGAGTGCCAGCAAAAAGTTTCTCTCTCAACAGGCTAACAAGTCTGTCCAGGAGGGATATAAATAGTTTCTGCCACATCTATTCATTTTCACCTCCTGCCTTTTATCCCCAGAGATAGGGTGGAGTTTGCTAGCAGTGGTGGCTCTTCTTTCCCAAGGATCAGCCCACAGATTTCCACTGTTCTCCTCTCCTCTGCCTTCTGCGCATCCACACATCAGGCACTGGGCCCAGCTGTTCCTCCTCTTCCTCATCAGCCACCTCCAGACCTGGGGGCTGTTGATTCTCCATCTGAGGGCTGACGGATGGCCCAGGCTCCACCTCTGTCTCTCTCTCTCTGTGTCTCTGCCAGCTCCATTCCCTCTTCCCCCTCGGAGCTGTCAGGTTGCCTCAATGCTGGCCCTAACTCCCACACCTCCTCCTCCTCTGATTCAGCTGTTGGAGGGACCGGTGGCCGACAGGCCTCAAACAGAATTCTATTTTTTCTTCTTCTTTCTTGAATAAAGCTTCTTCTCTTTTACCAACCACAGCCGTGTAAGGATAAGCCAAAAATGCACCAGTGACTGAAATTTAGAAATGTTTTACTGAAGTATATGTCCCCATAATGCCTAGTAAAACATTTATTTATTTATTTATTTATTTATTTATTTATTTATTTATTTATTTATTTATTTATTTATTTATTTATTTATTTATTTATTTATCAACAAGTACAAGGAAACAAGTAACAGTATAGACATAGACATGGGCACATGAGAAAAAATTGGCACAAATAGAAGGACATAAATAGGCAAAACATAGCTATAAACACATAAATGGGGACAGTAGGACATGTATGGTAGGCACGCTGGTGCGCTTATGCATGCCCCCTTAGGGACCTCTTAAGAAACGTGTAAGGTCCACGGTAGACAGTTTAAGGAAAAAGGCATGGGTGTCAGCGTTCCAAATTATGTTCTCCTGCAGCGCTGACATGAATGAAAGAGGGAGAAGCTTTGCTTTAATGCTGAGATGAACTTTTACCTAGTTCCCTGCTCTTTAGTAGATAGCATTACCTGGGAGATAGAGGGAAGGGGAAATTCCTGTGAAAAGAAAGTGCTTGGGACGAAGAGATGGATCTGCATGATGGCCAATGAGACATTGGGGTTGAAGAACGGAAATGGAGGGGTTTGGAAGGAGGGGCCAGTTTTGGCTGCACAAAGAGTTCAGGGCTGTCGTTCTCCTATTCTTAAATAAAAAAAAAAGATTCATTAGAGACCTTGTGATGGAGAATGAAGTTTATTTAAGATAGCAACGAAACCTGACAATGGGGTTAGAGAGACTAACAACAGGATCAGGTAGAGTGTTCCAGACATTTACTACTCTATTTGCAGAAGTCATATTTCCTACAATCAAGATTAGAGCGAATGACATTGAGTTTCAATCTATTGATAGCCCTTGTGTTATTACGGTTGAAATTAAAATACAGGTAGAATGTTTTGGTAAATAATCTTATGAACTAAGCATAGGTCGAAATGTAGGCGACATCGTTTGAGGCTATCTAGACCTAAAATTTCAAGCCTGGTGGGATAGGAAATTTTATTTCGAGCAGAAGATTTGAGTATTCTTCTAGTAAAATATCTCTGGACCCTCTCTAATGTATTGATGTCTGAAATACAGTGAGGGTTCCAGGCAGGTGAGCAGTATTCAAGGATAGGATAGGACATCTTACCCAGGGGTGAAATGCTCCCGGTTCGGACTGGATCGCCCGATCCGGTAGCATTGGAGGCGGGTGGTTCGGAGAACCGGTAGCAAAAATCCCTGCCCCCCCCCCATTCCCTAACTGAGCCACACAATCATCAGAGGCTTTTTTTTTATTTTTAAAAGCATTTTTTCTACAACCTCTGGCCCAAAAAATGCTTTTAAAAGTAAAAAAAAAAAGCCTCTGATGATCGCGCGGCTCAGCTGGGATCATCAGAGGCTTTGAAAAGCATTTTTTCTACAACCTCTTTGGCCGAAGAAGTTATAGAAAAAATGTTTTTAAAGGGAAAAAAAAGCCTCTGCCGATCAGGCAAGTCAGCTGGGATTGTCAGAGGCTTTAAAAAAAAAAGCCTCTGTCAATCAGGCTTTTTTTTAAAAAAAGAAAGCCTCTGCCGATCAGGCAAGTCAACTGGGATCATCAGAGGCTTTAAAAGCATTTTTTTTTACAACCTCTTCAGCCAAAGAGGTTGTAGAAAAAATAGTTTTAAAAGTAAAAAAAAAAAGTTGGCTATGCCCACTCATATTACCGCTCCCCCACCAAGCCACGCCCACAGAACCGGTAGTAACAAATTTTACATTTCGCCACTGATCTTACTTTCAAAAATTGTTCATCAAGATAAAGGGGGCCTGAGTGGCATAGGAGGCTAATGCCTCCTAAGGCAGCATTTAACATCCAGCTGCCTGCAGTTACTGCAAGTTCAATTCTCACCAGGCTCAAGGTCGACTCAGCCTTCCATCCTTTCTAAGGTGGGTAAATTGAGGACCCAGTTTGTGGCGGCAATAAGCTGACTTTGTATAAATATACAAAAGTATGAAGGCTATTGCTTAACGCATTGTAAGCCACCCTGAGTCTCCGGAGAAGGGCGGCATATAAATCAAATTTAAAAAAAGGAGGGGGGGGTTGGGAAATCCTCAGAAATTTCTTTGCGGAATAATTTACAGGGCTAAACCAGTCTTCTCCAGGCTAAGATCGATTCCTTGGCAAAAAAAAAAAAAAAAAGTGGACAAATAATCCTTGCATGAGGTTTTTTACTGACTTGCAAGGAAGTCTGCGTTCATTTGGAAAGGTGTTTTTTTTTTTTTTTTTTATAATTAGATTTATATGCCGCCCTTCTCCGGAGACTCAGGGTGGCTTACAATGCGTTAAGCAATAGCCTTCATACTTTTGTATATTTATACAAAGTCAGCTTATTGCCCCCACAAACTGGGTCCTCAATTTACCTACCTTAGAAAGGATGGAAGGCTGAGTCAACCTTGAGCCTGGTGAGATTCGAACATGCAATAATTGCAGACAGCTGAATGTTAATAACAGGCTTTTAGTCTGTTGAGCTATCTAGGCTCCTTTGGAAACCTTTGAAAACCTTCCCGGAGAAACTCTGGATGAGCATGAACGTGATTTATGCTCCTGAGCAGAATGGAATGTGACGGGGAGAAGGTTGAATTAGCCTCTCATTAGGAAAACGAATGAATGAATCATAGTTGCCATGAGATCAGGTGGTGGATTAAAGAATAAAAGCGTCACTGTGCACAGGAAGATAAGTACCAACGTTACCCATGCTTGCATCCAACTCCCAATTTCAATTCACAGTTGATGGAGAAAAAAAAAAGGAAGGATGGTTAGACAAGATAAGGAGCTTTGCCGCATGAAAATTTGCCCTCTGGAAGAAAATTATAACAGAAACAATATCTTTCCTGTTTCTTTTTTAAAAAACTGGAACATTTTTAGTCTGGTTGAAGGACTCATTTGCCAATTCAAAAGACCCCCTTCTAATATTTCAGAAAGGTCTAAGAGATCAAGGTTTGATTTTTAATTTTTTTTTACACATTCAGAGGCACTAATTTCTGTCCAAGCCTGGGGAACTGCATTGACTACCAGTTAAAAATAATTTCTACCTGAATAAAGAGCTGGATTCTGTCCTTGACAGCTTGCAGGGTTTTCAGTCCTAATATAAAGAACTGAGTATTGACTCTGCAGATCTGAAGGTTTATATGTACTGAGCGAAATGCATTTGCTCTGTTTCTCTCTTAACAAGTCCCTGGATAACATCTAATTTATTCAGATTGCAGCAATTTATTCACTGACTACCCCCAGAGTGTGGCCAACATCTGAAAGGCTTCATAAAAAAAAGAAAAATCAATTCCGTGATTATGTGTGCCCTAAGATAATGAAAATGCAGATAAAATATGCGTAGGTAGATAGTTTTGTTAATAGATCAAGGACAAGTTACCAACCGTATTAACTCAATCTTGCTCTGTCAACAGATTAGGGTCATCGACTGATCATCAATTTTTATTTATGGCTTTATAAATTTCAGCCCAATAGGCCAAATTTAGACAGTGGAAGGAGGAACATGCAAGAGAAGAAATGCCCATGATTGAAAACAAGAGGAATATGAGATGAAATGTTGGATATGTAAAGTTGGACAGGAGAGTAATCCTTGGCCGTTTATGTCATAAATGGCAACTCAGTCCAGGAGGCAAACTTTCAAAACCATCTAGAAATACTAGTAAATTATGTAAGGTCAGAGCTGGCTTGCTGTCAGGGTTCTGATGGATGCCCTAATTAAATCATGAGCCTTGAGCCAAGCTTAAAAAAAAATCCAATTATTTATTAAGAGTTTCATGTCGGCACGTTCCCAAGTGAAACCAGCTCTCACCCTACATAATTTATTGCCCAAATTATGATCCTGTTTCCCCCTTCCCCCCAGGGTGTGTTATCAATCACATTCGCCAACGGAGCAATTTCGCAAGTCACTCCCCTCCGGCTGCTGTAGGTAACCCTGGAATACAGCCTTGAGAGAGATAAGCATGGAATGTACATCTGTCTTTGGCTTCCATGTGGTTTCCCATCCCCACCCCCACCCCCCAGCCTATGGCAACCTGAGAGCAGGCCAGGGATGCTTTGCGTGTTGACAGCCCGTAGGAGATGACCTGGCTGAGCTGATGAACGCGTCATCAGTCATGAGTTCCTGCACACCCACATGAGATCTACCATGTTTCCTTGAAAATACAACCTATCCTGAAAGTAAATCCTAGCTTGATTTTTACATGTGTGCCCAATATAAGCCCTACCCCCCCCCCCCAAAAAAAATAGCCCTAATTAAGACTCTGCCTGCTCCAGGGTGCACAGATAAAAGTTAAACAAGGGTGGGGATGGGGGGAATGGAACTGCCCTTCTACTACAACCTTTGGAAAGTTGCAGCCAGGCCTCGCATACCCCGACACCTGCCATTTCTTCTGCAGCTGACAAGGCCAGCAAGGCTTTCCTGAAAGCCTCTGCAGCTGATAACAGAGCTCCAGATCGATCTGGAGCTCTGTTATCGGCTACAGAGGCCTTTAGGAAAGTCTTGCTTGCCTTGTCATCTGCAGAAGAAGTTCCTGAAGTCCTCTAACTGTGAAAAGGAGGCCGGGGATGATGCATGCAAGTGAGGAGAGTCAGTGGATGAAATTTCCCCCCTGAAAATAAAACCTGGTGCCTTTTTTGGTGGCAAAAAATAAAATAAAATAAGACAGGGTCTTATTTTCTGGAAAACATCCATCCAGCCCAACTTGAATGCCTTCTTAATTCTCGCTTATTTCTCTTGACCGTTGGTAGTTCAGATTCTTGTAGAACGCTTAAACTTGCAATACAACTTTATACTCCTTTGAACTGCCTAAATCTCCTGACTTCCCTGGCGTTTGACAATACCAGTCTTAATGCATTCAGAAATAAATGAGAATTGAAAATTCCTCTTGTATTTTCCAAAGCTCTGAACTTATACCTCATTCTAGCATTAAACGACCGTTACTGAAATTTGAGTAATTCTCGCTTCCTTAATAATCTCATGCAAACATGTGAGGACTGACAACATCCTTCCCTTTTCCCTTTAAAGGCCAGACTCTGGAAGGAATTATAAGTATTTAAAAAGGACTCATCTGTTGCAGTGCATGGTGAGTTGGGGGACAGCTGAGAGAAGAAAGAAGAGAACTCAAGGCTCAGCTGGGAATGGGGGGGGAAGGGATTTTTGCTACGGGTTCTCCGAACCACCCACCTCCATCACTACCGGATCGGGCAATCCAGTCCGAACCGGGAGCATTTCACTCCTGGTCTCAGTGTGATCGGACAAATCGATAAATTTCACAATATGATCTTTATCTCGTTCCTCTCTATCTGCCCATCCGTCTAATCCATTTACCTCCACCAACCCTCCATCCAAAAATGCTGAAGGACCACCATGAAGGTCATAGAATTGAAAAATTTTATGGTCCACAATTATTTGTTTCAATCAGTCCAGCAGTTCATCACCAAGTAAATGGTTATTTTGAGTAAAATTATCTATCTAAATGAGATGAACTAATGCTGTCTCTCGTTAGTGCCGCTCTTTGAAATTTATACTTTGAGTTATTCATTTCCATAAATAGTTTGCAGAAGACTAGCACGGAACTGACATGTGCCCATTATCTTGTTAATAGGCCTTCCTGATTTAAATCTACTAGGAATGCAAATAACTGATAATTTTAGACTCATTAAGTAACTCGCCGGAGACTTATTTTGGCTAAATGTTCCAATGGGCATGTTAAGCACTTCGAACGGGATTGGTAGAATTCTTTCCAAAATCTGTAAATTAAGGTTTTGAAGAATGCAGTGCAGTATGCATAATGAAACCCCCAGATGTAAATTAAAAAGATTTATACTGCTATATTCTGCTTACGTTATTGAATCTGAATGCTTCACAGGTTTTTATGAAGCAAATAAAGCACTGGTTTTTTTTTTCCCCTTGAATTTCCTTCTAAATAGTCACCGTGGAATCGTTCTTACAATGCTCCCTTCACATATTAAAGACAGAATTGTTCTTTCTGGTTATATATCATATTAAAGTTTTAAAAGCCCAAGGCACTGAAGCCGACTACTGAATTGCTAGCAGTAAGCCAGTTTGCAGCTTTTTAATCAGTTTACTCGTCAGTTTGATCAACTAACACTTCAGTTGTAGAGTCTGTGGGACACAGATTAATTTTTGAGATTCTGGGAAGAAGAAGTATTCTATTAGAACATGAAATGAGAACAAAAACAATTAAGAGTTGCTTTTCCTTCTGTCTAGGAATTTTTGCCAGTGTGCATAAAAGTTAAAAAGTGCTAAATTCCTCGAAGTTGGTCAACATGGCATTGAATAAAATACTAATATTTCAAAGCATTGCAGATGACATTGATGGATTGATGGGCTAAGCGATTAAAAGGCATTGGAGTTATTAATGAAATGGTGGCTTAATAATGAAGGGAAGTAATTTACCGATACATGTAGAGAGTGAAAATAATTTACTGTATTTTTGGACGCACTTTTTCCCCGACCCTAAAAGAGGGTGGAAATGTTGGCGCGTCTTATATACAGCATTTTTGGTCTCCTGAAGCTCTGCCCCGCTCATCCCATTTTTGCAAAAAATTGGGCCCATTTTTTTCAAACAGACTAGAAGACATCTAAACATCTTCCAACTGTTATTTTATGTTCTAATTACTATATTAAAACTAAATGTGTCCAAACATTTTAAAGTCTAGTTAATGCTGGAAATGTTAAGACAATAAACACTTGAGCAAGAGCCATAATTAGGTATACCGCAGGGATAATTCACTGGTTCCAAGTTGAATTAGACGATCTTCATAGAGAGAGAAAAAACAAAACAAAACAAAACAATGACATTAATGACCATATGTTACACACTTTGCCCAAAAGATATTCATGGCCCCTCTGCATCCCGAAGTAAAGGTGAGAAAGGATTACTACAAATAAGGAAGTAGAGTTTGAATGATTGCATTCCGAGAAATAAGGAAGCGAGAGAGATGGGCGGTTGAGAAGTTTGATATATAAATTTAATCTTCTATATATATTAAAATGTGTGTTTGTGTGTATGTATGTTCCAGCATAACTCTGGAACGCCTTGAGCAATTTCAACCAAACTTGGTACCCCTAACACCCCTTCGGGTTTGTCTGTGTGTTCCAGCATAACTCTGGAATGCCTGGGCCACTGAAATGTAAAGGAATGAATTATATCTATAGTGTCAAATCACAGTACTTTTGCCAGTGACAGTGTGCATTTTAGATTCAAGTTTTGTTAAGATACAGCCTGTTGTGCCTTAAAATGGCTTCTACTGTACAGCACAGTGGAGTTGCCATAGAAACGGCTTCACAGTACTCCACAAGGGGGCTCCCTCTGGTAAGAGGGTATAATTCATTCCTTTTCCTGTCTAATATGCTGACTCTGTAAACCGCTTAGAGAGGACTGTAAAGCACTGTGAAGCAGAATATAAGTCTAAGTGCTATTGTTATTTCAGATAAATGGTTGTCCATCCTCTTTTTGAAAGCTTCAGGTGATGAAGTACCCACAACTTATGGAGGTAATTACTAACGATTTAGAAATTTTAAATTTACTGGCCCTGACCCCATTAATTTTGCAAAAGTTGACTGCTCTTGAAACATTCTTCAGGTTACAATAACATCTCCATGCCTCTTGGGTCCTTGGAACCCAAATCATGGGTATCAATTTTGACTGAAATATTCATTTGGAATAAGGGACATGGTGGCTCAGTGGCTAAGATGCTGAGCTTGTCGATCGAAAGGTCGGCAGTTCAGCGGTTCGAATCCCTAGTGCTGCATAACAGGGTGAGCTCTCGTTACTTGTCCCAGCTTCTGCCAACCTAGCAGTTCAAAAGCATGTAAAAAATGCAAGTAGAAAAATAGGGACCACCTTTGGTGGGAAGGTAACAGCGTTCTGTGCGCCTTTGGCATTGAGTCATGCCGGCCACATGACCACGGAGACGTCTTCGGACAGTGCTGGCTCTTCAGCTTTGAAATGGAGATGAGCACCGCCCGCTAGAGTCGGGAATGACTAGCACATGTGGCACTAGTACCTTTATTCATTTGGATGAATATGTGCAAGGTGGGGGAGGGGGGATATAAGACAGCCTTTAACTGAAAATTCTGATGCATTCAGAAAAAAAATATATACATCTGCAGGCATTCTGCTGAAAGGAGCTCACAAGAAGCCTCCAAATTATATGTCATGTCTTCAATCTGATCGCATTTTACACTAAAAATTCAGCACAGCATGTACAGTATCTGATGTGCCTTCCTCTTATCGTCAGTGAAGTTACTTGACTCGGTTCCCTGACCTCCTCTAAAATAATAGTTATTGCTGCAGGAAAGGGGACATGTGTGACACTTCTAATCCTTCCTAGAGATATTTTTGGTCTTTTACCTTTGTTCATAATTCTTGCACTGCCTTGCCTGAGGAAAAGTGGACAAACCAGGGGTAAAATGCTCCTGGATCGGACCGGTTCAACCAAACCGGTAGTGATAGTGGCCGGTGGTTCGGAGAACCAATAGCAATGATGGCCGGTGGCTCAGAGCACTGGTAGCGATGGCGGCCAGTGGTTTGGAGAACTGGTAGCGATGGCGGCTGGTGGTTTGGAGAACTGGTAGCGATGGCAGCTGATGGTTCGGAGAACCGGTAGCAATGGTGGCCGGTGATTTGGAGAACCGGTAGCGATGGCAGCCGGTGGTTTGGAGAACCGGTAGCGATGGGGGCTGGTGGTTCAGAGAACCGGTAATGATGGCAGCTGGTGGTTTGGAGAACTGGTAGCGATGGTGGTCAGTGGTTCGGAGAACCGGTAGCGATGGCGGCTGGTAGTTCGGAGAACCGGTAGCGATGGGGGCTGGTGGTTCTGAGAACCGGTAGCAATGGCAGCTGGTGGTTCGGAGAACCGGTAGCGATGGCGGCTGTTGGTTCAGAGAACTGGTAGCGATGGTGGCTGGTGGTTCGGAGAACTGGTAGCGATGTTGGCTGGTGGTTTGGAGAAACGGTAGCGATGGCGCTGGTGGTTCAGAGAACCGGTAGCGATGGCGGCTGGTGGTTCAGAGAACCGGTAGCGATGGCAGATGGTGGTTCAGAGAACTGGTAGCAATGGTGGTGCGAGGCTCCGCCCACCCACCCGGTCGTCGTTACTTCCTGGTTTTAACCAAGAAGTAATGTGTTTTGTACCCTCTGTGCATGCACAGAAGGGTTTGGGCATGTGCAGAGGGTCCAAGTGGGCACGTACACTTCCGAACCGGTTGGGAAGATAAGTAGATTTCACCCTGGGACAAACCCAACTTTGATTATACTTTAATTTCAGTTGATGTCAACCTGGGGAGGTGTGAAACCTGAAACCCTGGACTTTTTTTATTATTATTATTATGGTTGGTATCACAGCCAGCCTGATGTTTAGACCAACTTTGCCATTTTGGTCCATCTATATCAAAGACCTGGGATAGGCAGAGGTTCTTGCTTAATAATATTTAAGATATTGTTGCAAGTTGTCCCAAAGGTGCTTTTTCAAGAGGCAACTGGACTTTCTGATTTTTAGAATAGAATAGAATAACAGAGTTGGAAGGGACCTTGGAGGTCTTCTAGTCCAACCCCCTGCTTAGACAGGAAACCCTGTACCACTTCACTGATGTTACCACATAACCACAGTGGTTATCCAACATCTTCTTAAAAACTTGCAGTGTTGGGGCATTCACAACTTTTGGAGGCAAGTCGTTCCACTGATTAATTGTTCTAACTGTCAGGAAGTTTCTCCTTAGTTCTAAATTGCTTCTCTCCTTGATTAGTTTCCACCCATTGCTTCTTGTCCTGCTCTCAGGTCTTTGGAGAATAGCTTGATTCCCTCTTCTTTGTGGCAGCCCCTGAGATATTGGAAGACTTCTATCATGTCTCCCCTAGTCCTTCTTTTCACTAGACTAGACATACCCAATTCCAGCAACTGTTCTTTATATGTTTCAGCCTCCAATCATTCCCTAATTCTCTTCGTTGCTCTTCTCTGCACTCTTTCGAGAGCCTCCACATCTTTTTTACATCGTGGCGACCAAAACTGAAAGCAATATTCCAAGTGTGGCCTTACCAAGACATTACAAAGTGGTATTAACACTTCATGTGATCTTGATTCTATCCCTCTGTTTATGCAGCCTAGAACTGTGTTGGCTTTTTTGGCAGCTGCAGCACACGGCTGGCTCATATTTAAATGGTTGTCCACTAGGACTCCAAGATCCCTCTCCCAGTGACTGCTATTTTCTTTGAAGAGGTTTTGTTTCTCATTCTTGGATGAGAAACAAAACCGCTTCAAAGAAAATTGTTCAGTTGCCTCTTTAAAAAGCTTCTTTGGGACAACAATGACCTGAATGACTGAGAATCTCCATAGACATTGAGTTGTTCCAAGTAAAGCTGCCTTTTGCAATTGAGTGATGATATGATGATGAAGAAGAAGATGGAGATTATTGTCATTATCATCATCATGTTTCAGATGTTTTTTCAACAAGAACCTCCACAGTTTATCCCCCTCCTTTCTCACATCAGTTGGGCAAAGTGAGCATTCAACAGTTCTTGAAGCACTTGAAGAGACCGTTGTAGGAATGCCTTGATCCTCATGCAGCTCTCTTCAATTAACTAATTTTGAACTAATCTAGCTTCTTCTTTTTTTCCCCCCACTTGAGGGAAATTTCATTTCCCCTCACAACTCCTGCAAGCTGCCATGCTTTGAAGATTTAACAGCAAGATAATGAAAACAGGAGTTTGTGATTAAAGGAACACAGACAGATGTTGCTTGAGTAATGGGATTTGTCATGACTCTACAGGAAGAGTAGAAAGCCCCACTAACATATGACTCCTGTCATTAACATTTTTAATGAATGCTACTGTAGGTGGCTGTGCACACAAATCCTAGTAAGTAAACTCCGGAGAATCAATTCGCGAAGTACTTAAATTCCAATTACTTTTAAAGAAGTGCTGAACCGCAGAATCCAACAGATATTACCTATATCTGACTGTGTTTCTTTCTCAGGTTTCCGTTTGTTAAATATTTTTGTTCTGTAGCACCGATTGGGGAGGGGGACTTAAAGCCTCCGACTTCGATGGAGTTCCCTCCAGATTTCACGAACACAGCTCTCCTTCGGTCTGACATAGATTTACTTCTTGTAGGGCTGCAGAACGATATCTGTTACACATTGTGCATTTTATTAGGTTCGGAGTTCATCCAACTCTCAGATGAATCTGGGTTGCCTATATTCAAAGCCGGGGAGTCACCATGTATGTGTATCAACAGTGCCTCAGATAGAAAGTCCCTACAGAGAGTGGTAAGGACAGCCGAGAAGATAGGAAGCTCACTTCCCGCTATTCAGGATTCTGCTTATAGCTGGTTAGAGATCCCACATACCCACTTTACGGTCTGTTTCTGTTTCTCCCCTCTGGGAGGAGGTTTCGAAGTATCTATAGCAGGACTAACAGATTCTGTAATAGCTTTGTTCCGAATGCCATCCGTCTGGTAAACTTGTAAGATTTGTTATTCTCGCTATGCACATGTATACATCTGAACTAGACTGTGTTGTTTCTCTGTGTCATATATGTGGGTATATGCATAATTTTGCATTTATTTATTTAATTTATTTATTTTGTCATGTTTATGTAGTGTATATTAGAGGTGGAGACTCTTGGAGACCTGTATGCAATGAAATTTCATTTTAATGTATGCCGATTCATTAAAATGAATCGAGGGGAAGGTTACTGTAAAATCTCCATTCCCACCCCAATCAAGGGGAAGGATACTACAAAATCCCCATTTCCTCCCAATCAGCTGGGACTTGGGAGGCAGAGAATAGATGAGGGTGGGGCCAGTCAGAATTTTTACTACCTGTTCTCCGAACTACTCAAAATTTCCGCTACCGGTTCTGCAGAACTGGTCAGAACCTGCTGAAACCCACCTCTGAATTGAGCCCCAAATTTATGTTGGCTAAGTGAGAAATTTGTTAAGCGAGTTTTGCCACATTTTATGACGTTTCTCACCATGGTTGTTAAATGAATCACTGAAATTCTTAAATTAGTAACCCGGATGTTAAGCGAATCTGATTTCCCCATTGCAAAATGGCATCACGTGACTCAGGGACACTGTGACCATCATAAATGTGACTCAGTAAATGTGAACATGGGGATACCACAATGATCATAAGAGTGAAAAACGGTCATAAGTCACTTTTTTCCAGTGCTGTTGTAACTTTGAATGGTTACTAAGAGAACCGGTGTAAGTCGAGGACTACCTGTATTGGTGAGGAAATTTCACCATCCAAGTTTGAAGTTCTTACTAACAGAAAATCACAAAATACACAACAAAGCTAAAACCCAATTGAACATTTATTGAAAAAAGATCCTACGAAGAAAACATTGAACTTCTTCCTTGGGTCCATCTTTCTCCCTTCCTTCTTACCTTTGCTAATTTTTTAATCCATTTTTGTACTCTATTTATTGTTTTAATGTTTCATATAAGCTTAATAAATAATAAATAAAAATTCACATGGAAAAGAAAAAGTGGATTATTATGGAACTGATGGACTAGTTCAATGGATTTTACATAGCAAACAATCAAACAAAATCATCCTTATTATACGTCTCTATTTTCATTCATCGTTGAGGTTGGACAACGGAACCCAATGATTTGCATTGTCAGATGTTTTTAGCTTTCTTTAAACATCCATCAAGAATATTTTGACAGAATAACAGAGTTTGAAGGGACCTTGGAAGTCTTCTAATCTGATCCCCTGCTGAAGCAGGAAACCCTATAACATTTCCTACAAATAGTTGTCCAATCTCTTCTTAAAAGCCTCCAGTGATGAAGCATCTACCACTTCTGAAGGCAAACTGTTCCACTGGTTAATTGTTCTCACTGTCAGGAAACCCTTCCTTATTTCTAGGTTGCTTCTCTCCTTGATTAGTTTCCATCCGTCCTACCTTCAAGTGCTTTGGACAATAGCTTGACCCCATATTCTTTGTGGTAGCCCCTGAGATATTGGAACACTGCTGTCATGACAATGGGTTTTTACTAGCTGCTATTATTAGTACTAACTTCTCCTTCTCCTTCTCCTTCTCCTTCTTCTCCTTCTCCTTCTCCTTCTCCTTCTCCTTCTCCTTCTCCTTCTCCTTCTCCTTCTCCTTCCCCTCCTCCTCCTCCTCCTCCTCCTCCTCTTCCTCCTCCTCCTCCTCCTCCTCCTCCTCCTCCTCCTCCTCCTCCTCCCATATCCGTCATCAGATGTTGGCGATCACGTTAACGATCCTATTTTTATCAACGGCCGCACGAAAAAAGTGAGGCTGAGTTTTGTCCAAACCAGTCCCTTAGATTTTGAAGCCATGGTGTTTTTTTTTTCCTTCTGTCTGGACCTCGTTTGCCTTCAATCTTTCCCTGATCTATCTTCTCTACGCAACTCTGATGCAGCTAGTAATAGAAAGCAAGGCAAATTACGCTGCCCTTAAACAAGCAGGTGCTGAAAAAAATTGTCAGTTCAAAGCAGCCTCCTCATTTTGTGATACAAATACTTCTAAAGCTCCTAAGCTATTTTTGTAGCCGATTTTGCCAGGGGAGAGAAAGTATCTACTCTCTGTAGTCTCACACTTCTCCCATTAATGTCAACAGGAATAGACAACACTAAGTGCTTTAAAATGTCTTTGTGTGTCTCCATTATCTCTGCCTTAATGGCTCATAGAGTTAGAATTTAAAAGGCCCAGGAAAGATGTGCCAATGCTTCCATTACTTCTAACACCCACTCACTGGGTGATTTCAAGCCATCTCATCAAATACAGGATTCGCCCAATAATTTTTTTTTCCTGCAAGGACCACAGAACATCAAAGTATATCAACATCCATAGTAAAATGATTTTGACCCCAAATGACTGCCCTAGTAAAAACACTGACTATGGGGACCTAGTTCGGCATGATATAAGTAATTATGTAAGATGTTTGGTTCCATCTTCAATCTTGCTAACCTTTTTCAATTTTTGCCCAGTTGGGAAAATAGGGGATGATTAGGTGAAAGTGTTCTATAGAGTTTCATTCAACCGAGAATTTCCATTCCCCCGAATATGAAGTTAGAAATATGTGTCAGGAATTCAATAGCTCTCCATCTTGAGAAGATCGGAACTTCTGCCTTTTCTTGTTAGACGTTTTGAAAAAGACAAAACAAAAACAAAAAAGAGCAAAGGGTTGATTGCAGAGGTGGTATTCAGCCGGTTCGGGCGAAGCGGTAGCAGAAATCATGGGTGGGCCTGCCCTGGCTCTATGCTGTCCTATTTAGGCAAGTTTTTGAGGCTGGCCACATACATGGAAGGCGCGCACACTAGCAAAGTGCATGCATGGAAGTGGTGCTCATGCTGTTGTGGTCTGCCAGCAGCTTGCAGAGCTGGCAGTGGAGTCGGACAGTGAGGAGGCTGGGGAGAAACATGGGCCAGTCCTGGAGTCTGAGGAAGACCCGGACGAGGGCTCTACGTCAGAGGCAGAAATGGGGCCAGGGCCATCGGGGAGTGATGCGCAGACTCCAGATCCTCCAGAGTCAGACAGCAGAGAGGCAGAGGAACAGGAGGAGCCTGTTCCTAGTGCAGGCATGCGCAGAGCTGCCAGAAGGCATGAACAGTTAAAACTAAAGGGACGACTCGGGAGTAAGGCCTGGAGATGATTGGCCCCTCCCATAAGGCTTAAAAGAGGAGCAAAAGCACGTGGGCCCTTTGCAGGATAGCAACATTGTTAATTCTGTTCCCAGTCGGCATCTCTGTTTGATTCTGGACTCCGTGTGACTTTGCCAATTAAGTCTTTGGCAGAGTGTCAAGGGAGATAAAGGTTGGTAATTATCCTGAAGGACTTCTCCTGAAGAACTTTTTGCAACTAATTGGAACTCAGCTGTGAATGAACGTAATTCACAGAAGTTGCAATAAAAGAGGTTTTTGGCACTACTTGTGTGTTTTAATGACTCAAGAAGCCTAGGTCACAAAACATGCATGTGCACTCACATTTGCGAACTGGTAGGGAAAATAAGTGAATGCCACTCCTGGTTGATTGCATGATAGTCTGAATAATAATGAATAAATCTGGCAGAGACACCAGATACAGGGTTTTTGACCTCTTCTTTAAATGTCTATGGAGCTTCTCAGTCATCCAGGTCATGACTGTCCCAAAACTTTGCTGGACCTGGTTTTTCCTTGAAGGCATTTTGCTTCTCATCCAAGAAGCTTCTTCAGTTCTGATGAAGAGCTGAAGCAACGGTTGAGAAGCAAAACGTCTTGAAGGAAAAACAAAAAAAGCCCAGTTGCCTTTCCAAAGAAAGCAGCTTTGGGGTGCCCTCTTCTCATTTTCAGCCTTTGGGTGTTCAAACAAATATCTTAAAATCTCCGAGGCAAAGCAGCATGGCAGCCAAAAAGAAAAGCACATTCCAGACATATCTCTCTCAAGGCTGTCTCCCAGGGTTACCCACAGAGGCCGGAGGTGAGCGATCTCTACAACCCGCGAAATTGCTCTGTTGGCAAATGTGACTGATGACACACTCTGTATGGAGGGGAGAAACAAGGTCATAAATTATGTGGGGTTAGAGTTGGAGTCTAAGCTTCACTTGGAACTTGCTGACATGAATGACTAATAAATGACTGGATTTGTTTTGAAGCTTGGCTCGAGGCTCATGATTTAATTAGGGCATCCATTGGAACCCTGATAACAAGCCAACTCTTACCATTGATAACCCTGATAACAAGCCAACTCTTACCATTATAAAGTGTATTAACACTTAACATGATCTTGATTCTGTCTCTTTATTAATGCAGCCTAGGATTGCATTCGCTTCTTTGGCAGCTGCAGCACACTGCTGGTATAAACTTTATTTAGCTTTACATACATACATGTATGCATGCATGCACAGACACACAAACACACACACACACACACACATATATACACGCACACATACATACATACATATATACATATATACATATATATATGTGTGTGCATACACTGTATGTCTGTGTGTGTGTATATATATATATATACGTATATATATATATACACACACACACACACACACACACAAATTGAGAAATTGTGCATCAGTTATAGTGAATGAGCTCTGCAGTTCCAACAGTTGCTTGCAATCCAAGTTAATGACCCAGTGAATTAGTAGCAAAGATGGATTTGATTTTAATGTAATGTTTGCAACAATTTAAGCTCCACTCTTCATATTATGTTTGAATGCCTCAAGGCAATCTTGGGGCTATTATTTTAATAGGGTGTCATTGCCGAGTGTCCATTAACTGTCAGAGTTTAAGTCATTTCCAGGTATCTTAATATTAAGATGGCACTAAATTACATTGTTGTTCATTGTTCTACATTATAGCATGGTTCTGCTATGTCATGCATAAGCTAATTGATTTTAGTGGGAAACTGAGTATGATAGAAATCAGCTTAAAACCATTAAATGTACTATAACATTAACTTCATAAATATTCTGCTGAGGAAAATAGCAAGCATTTAGCCTAATGTTAGTTGTCTTCATAGATAGATAGATAGATAGATAGATAGATAGATAGATAGATAGATAGATAGATAGACAGAGAGACAGAGAGACAGACATGATAGATGATAGATAGACAGATAGACAGACAGACAGACATGATAGATGACGATAGACGATAGATAGATAGATAGATAGATAGATAGATAGATAGATAGATAGATAGACAAAGATACAGACATGATAGATGATAGATGATAGATGATAGATAGACAGATAGACAGACAGATAGACAGACAGACATGATAGATGATAGATAGATAGATAGATAGATAGATAGATAGATAGATAGATAGATAGATAGACAGAGAGACAGACATGTTAGATGATAGATGATAGATAGACAGATAGACAGACAGACAGACATGATAGATGACGATAGACGATAGATAGATAGATAGATAGATAGATAGATAGATAGATAGATAGACAAAGATACAGACATGATAGATGATAGATGATAGATGATAGATAGACAGATAGACAGACAGATAGACAGACAGACATGATAGATGATAGATAGATAGATAGATAGATAGATAGATAGATAGATAGATAGACAGATAGAAAGATAGATAGATAGATAATGGATGGATGGATGGATGGATGGATGGATGGATGGATGGATGGATAACATTATTGTTATGTCCCGGGGTGAAATCCAGCAGGTTCTGTCAGGTTCTGGAGAATCAGTAGCAGAAATTTTGAGTAGTTCGGGGAACCAGCAAATGCTACCTCCGGCTGGCCCCAGAGTGGGGTGGGAATGGAGATTTTGCAATATCCTTCCCCTGGAGTCGGGTGGGAATGGGGATCTTGCAGTATCCTTCTCCTGGAGTGGGGTGGGAATGGGGATCTTGCAGTATCTTTCCCCTGGAGTGGGGTGGGAATGGAGATTTTGCAGTATCCTTCCCCTGCCACACCCACCAAGTCACGCCCACAGAACCGGTCGTAAAAAAAATTGAATTTCATCACTGTTATGTTCCCTACATGAAATTTTACATGACCTTCCAACTCTGTTTTGTAATTCTGTAATAGTTCTGTAATTATTGTTATGAAGGTTGGTCACTTAGTCAGCCAGATGTTTAGACTGGATTTGACATTTTGAACCACCTATTGAGTACTTTTCAAGGACTTGGGATACACAGATGTTCTTGTTCGATGGTGATAAAGGTATCGTCACAAGATGCTATTACTATGACCGATCACCCAATCAACAAGATGCTGGCTAGATGTTGGCATCTATGTTTTCCACCTATTAAGACCTTCTCAAGGATCTGAAATACGCAGGGGTTTTGTTGGCGTTAAAAAGTACCATTGCAAGATTTAAGCAAGTAAAACCAATGGCAAATATTGCAATTGAAGTTGGTTCTGCCCCAGCTACGGACCCCAAAGAACGCAGCACACACAAAGTCCGTTCAAACCTTAGTTTACTGAATAAACCAATAACGGCTTTTACAATAACGGCTGTTAATTAATAGCATTAACAGCTGCCAAGAATTCCAAGGAAAATAACTGAAAACTTACTATGGTTGGCAGAATGCCCGGAAGCAATTTGCAGGAAGCTGATAAGGTAAGCAAGACACGAAGGTATGTGAACTAAGTTGTTCCCTGCAAATTGCTTCAGTCGGCGTTCCTCCTTAAACAGGCTAAGGGAGTGGCCAATTAGCCCCAAGCCTTACTCTCGAGGAGACCTCCTCCTGAGGAGCCACTCCTGCCTTTTGGCAGCTCTGCGCGCCCATGCATCGAGAAGAGGCTCCTCCTCTTCTTCCTCTTCACCCATGGAAGCTTCTGGAGGTTCTGAAGGACCTGGCTGAATCCCTGCCTCTGGCACCACATCTTCTCCAGCCTCCTCATTGTCCGACTCAAGTGCCAGCTGCACAGGCTGCTGGCACAGCACCACACCAGCCCCCTCGCTGTCTGAATCAGCTACTAGCTGCACAGGCCGCATACGGGCCACAACAGAAGTCAATTTTGGGCCATGCAATCCTGGAGAACTAAAATAGGATCTTGCCATCCATAATTCACAACTGCTGAAACACTTGGCAAATAATTGCTACTCCAGATAGTGAGCTATTCATACTCATTCCCCTGCTTATGAGGCTCTTTCGTTTTATTCGACTTAGTTATCCAAGCAGAAATTTCCAAACGTTGGCCTACGCATTTACTTGAAGTAGCTGGGATCAGGCAGAGCAAGCGTCTAGCTCTGTAGAAGCTTGTTTAACTGATCAAACTCATCATTTGCTCTCTTTGAAATACAGAGATAGTTTGTCAATTAAGGAAATTCAAAATACCACTCGATAAAGGATCATGTTTGTAGCTCAGGGTTGAACGCGGGCTCCTCGGTGCTCTCTGAGCTTGTGTCAGGTTTTCAGGCTGTCTTCAAATAAATTGCACTGCAAACAAAGTCTTTTATAAAACAAACTTTCATTTTATTTAGCACAGCACTTTTTACACCGACTCGTTGCAGCCGGCACTGACGTGCTGCCCCAAAACCCCTCCTCTTCCTTCCCCCACTCCTCTGCATTCATTGGCCATCTTCCCAATCATTCACCCCTAATCTACTGCTCCAATTCAAAGAATTTCCCCCCTCCCATCCATCTCCTAGGGGACATTATCTCCAGAGGAAATAAGTAGGTGAAAGGCAACCGTCCCGTTGCAGACGCCTGCGTTCTCCTTCTTATGTCGGCACTAGGATAAATGCATCTTGACGTGCTGACAGCTTGCTTGTTTCCCTGCAGACATTTCATTACCCATCTTAGGTAATAGCATCAGTCTAGAAGTGGAAGTGTACCTGCAGGCAATTCCCACCCACCCCCATTTGCGGGCTATCTGAAGTGTTTGATGAACATATGTGATACCAATAAAGCACTGGCGATACCTAGTTTGGGTAATGAAATGTGCAAAAAACCAAACAAGCTGAGAGAGCACCAAGAACTCTACATTTCTCCTCTTCCTCCTCCTCCTCCTTCTCCTCCTCCCTTCTCCTTTCTCCCTTCTCAAGTGTTGAAATCCACATTTTTTTACTACCGGTTCTGTGGGTGTGGCTTGGTGGGTGTGGCAGGGGAAGGATACTGCAAAATCCCCATTCCCTCCTCACTCCTGGGGGAAGGATACTGCAAAATCTCCATTCCCACCTCACTCTTGGGCCAGCCAGAGGTTGTATTTGCCAGTTCTCCAAACTACTGAAAATTTCCACTACCGGTTCTCTGAACTACTGAAAATTTCCGCTACCGGTTCTCTGAACTACTGAAAATTTCCACTACCGGTTCTCTGAACTACTGAAAATTTCCGCTACCGGTTCTCCAGAACCTGTCAGAACCTGCTGGATTTCACCCCTGCCCTTCTCCCTTCTTGCAATCAGAGAGCATCAAGGGATCAGAGGTGGTATTTAGCCAGTTTGGACCAGTTTGGGTGAACCGATAGCGTAAATTATGGGTGGGTCTGCTTATCCGCCCCAGCTCTATGCTGTCCTATTTAGGCACATTTTTGTGGCCGTGTGCATGCTCAGAAGGCTGTGTACATGCACGGAAATGGTGCATGCACTCACATTTGCGAACCGGTAGGGAAAGTAAGTGAATGCCATCCCTGCAAGAGAGTCTTCAAAATACAACTCGGGCTTGGTGAGATCTAGCCAAATTATACTATTAAAATTCTGATCTTCAATCATCTTATTAAACTGGATATCAGATACACTGTCTACCCTAACCTCTCTTTTTGTACATCCTTACTAGGACAAGTGGAAAACATCAAGCTGGCCTTTCAGAATGATGAATGAGGAAGGCAAGTTTGCAATCCGCTATCTTGATATTCATGAAAAACACCTGATTGGAAAACATCGGAGGTTTTAGTCGTTACTCCAATAACCTTTAGATGGGAAATCAATTCATGTTGTACACTGGTTGTACGTGCTCCAAATTACACAGTCCTCCTCAACAAACTTCAGTGGCAGGAGAGAAGTCAAAAGATATGTTGGGAGCAGGGGTGAAATTTACCTACCTTCCCTACCGGTTTGGAAGTGCGAGCTTGGACCCTCTGCGTGTGCGTAGAAGGTCAAAAACAGGTTACTTCCTGGTTAAAACCAGGAAGTAATGACATCTGGGCAAGTGGGTGGAGCCTCGCGCTGCCGCCACTACCGGTTCTCTGAACCACGTGCCGCCATCACTACCGGTTCGACTGAACCAGTCCGAACCGGTAGCATTTCACCCCTGGTTGGGAGTTGCAACAGCTTGCAGAAAATGATGTCTCCACCCTTAATTATTTATTTTCACCTTTGGTGAGATGGGCAGCTATATAAATTGGATCAATCAGTCAATACATTTTGCATCCTGCTTTTATTTATTTATTTTATTTATTGGTCGAGTACGTATTAGATAATACATATAAGTATAAGCATGAACTGAATACATAAAATGAATGCAATTAAAGGGAACATTAGGACAGGGATGGTAGGCACGCTGGTGCTTCTATAACTTACCAAATATCAAAAATATCTGCTTCTATAATTTACCAAATGACCTGTTTTTTTTTTGGTTTTTGTTTTTTTAATTTGATTTATATGCCGCCCTTCTCCGGAGACTCAGGGTGGCTTACAATGCGTTAAGCAATAGCCTTCATACTTTTGTATATTTATACAAAGTCAGCTTATTGCCCCCACAATCTGGGTCCTCATTTAACCTACCTTAGAAAGGATGGAAGGCTGAGTCAACCTTGAGCCTGGTAAGATTCGAACCTGCAGTAATTGCAGGCAGCTGTGTTAATAACAGGGTGCTTTAAACCACTGTACTACCAAGGCTCCTGTTTGTATTGCACAGGTGATTAATGAAATGGGGAGCCTTTTGAATCAAAATATATTGCTTATGCTGTCATGTCCATGTTGGCATGGAGCAATGCGTGAAGAAGAGGCCATCTGCACTAAGACTGAACAGCTCTCTCTCAACAGAATACAATACTACCTATCTCCTGTTTACAACACAGTCAGGGGTGGGCTTCAAAAATTTTAGGAAGGGGTTCTCTGCCCAGTTGCTGGGTGGACGTGGCCATGGTGGGTGTGGCCTATTCAGCCTCCTGCACCATGGTGAGGGGGTGTTTTTGTCCTCCCCGGGGCTCCGGAGGCTTTCCTTGAGACTCTGGGAGGGCGAAAACAGCTGCTCCAGGCTCCAGAGGCCCTCTGGAGACCCGAAATGGGCCCTTTACCGGCCTTCCTGGACTTCCAGTAGGTCCGTTTTTCTCCCTCCCCAAGCCTCCGGGCGTGCCCTGTACTGCATGGGGACTCCTGGGAACTCCTGGGAGGGGCAGGGTGGGAGGGGCCAGCCAGGAGTGGGATTTGGGGGTTCTCTGAACTGCACAGAATCTTAGCTAGAGGTTCTCTCGAACCCCTGTGAACCCCCAGCACCCACTCCTGAACACAGTCCTTTCAGCAGTTCCAAGAAGGATTCACACCCATTTGCACTATTCAGGTAATCTTGAGGGCACAGATAAACCTCCAACTGGCCTCCACGACTCTCAGAAAGAGCGCTAACGACCAGAGGACTGCAAGGAATATAAATCTTCCATTATCCACCATTCAGTCAGAACTGAAGAAGGTTCTTGGATGAGAAATAAGGGGAAAAAAAGTCCAGTTGCCTTTTGAAAAAGCACCTTTGGGACAACCATGACCTGGATGATGGAGAATCTCCGTAGACATGTACTAGTGCACA
The DNA here is from genome assembly GCF_029215685.1 of Pituophis catenifer annectens. NCBI lineage: Eukaryota > Metazoa > Chordata > Lepidosauria > Squamata > Colubridae > Pituophis > Pituophis catenifer. The sequence continues at coordinate 6,081,736 of NW_027256888.1, forward strand.
TGCACTGTACTAGTTTTAATTACTTGTATGGCATCCAGAGTCAGTTTTGAGTTTGGATAGCATTATAAATTGAAATTAGGAAGAAATAGGTATAGTATTTATATAAACTGCCATGGATCCATATGGACTTGGTAGCACACAAGTACTTTTTATATCTACACACAAACACAAATACACACACACACACACACACACACACACACACACACACGTGGTGGAATTAAAACTTTTTTTTACTACCGGTTCTGTGGGCATGGCTTGGTGGGCGTGGTATGGCTTGGTGGGTGTGGCTTGGTGGGCATGGCAGGGGAAGGATACTGTAAAACCTCCATTCCCTCCCCACTCCAGGGGAAGGTTACTGCAAAATCCTCATTTCCTCCCAATCAGCTGGGAGGCAGAGAATAGATGGGGGACGGGGCCAGTCAGAGGTGGTATTTACCGGTTCTCCGAACTACTCAAAATTTCCGCTACCAGTTCTCCAGAACTGGTGAGAACCTGTTGAATACCACACACACATATTCACACACAGAGAGAAAGGGAGTAAGTATATTTCTCTTAGAGATATATTATTCTTAAAATGTATATATTCCATTTAAAATATTCAACTTGGCGCTTTGATTCAAAAGTCAATTGATCCACTCTCCAAATCAAATTAAGCATGTAAATCGAATCTTCGAATCAATTTAAATCATCCCATCAAATTGGATGCTCCAAATAACTTTAGACCACTCCCACGATTACCACACAACACAGTTTCGACACTTTCCCATGTCAATTCAATAACCTGAAACTTCAAACTGATGTAATTGAGTAATTTAGTTCAGGTATTCAGGCTGACCTTTTTTTTTTCCCCTGAAACATATTGGATGGCAAATCCAAACTGAATCAACGACTCAGAAGAGATTTTGCATGATTTACGAAATTTCCATTATACACCCCTTTTCATTTTGTGAAGAATCCAAGAACAGCTGAGGGTAAAATAATTGATATACAGTACTACAATACAGTAGCATCCCTCTATACATAAAACATAGAATAATAAGATTTGGAAGGAACCTAAGAGGTTGTCTAGTCCAACATCCTGCTCAAACAGGAGACAATATACATTTCAGGTAAATGGTTTGTTTATTTGTTTATTTGTTTATTTGTTTATTTGTTTATTTGTTTATTTGTTTATTTGTTTATTTGTTTATTTGTTTATTTGTTTATTTGTTTATTTGTTTATTTGTTTATTTGTTTATTTATTTAATTTTTATACCACCCTTCTCCCGAAGGACTCAGGACGGTGAACAGCCAGGGTTAAAATATATGCGAAGCTCGTGCACATGCCTTGCTTCTGCGCATGTGCAGATCGCTGATGATGACATCCGGGGCAGTGGGCGGGGCCTCCCATCGGTTTTATTACCGGTTCTTGAGAACCGGTCCAAACCAGGGGCAACCCACCACTGAATATTCGCAGTGTGGTCTTACTAAAGCTTTGTAAAGCAGTACTAGAACACGTGACGTTGATTCTATCCCTCTATTAATGTCAAACATTCTGACTGCGTAGTGACAATACTATAGCTGTCCTTACATGGCCAAGGAAATGTGCCTACAATTTTAATTATCAGAAGAATTCCCCATCACAAATGGATTAAATCTCACTAAGGAACTTATGCCATGTAATAGCTAAAGTGTGTTAAAAAATGTTAGCATCTTGTGAGCCATTAAGGGTACAATTAGGTTGGTTAGACCCAGCGGTGGGTTCCACATATTCTTACCACCAGTTCACCGTGCATGCGCTCCTTCCGTGAATGCACTTGGCCTTCCATAGTTTGCTCACACACACCCCTTCCGCACATGCTCCCAGCCTCAAAAATGTGGCTAAATAAGACGGCATTACATCTGAGCAGATGGGCGGTTCATCCAAACTGGTACGAACCGGCTGAATACCACTTCTGGTTAGACCTATGCAGAATTTGAGTAAGCCTATTTCAGAGTTGTTTAGGATCCTATAAGCCCCCACCGACATAATTAGATGTTAATTAATTAGATGTTAATTAATTAATTAGATGTTAATGTTAATTAATTAGATGTTCACCCAAACTGGTACGAACCGGCTGAATACCACCTCTGGTTAGACCTATGCAGAATTTGAGTAAGCCTATTTCAGAGTTGTTTAGGATCCTATAAGCCCCCACCAACATAATTAGATGTTAATTAATTAGATATTAATTAATTAATTAGATGTTAATGTTAATTAATTAGATGTTCACCCAAACTGGTACGAACCGGCTGAATACCACCTCTGGTTAGACCTATGCAGAATTTGAGTAAGCCTATTTCAGAGTTGTTTAGGATCCTATAAGCCCCACCGACATAATTAGATGTTTAATTAGATGTTAATTAATTAATTAATTAGATGTTAATGTTAATTAATTAGATGTTCACCCAAACTGGTACGAACCGGCTGAATACCACCTCTGGTTAGACCTATGCAGAATTTGAGTAAGCCTATTTCAGAGTTGTTTAGGATCCTATAAGCCCCCACCAACATAATTAGATGTTAATTAATTAGATATTAATTAATTAATTAGATGTTAATGTTAATTAATTAGATGTTCACCCAAACTGGTACGAACCGGCTGAATACCACCTCTGGTTAGACATCTACAGAATTTGAGTAAGCCTATTTCAGAGTTGTTTAGGATCCTATAAGCCCCCACCGACATAATTAGATGTTTAATTATATGTTAATTAATTAGATGTTAATTAATTAATTAGATGTTAATGTTAATTAATTAGATTTTCACCCAAACTGGTACGAACCGGCTGAATACCACCTCTAGTTAGACCTATGCAGACTTTGAGTAAGCCTATTTCAGAGTTCTTTAGGATCCTATAAGCCCCCACCGACATAATTAGATGTTTAACTGGCAGCCAGTTCAAATCTTGCAGCATTGACATCAGTGCTGCATTGAAACATGGCCAGGCAAATGAAGTAACTGAAGCAATTCAACACTGCAAAACAAATTTTGGTAATTTGTCAGGGAAACTTTGCACATCCGTAGCCAAGACTAATTTAGCAAGATAGAACTCAATCTATAAAGTGTCACTGTTACTTCTTAAACTATAATTGCAGTGTTAAATCCTATCTTTAAGGTGCACCTAATTTGTATCAGTCCCATAAATGCTCGTCTCAGACAAAATGTGCACACTTCATCTAACTTGTTTCTTTTGCCTCGGTTTTGTGCTAA
>NW_027256888.1:6089971-6097603 GCF_029215685.1 Pituophis catenifer annectens
CATCAAAATCACAAGCCCAGCTTCTACCCATTAGACTTCTGAATCAGGCAGGATTCAGAGGAAGAGCATGAGATCCAGTCACAGAGCTAGTCACAACTTCATGAGCTGTCTGGCAACAGGAAAGATGCAAGACTTTTGCAAATCCAGCAGTTCTCCCCAAGAAAACCTACTTCTTATAACAGCAAAAGCTTTTTCTTCTACCCAAATATAGCACTATCTATCTATCTATCTATCTATCTATCTATCTATCTATCTATCCATCCATCCATCCATCATCTATCTATCTATCTATCTATCTATCTATCTATCTATCTATCTATCTATCTATCTATCATCTATCAGCTATCTATCTATCTTCTATCTTCTATCTATCTATCTATCTATCTATCTATCTATCTATCTATCTATCCATCCATCATCTATCATCTATCATCTATCATCTATCATCTATAATCATCATCTATCTATCTATCTATCTATCTATCTATCTATCTATCTACTGTACCTATCTATCTATATCTCTCTATCTATCCATCCATCCATCCATCCATCCATCCATCCATCCATCCATCCATCATCTATCATCTATCTATCTATCTATCTATCTATCTATCTATCTATCTATCTATCATCTATCAGCTATCTATCTATCTTCTATCTTCTATCTATCTATCTATCTATCTATCTATCTATCTATCTATCTATCTATCATCTATCATCTATCATCTATAATCATCATCTATCTATCTATCTATCTATCTATCTATCTATCTATCTATCTATCTATCTATCATCTATCTATCATCTTCTTTTAACGATCCCATAATCCCTTGCAGGGTGGAGTCTGGGCAACTGGATAGAGCCAGCAGAGTGTTTTAATGGCTGGATGCTCTTCCTGTTGCCAATGCGGAGTTTTGTTCAGCAGATATATTCCCAGTGTACCCAGAGAGAGAAATATCTATCTCTACCTAGGATCGAACTCAAGTCAGTTTTGATTCTTGACAATTGCTGGAATATGAACCTGCACTTTTCTTCGCAAACGTTTTTGGCAGTCGCTTGCCATTGCCTACTTCCTAGGGCTGAGAGAAAGGAACTGGCCCTAAATAGCACAGCTGGATTTGTGCTCTCCTGGAGAGGGGAAGGAATGGGGATTTTGCAGTATCCTTCCCCTGGAGTGGGGAGGGAATGGGGATTTTGCAGTATCCTTCCCCTGGAGTGGGGAGGGAATGGGGATTTTGCAGTATCCTTCCCCTTCCATGCCCACCAAGCCACACCCACCAAGCCACACCAAGCCACGCCCACAGAACCAGTAGTAAATAAATTTGAATGCCACCACTGTTCAGGTCCAAATGAAAAGGAAGTCTAGGACAAAAAAATAAATTAAAGCATAAAGCTACAAGGGCATTCAATGAAACTATTCATGTCATTTCAAAAATATTTTTTTAAAAACAAATCAGGGCATTACTCAGTCTTTACCCAAGGCAACCTCCCACTTGATCTCTGCAGCTGTATTGTGAGTCATATCATCGACATGGGGCCTAATTAGCAAGCTTGGTATGTGTTTAGTGATTGCAAATTAAAATCAATACAATGATGATCACCATTTTTGTAGCTAAGAATGTCTTCTATATAATTTCACTGCAAAATTCTATGGTCCTTAATGTGTCACCTTTAAATGTTTGAGGGGAGAATTGGTGAATCATTACAACAAATAAATAAATAAATCTTAGCCGTCTCTTCTTGTAAATTAACCTCATCAGTTTCAATTAAAAGCCACAGGTTAGGGATGCACAGGAGGGACCCGGTGGCTCAGTGGCTAAGACACTGAGCTTGTCAATAGAAAGGTCGGCAGTTCAGCGGTTCGAATCCCTAGTGCCGCGTGACGAGGTGAGCTCCCGTTACTTGTCCCAGCTTCTGCCAACCTAGCAGTTCGAAAGCACTTAAAAAATGCAAGTAGAAAAATAGGGACCACCTTTGGTGGGAAGGTAACAGCGTTGCGTGCGCCTTTGGCGTTTATTCATGCCGGCCACATGACCACAGAGACGTCTTCGGACAGTGCTGGCTCTTCGGCTTTGAAGCGGAGATGAGCACCGCCCCCTAGAGTCGGGAACGACTAGCACATATGTGCGAAGGGAACCTTTACTTTTTAAGGATGCACAAGTATGAAATCATATCAGTGAACCAATCTCATTGCCTTCAGTGCAAGTCAGTAGATAGACAGGTTTATATCCTTCATAGTATGATTATAAGGGCCAGCTAAATCTCCCAGTTGTCTTATTGTCTTGTTCAGGTGCTAAAAGTCTTTAGGAGAAAACTGTAAATAGGTTAGCCACTGCATGGATGCACGTTCCAGGTTGAAAAAAATAAAAATAAATGGAAGGTAACTTGACCTTTAGAGGAAAGTAAGACAGGTAAACGAGTGCCATCTATTCATCTCAATCATACCACTCTCTAGCTTGCACCAATGTCAATTATTCCACCTCCACGCGCCATTCTATTTTTGCAAACCACTCCTATGCTCCCATCTAGTCTATATAGCATCCATATATTGCGTTTTTTTTGTTGTTGTTTTTTTAAAACTTCTTACTTCCATTCTGTGGATCTCATCAAGGCCTTTATTTCTCTTTCTTTCTTTCTCTCTCTCAAATGTCTGTCTGTCTATCTCTATCATCCATCCATCCAACCATCCATCCATCCATCCATCCATCCATCCATCCATCCATCCCTATCTATCTATCTATCTATCTATCTATCTATCTATCTATCTATCTATCCTTCCCCTGGAGTGGGGTGGGAATGGAGATCTTTCAGCATCCTTCCCCTGGAGTGGCCTGGGAATGGAGATTTTGCAGTATCCTTTCCCCGGAGTGGGGCGAGAATGGAGATTTTGCAGTATCCTTCCCCTGGAGTGGGGCGGGAATGGAGATTTTGCAGTATCCTTTCCCTGGAGTGGGGTAGGAATGGAGATTTTGCAGTATCCTTCCCCTGCCATGCCCACCAAGCCATGCCCATCAAGCCACACCACACCCACCAAGCTACGCCCACAGAACCGGTAGTAAAAAGAATTGAATTCTACTACTGTTTCAGAGTATTTGGAGAAGGTAGAAACGGGGGGGGGGGGGCTTGTCTTGCTAGCTTCCATGTTAGGCACCATAATGGCTATTTTGTTCCACTGATTAATCACATCCTTTTGGGATTCAGAACAAATCAGCCGGGAGCACTGTGGTAGAAAGCTAATACATCAAGGAGAGATCCAGGTTAGAAACTCTCTTTGATGTGTTTATTTTCCATCCCACCAATTAAACTTTGCACTTGCCACTTGAGGATTGATTGATTAATTAATCGGATTTAAAGGTTATAGCCAGTCCTTCCAAAAAAAAAAAAAAATGCAGGCAAGCCACAGAGCTTAAATTTCCCAAATCATGGATATTCAGTCTACTGAGTTCCCCCTGCTCACATCAGAATTCAAGCAGTGGCATTACCAGTCTCTCGCTGTTCTTGATGCCAGGGCTTCGTGCCTCAAACTTGGTTTCTTTTCAGCATGTGAAACTGTTGAAAGAAATGTCCATCTGAGTTCAGTTGCAAGTGGGGAGAAAGACACTGGAAACTGCTTGGAAATAGAGTAGAGTAGAGTAGAGTAGAGTAGAGTAGAGTAGAGTAGAGTAGAGCAGAGCAGAGCAGAGCAGAGGTAGTAGAGTAGAGTAGAGTAGAGTAGAGTAGAGTAGAGTAGAGTAGAGTAGAGTAGAATAGAGCAGAGCAGAGCAGAGCAGAGCAGAGCAGAGTAGAGTAGAGTAGAGAAGAATTAGAGTAGAGTAGAGTAGAGTAGAGTAGAGTAGAGTAGAGTAGAGTAGAGCAGAGTAGAGTAGAGCAGAGCAGAGCAGAGCAGAGCAGAGGTAGTAGAGTAGAGTAGAGTAGAGTAGAGTAGAGTAGAATAGAGCAGAGTAGAGTAGAGTAGAGAAGAATTAGAGTAGAGTAGAGTAGAGTAGAGTAGAGTAGAGTAGAGAAGAATTAGAGTAGAGTAGAGAAGAGAAGAGAAGAGAAGAGAAGAATTAGAGTAGAGTAGAGTAGAATAGAATAGAATAGAATAGAATAGAATAGAATAGAATAGAATAGAATAGAATAGAATAGAATAGAATAGAATAGAATTTTTTATTGGCCAAGTTATTGGACACGCAAGGAATTTGTCTTGGTGCATACGCTCTCAGTGTACATAAAAGAAAATATACGTTTGTCAAGAATCATAAGGTACAACACTTAGTGATAGTCATAGGGTACAAATAAGCAATCAGGAAACAGTCAATATAAATCGTAAGGATACCAGAAACAAGGTTACAGTCATACAGTCATAAGTGGAAGGAGATGGGTGATGGGAACAATAAGAAGATTAATAGTAGTGCAGATTTAGTGAATAGTTTGACAGTGTTGAGGGAATTAGTTGTTTAGCAGAGTGATGGCGTTGGGGAAAAAACTGTCCTTGTGTCTAGTTGTTCTGGTGTGCAGTGCTCTATAGCGTCGTTTTGAGGGTAGGAGTTGAAACAGTTTATGTCCAGGATGTGAGGGGTCTGTAAATATAAATATGGTTTAATGGTGGACAGGATCACATGGCTTGAGAACTTGGGCAAGAAAAAGGGCAGAGATGCTGAGAGTGCCTGGGTTTTATGCCCTCTGTTGGGCTTTGAATTTGAGCTTGTGTTCTGATTGGTTGTCAGACTCCCATGGCGCCATGCAGGGGCAACTCTGAAGGTTGTCCTGAGTCCCAGGCTTGGTTGAGCCTTGCTGGGTGATGCAATCTCCCCAGGTGGCATGTGGTGAATTCTGTTGCTACATGGGTAGAGGGCTAATCCTACCTTTGTTGGATCTTGAGTGAGGGCATTTGCCTATGAATAGACCTAGCTATCTCTTTATCTCTTAAGTGCGGACATCTGCTATTGAGGAGAGTGGAGGCTATTAAGAGTGAGCCTGTTTCCTGCCTAAAAAACATGTTTCTCCATTTCTCATCCAGGGAAATATAATATTCTGCCTTTTTAATATTTCCTAGAATATTGCATTCTTCTAGGAGAGAAGTGGGTGCTAACTTCCTACAATACCGTGAAGCAGGGCTGAAATCCAGCAGGTTCTGACAGGTTCTGGAAAACCAGTAGCGGAAATTTTGAGTAGTTCGGAGAACCGGCAAATACCACCTCTGGCTGGCCCCACGGTGGAGTGGGAATGGAGATTTTGCAATATCCTTCCCCTGGAGTGGGGAGGGAATGGGGATTTTGCAGTATCCTTCCCCCAGGAGTGGGGAGCGAAGAGGTTGTAAAGAAAATGCTTTCAAAAGGTTCTGACGATCCCAGATGAGTTGCCTAATCAGCAGAGGCTTTTTTTTCTTTTAAAATCCTCTGCCGATCAGGCAACTCAGCTGGGATCGTCAGAGGCTTTTAAAAGGATTTTTTTCTACAACCTCTTTGGCCGAAGAGGTTGTAGAAAAAAATGCTTTTAAAAGCCTTTGACGATCTCAGCTGAGCCGCGCGATCATCAGAGGCTATTTTTTTACTTTTAAAAGCATTTTTTCGGCCAAAGAGGTTGTAGAAAAAATGCTTTTAAAAACAAACAAACAAAAGCCTCTGATGATCGCGGGGCTCAGCTGGGCATGGGGGGGGGCAGGGATTTTTGCTACCGGTTCTCCAAACCACCCACCTCCATCGCTACCGGATCGGCTGATCAGGTCTGAACCAGGAGCATTTCACCCCTGAGCTGTAGCCCTCAGTGCTCCATCTTCTAGTTGACCAGTACACATGCATTGGAGAATTATTATTTTTTTTTAATTTTTTATTGATTTTTCCAAAACAAAAAAGAGAATGTACAATCCATCTCTGCTTTCGGAGGTACAGTGTATTTACAGTATAATAAAACAAAATTTAGGAAAAATAAGGCTACAATCATAACTATACATGATACTATACAATATGACTATAGTAGATGTGCCAAGTCAAGATTCTAAAGTTGTGTTTTCGTCTTATTTTTAAGCCAGTGGTACCAACAGCTAAGATGTTCCCAAATCTCTCTCCCATATGTTGGAAATGTGGAAAATCGGTCGGCACCTTTTACCACCTATGGTGGACCTGCCCTGAGACTAAAAAGTACTGGTCCAAAATCCAACACTGGCTCTGTGAAATAACTGGACAGGAGGTAGCCCTAGTTCCGGAACTTTTCCTCCTTGGCATGACTGAAGAGGGCTTAAACAACAACAAAACCCAACTGATAATTCAGATTATAACTGCGGCTAGAATAGCCTTCGCAAAATGGTGGAAAAACAAACTTATACCCTCAGAAGAAACTCTATTAAATAAGATCTTAGAGTGCGCAGAAATGGCGAAACTGACAGGCGAGTTAAAAAACGAGGACAACTCAAGATATTATGATGCATTGGAGAATTATATTCTTGTTTTATTTTTATTTTTTTTGCATAAGGATCCGCCAGTGTGATAAACAATTTTCTGCAAAAGATTCAAATCAGGAAACTCTATTTATAGCAGCACTATTCTGTAAAAGTTATTCAGTTGTATTAACATGCTTTTAAGTAAAAGAAAAATTACAAACACAACTTCCTCCAGTATTTATAATAAAGTCAGCAGAACATTGGAATATAATGCAGCATCCTTTACAGGGATTAAAAAGTCAACATCTTGAAAGAATATTATAATGCTGAACTCTTTGTTCAGAAAATTAAAATGAATTCTTCATTTTTAATTGCAACTGATAATGTTTAAAAATCATAAGTGAAGGCTTAACTTTCTTAACATTTGCATTTCCAATTATCTAGAGGTCCATTTTTACAGAAGCTTATATAGAAAGCTAATTGTGTTATTATAATATAGATGATCCGGCAACAGAATTTCTTTTTTTAAAAAAAGTGTTCTTTTGCTCAGTTACATACATTTGCATAAATTACAACATTTATAGAATTATTTATTTTTGCCCCTGTTCTTCTTCATTCTTTGTTATTATACATGATGTCAAATGTTGAATTGAGACATTTCATCTGAACCATAATGCATTTTTTTTATTATTCAATAAGAATTGTGATTTATTTAAAAGGATGCAATCTCTTCTCCCCTTATTTTCCTGACTATTAAAAAGATAGTTCCACGCAAAAGGTAAGAGTCAAGATAGATAGATAGATAGATAGATAGATAGATAGATAGATAGATAGATAGATAGATATAATATAGATAGATAGATATAGATATAGATAGATAGATAGATAGATAGATAGATAGATAGATATAGATATAGATAGATAGATGATAGATAGATATAGATATAGATATAGATATAGATATAGATATAGATATAGATATAGATATAGATATAGATATAGATATAGATATAGATATAGATATATAAGTCAAATACCAGTCACTCAACACAAAATCTCCAGAACCGTAAAGCCTACAAACTTGAAATTTGGCACGTATGTCCCTCTTGGCTTCTAGGTGCTCGCTAAGAAAGGATTTTTTGAAATGACCATCAGATCATTGGTATTTCATATACAGTATCATATTCACATGCTCTGATGCTAAGGAGCTAGACATCCTACTCTCCCTCTTCACCTGAAAAGAACTCTGTCCCAACTTCCAGTTGCCTTAT
>NW_027256888.1:6097703-6150203 GCF_029215685.1 Pituophis catenifer annectens
GAATGCCGTATGTCAGGACACTCTCAATGGTGCTGCGATAGTAGGACAGAAGTAGATGCTGAGATAGATTTATCTTCCTGACCATTCTCAGGAAGTACAGCCTCTTCTGTGCCTTCTTCACAAGTATGGAATAGAAGACCTCCTAGGTCCCTTCCAGAAGTATGATCCTAATCATTGATACACTACCAGAATCTCAGAAGACATATCATCGTCTTAATCCATGCTTGGGATAATTGGGATAATGAGAAAATTGCTGTAAGTTTTGCAAAATGAAAAAAAAAATAGAAATCAAATAAAATTCAAAGAATTCTGCTCAGACTTTTGATTGAAGGAAAAATAAACGGACAGTCAGCTCAGCCGACTGGTAGCGTTAGTTTTGAACCAATCGTGAACAGTTCGCCTATGTTTTGCCCAGGAATAAAAATATAAAATTAATTTCTCTGCTTAATGAAATGCTTTAGGAAAACTGACAGTAATTAAAAAGGCATCGCACAACCGTCGGAAGAAAATAGCAAGTTTTCAACAAGGGAAACGAGGTAGAGAGGCATCAGCTCAGAAATTTAAAGACAGTTGATTACAACCTATCTTTCAATCTCTGTCTTTGAGGGATGTTGCATCTAGAAAGATAATCTATTAATATCTACCCCATGGTCTTTTACATATTTAATATTCAATGTGCATATTTTCACATTCTTCATTTCCCCTCCTTCATCTGCTTTGTAAAGTGATTAATATTCACACCCTGGAAAAATATTGAGAGAGAGAGAGAGAGAGAGAGAGAGAGATGGAGAGGGAGGGAGAGAGAGAGGGAGAGAGAGGGGGGGAGAGAGAGTGAGAGAGAGGGGGGAGAAAAGGGGGGAGAGAGGGAGAGAAGGAGAGGGAGGGAGGGAGGGAGAGAGAGGGGGAGAGGGAGGGAGGAAAGGAGGGAGGGAGGGAGGGAGAGGGGGAGAGGGAGGGAGGAAGAGAGGGAGGGAGAGAGAGAGAAAGGGAGAGAGAGGGAGGGAGAGAGAGAGAGGCAGAGAGAGAGGGGAGGGAGGAGAGAGGGAGAGGGAGGGAGGGGAGAGAGGGAGAGAGAGGGGGAGGGAGAGAGGGAGGGAGAGAGAGAGAGGGCAAGAGAGAGGGAAGGGGAGAGGGAGGGGGAGAGAGAGGGAGAGAGAGGGAGGGAGGGAGGGAAACATTCAACTATACTTAGCTAAAAGCATAACCTCCGTAGGCAAACCTTTATATTAAGGGACAAACAGACCCAAAAGTACATCTGTTACTTTGTAAAGTATGTACCATTTGTAAGGTACGTAAAATTTATTCCATCTTTTTTAAAGAAATCAAACTTTCATTCTTTGAACAGATTACTCCCTGCGAACAATACATCGGTAATAATTAGATAAATAAAAAAAGAAATGTTTAAAATAATCAGATGTGGAATCCTGGACTTCTAGTCATGTAAAATAAGGACCGTATATAAATGTTCATCAGATTTGGACAGCCTCACCCTCTGTAAATACATATGCAGAATTCCAAATCAGGATTGTCCAAGGTTTATTGCTATAATTAAGTCTGCACTCTTTCTATCCACGTTGGATGAAAAATCACGGCAGCTGACACCATTCCTTATCTGTAAACATTTCTTACCCTTTCATTTCTTCCGTATCAAGGTTTGCTTTCATAATCCAATCAATTCTGACAGCTCCAATACAAACAGGAGTGATTGGCAAGGGGGGGGGGTGTTTATTACTCAAAAGCTGCAAAGGGGGCTGTGAAATTGTTTCATGTTTTCAGTCCTTCCTGGAACGTGAAATATTTTTCACTTCTCTAATGTTTTTCTGCCATCTTAAGTATTTTGCTGTAGGAGATGACCTGGCTGAGCCTGAGGGAGAGGTCAAACACATCATAAATCACGAGTCCTGAGTACCTGCAAGAGATCTACAGTAAGTCCAGCCCACCTTGGATGCCTTTCTTATCTCCCGCTCATTTTCCCTTGACTGTTAGTTGGTCAGATTCTTGTAGAGAGCTTATGCTTGCAATACATCCTTATACTCATTTGAACTGCCTGAATCTCCTGATTTCCCCATTGCTTGATATTTGCCCTATTTATTTATTTAGCATATGGTTGGTCACACACAGTATTAAAACACTTCGTTTTTACAGGTTAAAAACAATTAAAACAATAAAAAAAGCAGTAAGAAAACCTAAAAGGAAAACAGACATAACATTTCAAAGTTTAATGTCGAGTCTGGAGATCCAGTCAGTAGTTGTCGTTGTTATGCAGAGGAAGTCCCTAGAATCTCCTGGATACCTTCTGTTAGGGCATTCCCTCACTATGTGCTGGATAGTCTGTCGAGGGGCCCCGCAATCACATTGTGCTGAAGGTGTCCTTTCCCCATTTATACAGGGAGTCAGCACACACCCCATGAGTTGTTCTAATTCTATTATATGTCACCCATATGTGTCGGGGTAGGCTAAATCCTGGAGGTCTACTACTAGGACTGATATGCTCGGAGGACATCTTGGGGGGAACAGCTATTCCACGCCTCCATCCACTTTTGTGTGGTGTTCTGATGATCGGCCATCAACTTACACGCTGTCAAGATTGGTGGGTTTCTTGACTTTAATCGGCATCTTAAGAGATCAGGAATGTATCCATGTATGGGTAGAGAGGAACTTAACAGGATCTTACTATACTCCCGAATGAGAGCTTCTTGTCATCGTAAGTGCGGGGGGGGAGTATGTGACTAAGAACTGGTAACCAGTAACTAGGTGTAGATTTTATGCACCCAGTAATTAGCCTCACCGTATGGTTAAGTTGAACATCAATAAGTCCTGTATGTGAGCTGTTTATCCATACAGGTGCACAATATTCCGCTGCAGAGTAGCAAACCCCGAGGGCTGCACATTGAAGAGTTGGGGCTGAAGCTCCCCAAGTTGTTCCGCATAGTTTTTGTAGGATGTTATTTCTGCTGTTAACCTTGGCAGCCATATTCTGGATATGTTTCTTAAAGGACAGGGTCCTGTCTAAGGTGACCCCCAGGTATTTTGGTGTTGCCTCCTATGTTGCCCTATTATTGTACACAATGAAAGGATAGATGTGATTATACACACACATATGAACATCTGTATGTCTGTGAGTGTATGTGAAAGAGAAATCTGCCAATTGTGTTCCAGGATTTAAGGCTGTGATGGCGAACCTATGGCACACAAGTGGCACACAGAGACCTCTCGGTGGGCACGCCAACTGTTGCCCCAGGCCAGGGGCATGTGTGCACGCCTTCCACCGGCCAGCTGATCTTCGGGTCTCTACCATACATCCATGGGGGCAGGGCCTTCCCCAATCTCCACAACTTCTCCCCCAGTGCGCCCTACCTTTCTCCCTCAGTGTGTCGTAGCTTTCTCCTGCATTTCTGCTGCCCGTGCCTTCCCCGATCTCTGCAGATTCCACCTGCCACAGGTGCTTCTCTGTGGCAGGAAAGGGGGAGAAAGCTAGGGCGCGCTGGGGAGAGAAACTGCAAAGATCATTAAAGGCAAAGGAGGCAGGAATGCAGGAGGAAGCTAGGACATGCTGGGGAGAGAAACTGCAAAGATTGGGGAAGGCATGGAGGCAGGAATGCAGGAGGAAGCTAGGACACACTGGGGAGAGAAACTGTGGAGATTGTGAGCCCGCCCCCCCCCCCCCCCAGTGCCCCCTTTTGGGCCTGAAAAGACTCCTTGTTCTGCCCCAGCTCCGGATTTCCGAGGATATTGACATACACCAATGGTCCTTATCAAATTTATTAAGTAGCAAGAATAAACAAGACCGGCAAAGCTTGGCAACCAGCCCAGAAAACAAGATATGATAAACCAAAATACTCTGATAATAAAATACAAGTTGTTTCCAGCAAGAAAGCACGACTTAAATAGGCTAAGGGAGTGGCCAATTATCCTCAAGCCCTACTCTCGAGTAGACCTCCTCCTCCTCCTGAGTAGCCACTCCTGCCTTTTGGCAGCCCTGCGTGCTCGAGCATTGAGGAGAGGCTCCTCCACTTCGCTCTCTCCACTTGAAGGAGCCTCTGGAGGTTCTGAAGGCCCTGGCTGAGTCTCTGCCTCTGGCACCACATCCTCTTCAGCCTCCTCGCTGTCCGACACGAGTGCTGGCTGCGCAGGCTGCCAGCGCAACACCACACCACCTTCCTCTTCATCAGGATCAGCCACGATCCACGCAGGCCACTGGTGGGCCACAACAGAAAGCTAGGGCGCGCTGGGGAGAGAAACTGCAAAGATCGTTGAAGGAAAAGGAGGCAGGAATGCAGGAGGAAGCTAGGACGTGCTGGGGAGAGAAACTGCAAATATTGGGGAAGGCATGAAGGCAGAGATGGAGGAGGAAGCTAGGACGCACTGGGGAGAGAAACTGTGGAGATTGTGAGCCCCCCCCGTGCCCCATTTTGGGCCTGAAAAGACTCCTGCACCAACCTGGAAGCCAAAACGGGGGCCAGGGGCCGGGGTGCATACACGGGTGGTGGGGTGCATGCATGGGTGGGTGAGTGGGATGCATGTGCAGAGAATATGCGCACACAGGCACTCACATCGCATTTTGGGGACTTTGGGCACTCGGCCCCAAAAAGGTTAACCATCACTGGTTTAAGGTACTGGATTAAAAGTGAAGAAACTCACATTCTAATGCTCCCTCGGTCCCAGAAGTTGGCTGGATGACTTTGGACCCAGTTTTGAAGGCCCCAGGAATCAAAGCTTAAAGTTTAAGGAAAGAGACATTACCAAGGTGATAAAGATGCTATAAATATGTATGCACGGCCCGAACTTCGCAGGCTTTATTGAAATACTGATATCCTCAGCGGTGAGAGAGATCCAGAGTTGCAAAGCACAGTTTGAACATGAAGATATTTTATTCCCTGGCACACAGCTGATGGAGCAAAAGGAATCTATATTCAGCGTTCTTTGTTCTTCGAAACCCTCCAGCTATTCTTCCAAAGTCAGCGTCCGTGATGAAGATCCGTTCTTTCATAGGATGCTCAGCTAAGATTTATCGGGTTTGAGGCTGCTAACAAATGCAAAAAAAACTCCCCCCAAAACCCTTATTCTGTTGCTCTTCTGGCTGTTGGAAAAGATGGAACAAGGGGATACTTTCTCGTATGAGTCAGTCGTTCTGGCTACAAGTTTTGTTTTTTTTTTAAATCAAGTTTTTTTTTATTATTATTTTTAAAATTTATACATTTCCTTGTGTGAATGGCGCGATGTTTGAGGATCATACATTTCAATACATATTTATTATTTATTTATTTATTTATTTATTTATTTATTTATTTATTTATTTATTATTTATTTATTTATTTATTTATTTATTTATTTATTTATTTATTTATTTATTTATTTATTTATTGGTTCAATTTATATGCCGCCCTTCTCCGGAGACTCAGGGCGGCTTACAATGCGTTAAGCAATAGCCTTCATACTTTTGTATATACCTGCTTAGTAGGGCTTTTGGCCCCTCCTAAGCGGTGTTCTTTTTTATAGAAAGTCAGCTTATTGCCCCCACAATCCAGGTCCTCATTTTACCTACCTCGGAAGGATGGAAGGCTGAGTCAACCTTGAGCCTGGTGAGATTTGAACTTGCAGTAATTGCAGGTAGCTGGTGCTACTTAACAGCACTTTAGTCTGCTGTGCCACCAAGGCTCTTATAAACACAGTCCCAATTATTACATTCCATTTTCCTTATTTCATATTATTTACTCCTCCCTTTTACACAGAATTTTAATTTTCATATAAATATTAACTAGTATGCAATAACCTCTAAACCGATGTGCTTTAGCATCTGTATTATCTTCCGTTATAGTTTCAATAGTATAACCCTCAAGAAAAAAAAATATATGAAATTGTCCGTCTGTTTTCTTTTCTCCTGTACACCATATTTCACCCATTTTTACAACATCCCTCTCAGTGGTGAAATCCAATTTTTTTTTACTACCGGTTCTGTGGGTGTGGCTTGGTGGGCGTGGCAGGGGAAGGATACTGCAAAATCTCCATTCCCACCCCATTCCAGGGGAAGGATACTGCAAAATCCCCATTCCCTCCCCATTCCTGGGGGAAGGATATTGCAAAATCTCCATTCCCACCCCACTCCAGGGGAAGGATATTGCAAAATCCCCATTCCCACCCCACTCTGGGGCTAGCCAGAGGTGGTATTTGCAGGTTCTCTGAACTACCCAAAACTTCTGCTACCGGTTCTCCAAACTGCTCAAAATTTCCGCTACCGGTTCTCCAGAACTTGACAGAACCTGCTGGATTTCATCCCTGATCCCTCTCCTTACCTCTTCTTTCTCCTCTCCTTCTCTCTCCTTCCCTTTTTCTTTCTCTCCTTCTCCTGTCCCCTCTCTATTTCCCCTCTCTCTTCTTCTCTCTCTCCTTCCCTTTCTACTCTTCTCCTCCCCTCCCCTCTCTCCTTTCCCATCTCTACCCTTCCTCTTTCTCCCCGCCTCTCCTGCTCCCTTCCACTCCACTCCATTTCCCTCTCTCTTTTCGTTGTTGCATATAATATTCCCAATACCTATAGAATATGGTGTATTTTCCAATTAGTATCTCTTTCAACTATAACCCTACAGCTTCTTTAAATTGCATTCAAAAATCAAAGAAACAGACTTAATCACTTACACGTAGATTGTTAATCATCATCATCATCATAATTATACTATCATCATCATATTAATTAATCTTCATGTTAATAATTTTATAGACATCATCATTCTAGTCATATATATATAGGTGTGTGTGTGTGTGTGTGTGTGTGTGTGTGTACAGTTAATCATATATATATATATATATATATATATATATATATATATATATATATATATATATATATATATATATTAGCACAACCAAGCCCCCACCTAAACAGAACACACACCCATCCAATCAGAGCACAGCCAAACCCCCAACCAATCAGAACACACCTCCACCCAATCAGAACACAGCCAAGCTCCCACCCAATCAGTTCACACCCCCACTAGCAGTTAAAAGGAAGAAACAGATGCGATCACACACATTGCTCCTTGAAGCACGAAGCCGAAAACACCAGCCTGAAGATGACGAATGAGACTTCGTTGAAACGTTGCCAAGACACCTCCAAAGACCTACATATATATATATATATATGCAACTGCAGTATTATTCTTTTAATACTAACATCACTTCGTTCTGGCTACAGGTTAAAGAACCCTTTGTCATCACTTCAAACAACAAGAAGGTCAGGTAATTGTCTACTGATGACAGATGAGATACATCCCATTGATGTCTGCAATCCAATCTTTCTCCCAGCGGTAAGAGCTGTAGGAAACTAGGGCACTGAACTGAGGAATCCTGATCCACTCTATGCAAAAATGTGGTATGCATCAGCAAAGCTATGACTGGTTTAATCTAGTTGGATGCATCGAACTCCCTCCCTCCCACATGACTGTGAAAAGTACTGTACTTTTCAGAGTATAAGAGACACTTTTTCTCCCCCAAAAGAGGGTGGAAATGTTGGTGCATCTTATACACCGAATACAGCCATTTTTGGCCTCCTGAAACCCCGCCCTGCGTGTCCTGTTTTTGCCGGAAAAAAAAGGGTGCTTTTTCATGAAAATGGGCCTGTTTTTCACAAAAATGGGATGTGCAAAGGCCTTCAGAGTGCTCTTGGGGCCTGGGGAGGGCAAAAAGGCAATGCATGCGAGGTTTGGGAGGCCAAAAACAGTCCCATTTTTCGCAAAAACAGGATGCGCAGAAATTTTGGGAGGCTTGCAGAGTGCTCCTGGGGGCCAGGGAGGGCAAAAATGTGATGCATGGGTCACGGGTGAAATCCAGCAGGTTCTGACAGGTTCTGGAGAACCGGTAGCGGAAATTTTGAGAAATTCAGATAACCGGCAAATACCACCTCTGTCTGACCCCAGAGTGGGGTGCGAATGGGGATTTTGCAGTATCCTTCCCCCAGGAGTGGGGTGGGAATGGAGATTTTGCAATATCCTTCTCCCAGGAGTGGGGAGGGAATGGGGATTTTGCAGTATCCTTCCCCTGGAATGGATGGATGGATAACATTATTGTTATGTCCCGGGATGAAATCCCGCAGGTTCTGACAGGTTCTGGAGAACCAGTAGCAGAAATTTTGAATAGTTCAGAGAACCACCTCTGGCTGGCTCCAGAGTGGGGTGGGAATAGAGATTTTGCAATATACTTCCCCCAGGAGTGGGGAGGAATGGGGATTTTGCAGTATCCTTCCCCTGCCATGCCCACCAAGTCACGCTCATAGAACTGGTAGTAAAAAAAAATTGGATTTCACCACTGGCATGGGGAGCTTGGGAGGCCAAAAATGGCCTTTTTTTTTTTTTTTTTTTTTTTGCAAAAACGGGCCTGTGTTTCACAAAAATGGGATGTGCAGAGGGTTTGGGAGGCCTGAAGGCTGCTCCCCGGGGCCGGGGAGGGCAAAAACCAGATGTGCGTAGGCCAAAAACTATATATTTTTTCTTGTTTTCCTCTTTGAAATCTTGGTGCATCTTATACTCCGGTGCATACCGAAAAATACAGTACCTTCAAAGACAGCTGATATTTTCAGAAAAAAAAAATAATACTGCCAATCATTAGATGAGGCTGTTCATGAATATCTTTATTGTTTTTTTCTTCTCCTGAATGCAGATTTTTCTAGCTTCCCACGTTCGGCGTGCTTGAAATACTTCTGACGAGACCCCAGCTTGATGCCGAACGAAGTATTGAGGTAGTTTCAGATGATACCATAATGCCACCTTGCATCGAATTCCGTAGAGATAACTGTGAAAGTTGACCTCAAAGGACTCATTTATAATGCATCCATGCATCCGGCTCTTTGCGGCACAGCTATCCTTTTCTCGGCAATTTGGAACAAATGGGCTTTCGTGCGCCTGGGAGTCATTCAGAAAAGGGGGGGGACCCAGATCTGGGGAAACACACTGTTCAAAAGACTACCTTGAATCTCCTTGAAAAAAAAAATATTTGCTATGTCAGCGCCTTGTTAGAAACCCCCCTAGGGCCCAAAGAAGCCAAGCTGCCCACACTCGCCTATCCAATTAAGCACCAGAAATAAAAGGGAACAATTAAACTATGTTTTCCTTTTTCCTTCCTGCTTTCCCCATCCCTCGTTACTGGCAAAAGTTATTTCTCTGCTTGCAAAGCAAGAAGTGCATCTTAAACCTGCAGTCGCTGATAATTAAAACGTGAAATATATCAACTTGAGGTTACTGCTGGGATAAATATTAAAATTGTCTAGGACAGATGGTTTTTCAGATAGAGATGAAGGGGAACATTCAAACAAGAACATAATTAATGCATAACATAAACCAGAGAAACGGTTTTGCAGGTCTCTGCAAAAAAATAAAAATAAAAAAAATAAATAAAATGCGAAATGAAGGGACTGATGGTTAGATTCTTCTCCCAGTTTAATGAGATTATATAGTCTTTTTTTGGCTTGTCTGCTGCCCTCTTCATGCTACAGGAGGGGAATCATAGATCTAAATAGCTGCAGGAAAAGAAAATGTACACCTTTGTAGAGGAGATAGACTGAAATTTTGAGCCAGGCTTCTTCCCAGATATGAAATTTGAATAAGGTAAAGGTTCCCCTCGCACATATGTGATAGTCATTCCTGACTCTAGGGGGCGGTGCTCATCTCTGTTTCAAAGCCGAAGAACCAACACTGTCCGAAGACGTCTCCATGGTCATGTGTCCGGCATGACTAAACATCAAAGGCGCACGGAACGCTATTCCCTTCCCACCAAAGGTGGTCCCTATTTTCCTACTTGCATTTTTTACGTGCTTTCGAACTGCTAGGTTGGCAGAAGCTGGGACATGTAATGGGAGCTCACCCCGTTACGTGGCACTAGTGATTCGAACCGCTGAACGAGAAATTTGAATAGACATTCTTTTTCCATGAATGAATGCAAAAATATGTCCCATAAATATAACGTTGCAGGATCCAATCTGGAACCAGAGGTTTAGTCTTCCAAACTTTTGGACAATGAACAAGGACATACATTCAATTTTGCAGCTACTACGATTGTTGGGCGAGCAGGTACAAAAACAGACGGCCGCTGTGTGCTTATAGAACATGGCGGTATGAGCAGCACCCCATTGTATCATTGCCTACATCGTCTACCCACTTTAATATAGGTGGCAAGTGCCCGCATGGAAAAACCAAAGCAAAGATGGCAAGACATAATAAATGTGAACATGAAAAATTCCCAGTTGGACCCAGGAGTCCATCTCAGTGAAGACCTCACCTGGAAAAACAACATGATCCAGGTGGGCAGGAAGGCCCAACAGAGACTCCTTTTCCTTAGGGTCTTGCATAAAAACAGGGTGGATCAACAACTGATGCCCGCTTTTTACCGGTCCACAATAGAAAGCGTCCTCACTCGTTGCATTACAGTGTCGTATGCTGACTTGACAGCCGTGGATATTATTATTGGTTAATCTTTAGTGAGAGTCACAGCCTTTGAGGCTGGTTAATAGCTCATCAGCTCAAGTCCTAACCAAGGACCTAGGAACTGTTAAGGTATCATTGGAGGATGTAAGCTGTTCCGAGTAAGGTGGTTTTCTGTAGAGTCAAAATGTTCAAGTCCGGCAAATTTAGAATTTCTAAATAGCGGGGTAGCCCTTTGAGTATTGCTCCGAGGGCTCCAATTACAATCGGGACAACACACGATTTCTTTTTCCACAGTCGCTCAACTTCAATTTGCAAGTCCCGGTACTTTGTGATTTTTTCTTGCTGAATCACCAGGTATTGCAATGTCAATGAACCATCCTTTTTTCTTTTCAACTATTGTTATGTCAGGTGTGTTGCGGACCAAGTGCCTGTCAGTCTGAATCCTAAAGTCCCACAAGATCTTGAGTTTCTCATTCTCTAAAACTTTCTCAACCTGATGTTCCCAGTGGTTTTTGCTGTACTCAAATCCAAACTTCTGGCCCAATTTCCAGTGAATGATCTTAGCAACGCGGTCATGGTGTTGTAGGTAGTCAGTTTGTGAAATTTTGCTGCATCCACTGATCAGGTGGTCGACTGTCTCTTCTTTTTCATTGCAGAGGCGGCATTTGCTGTTGGTGGTAACATGTTGAATTTTTGCCTTCATGCAGTTTGTGGCTAGGGCTTGTTCTTGAGCTGCCAAAATAAAGCTTTCTGTTTCTTTTTTCAGTACTCCTGATCTTAACCAGTTCCAAGTTAGTTTCTGGTCAGCTTTGCCTTCAATACTTTTCAAGTATTGGCCATGCAGAGCTTTGTGTTTCCAATTTTCAGCTCGCTGCTCAATTACTTCTTTCTTATATTCTGCTTTTGTTTTAGTTGTCTTTAAAAGGCTATTATTATTATTATTATTATTATTATTATTATTATTATTATTATTATTATTATTATTATTATGCTACAATTTGATCACACGAGATGGCATTTGTTGAACTGAAAAGTGGACCCTACACCTGCAAGAATAATGTTAGGAGGAAGAGGAGGAAGAGGTTGAGAATGTGATGGTAGTGGTGATGCTGATGATAGCAATAGCAATAGCACTTAGACTTATATATGGCTTCATAGTGCTTTTACAGCCCCTCTCTAAGCAGTTTACAGAGTCAGCCTATCGCCCCCAACAATCTGGGTCTTCATTTTACTGACCTTGGAAGGATGGAAGGCTGAGTCAACCTTGAGCCAGGTGAGATTCGATCTGCCAAACTGCTGGCAGCTGGTGATCAGCAGAAGTAGCCTGCAGTACTGCACTCTAACCACTGTGCCACCGTGGCTCATGATGAAGAAGATAATGATAATGAGGGTGATGAGTTGAGTAGTTGAGAAAGCCAAGGAATACCACAAAGAAGTCAGCACATGTTTGATTGATGATAATAAGGCCTCCAATGGTGTCAACAGCATCAGGCTGTGGATTGCGTTCAGAAAAGTGCCAATCGCAGAACTCATGAGCAAGTCATATGCAGGTCAAGAAGCCACAGTACCGACCGAACATGGACAATCCAGCCAGAGCAGCTCCAGATTGGCAAAGGAATGTGACAGGACTCCACCAAACCACGGCCACAGCTCTGAAAAGGGGCTTTCCCACTCTCAACAAACCATCATATCCAAGCCTCATATTTTTGCCAGGAATGGTGGTCTCATTTATTTTACATAAATGTTCCTAACCTCCCCCCAAAATTAAATATTATTTTCGGCATGAACCTGTCACCTTTCTTCGCTCGAAAGCACATATCATCTTAGAAAGGAGGGAAACATTTTCCCCAATTAAAGAAAATAATTCTCACCTACCAAATGCACAGTTATTTATGGACAGTGTTGACTACTAGCCTCATGAAAGTGAACGAAGATTTATGGGTGAAAAATTATCATTTATGGAAATGAGGTGGGGAATTTTAAATTAAAATCACCGAGTTTTCTAACTTACATTTGGCTTATCGCATAAAATATGCTCTTGCAAGCTGTTCTCAAATGTTGTTGGTGAATTTCATACACGGAATAGTCATTAACTCGCCGGAAAGCAATAGGTAAATTACCATGGTGGGGTTTATTTTATTTTATTTTTATTTTTTTCTAATACTATTATAGCTCAAGCCGATGCAATTTAATAGAGAGAGTGAAATATCATACTTTATTACTTGCCATATTTTTAATCTGGGACGTAGATGGCGATTGTAAATGCATATCTCTGGACCAATTATGTAAATACTCCAAATAGTAGAATTGTATCTGGGAAGAGTTTGAAGTCGGTGGAAATATTCTATGGCAAACAGATTTGAGCATCCTGGTTATTAATCAAAGTAAGGTGCCTAAATTTAGCCTTGATGATTTGGATATAATGATAGGTAATAATATAGTATCATGTTTCCCCGAAAATAAGACATCCCCTGATAATAAGCCCAATCAGGCTTTTGAGCGCATGTGCTAAAATAAGCCTGCCCCTGAAAATAAGCCCTCCCCAAAAATATTTAAACACAGAGCTGGAAATCAGGTAAGACGGCAAGAGGAGCCCCATATTGCTCCACCTGCCCCAAAATAATAAGACCTCCCCAAAAATAAGGCCAAGCACTTATTTCGGGGTTCCAAAAAATATAAGACAGGGTCTTATTTTCGGGAAAACATGGTATCTCCGAAAATAAAACCGGGTCTTATTTTCTTTTGGGCCCCAAAATAAGGACTAGGGATTATTTCGGGGGTGTCTTATTTTTTTTTCCCCATGTACAGAAGGCACACTTCTGCTTGCTTGTGACAAGCGCATCAGTGCCACCACCGCAAGGCAGGGAAGGGTGAATCCAGGGGTGAAATGCTGTCAACCCACTGCTTAAGCAGGAGGCCATATAACATTCCAGACAAGTGGCTGTCCAGCCTCTCCTTAAAAATGTCCAGTGAGGGAGCACCAAACTGTTCCACTGGTTAACTGTTCTCACTGTTAGGAAAATTCTACTTTGTTCTAGGTTGAATCAGCCTTTGATTATTCCATCTGTTACTTGTTCTCCTGTCTTCAGGTGCTTTGGAGAACAGGTTGACTCTTCTCTTCTTTGTGACAGCTCTTTAAATATGGGAAGACTGGCATCATGTCACCCCCTAATCCTTCTCTTCATTAGACTAGACATTCCTAGTTTCCACAGCTGTTCATAGTAAGTTTAGCATCCAGTTTCCTTATCATTTCATCTGAAAAGAGAAATAAAAGGTAGAATCCATAATAGTTTCTCTAAAGCTCTGGAACTTGGAACATACAAAGACACTGTTCTGACCCAGCCCCCCAAACACGACAAACCCTCTGAAGCAGAGGTGGGTTTCAGCAGGTTCTGACCAGTTCTGGAGAACCGGTAGTGGAAATTTTGAGTGGTTCGGAGAACCGGTAGTAAAAATTCTGACTGGCCCCGCCCTCATCTATTCTCTGCCTCCAGAGTCCCAGCTGATCGGGAGGGAATGGGGATTTTGCAGTAACCTTCCCCTGGAGTGGGGAGGGAATGGATATTTTACAGTATCCTTCCCCTGGAGTGGGGTGGGAATGGAGATTTTACAGTATCCTTCCCATGCCATGGCCACCAAGCCACACCCACCAAGCCACGCCACACCCACCAAGCCACACCCACAGAACCGGTAGTAAAAAAATTTGAAACCCACCACTGCTCTGAAGTTAACTCAATGATTCCTTTATTAGGAGTGCCAGCAGCCCCTGGCAAAAAGTTTCTCTCTCACCGCAGGCTAACAAGTTTGTCTGGCAGGGAGATAAATAGTTGTCTAGCACATCTATTCATTTCCGCCCCCTGGCTTTTATCCCCAGAGCCAGGATGGGGCTTCGCTAGCAGTGGTGGCTCTTCCATCCCAAGGACCGGCCCATAGATTTCCACTGTTCTCCTCTCCTCTGCCTTCTGCACATCTGTGCATCAGGCACTGGACCCAGCTGTTCCTCCTTTTCCTCATCAGCCACCTCCAGTCCTGGGAGCTATTGATTCTTCATCTGAGAGCTGACGAATGGCACAGGCTTGGTCTCTCTGTCTCTGTCTCTGTCTCTGTCTCTGTCTCTGTCTCTGTCTCTGTCTCTGTCTCTGTCTCCGTCTCCATCTCCATCTCCGTCTCTCCATCTCTCCGTCTCTCCGTCTCTCCGTCTCTCCGTCTCTCCGCCTCTCCGTGCCTCTGCCTCTCTCTCTCTCTCTCTCTCTCTCTCTCCCTCTCTCTCTCTCTCTCTCTCTCTCTCTCTCTCTCTCTCTCTCTCTCTCTCTCTCTCTCTCTGACAGTTCCATTCCCTCTTCCCCCTCAGAGCTCTCAGGTTGCCTTGATGCTGACTCTGACTCCCATGCCTCTTCCTCCTCTGATTTGGCTGCTGGAGGGGCCAGCAGCCAACATTCCACAACACCCACTTCCAGTGATCTGGAAGGAAATAAAGCTTGCCTACCCAACAGCATAACAAATTGCTAATAAAATCTCACAGTTGCTTGATATGGATCATCTGAACCTTTATGGAGAATTAGAAACAGAACTCTGGTCATTGCAAACACCGCGAAATATTTAGCACCATATCTAGCAATGGATGTTGGCCTAGAGCTACAGTAGCAATTAAGCAGGGTAAAATCACTATGAATAATACAATCGAAATGGCAAATGGCCAAACCATCAGGAGACATCAGGATGGGAGCCTACAAGTACCTTGGCATTTTACAATTAGATAACATCAAGCAAGTTAAGGGAAAGTAATTCGTAAAGAAGGCATCAGAAGAGTGAGAAATGCATATACCATATTTTTCGGAGTATAAGACGCAGCTTAGTTTTTGGGGAGGAAAATAGGGGGAAAAAATCTGCCTACCAGCTATTCATCTGGCTAGCGTCCTTAGTCTGGTCAGCTTCAGCACATTAGTTTGCTGGTTTTTATCCCCTGCTTGGGGATAAAAAAACAGCTTCTAAAGCACAACTGATCTTTGGAGAGAGAAGCAATGAGAAAAGCAGGCAAACCACGGAGATCATCACTTCACTCGCTAGTGCCTCGTTAGGGCTGAAAAAAAGCTTCTCACCTCGTTAGGGCTGAAAAAAAGCTTCTCATTTCGTTAGGGCTGAAAAAAAGCTTCACAGCTGAGAGTCAGAGGGAGCAGGCAAAGCACGGAAGATCACTTCCCTGACAAAAAGCTTAGCACAGAGATCGCTTCACTCTCTAGCGCCTCCTTAGGGCTGAAAAAACTTCACAGCTGAGAGTCGGAGGGAGCAGGCAAAGCACGGAAGATCACTTCACTGAAAAAAAGCTTAGCACAGAGATCGCTTCACTCTCTAGCGCCTCCTTAGGGCTGAAAAAGAACTTCACAGCTGAGAGTTGGAGGGAGCAGGCAAAGCACGGAAGATCGCTTCACTGAAAAAAAGCTTAGCACAGAGATCGCTTCACTCTCTAGCGCCTTCTTAGGGCTGAAAAAACTTCACAGCTGAGAGTCGGAGGGAGCAGGCAAAGCACGGAAGATTTTCAGCCTCTTTTAGGAGGGGAGAAAAGTGTGTCTTATATTCCGAAAAATAAGGTACTTTTCAAACTTCAGTCTTTATATTCCGTCAGCTCGGTATTTCTTGGTATTCTCCCACTTAAAATCTGAGCTTTTCAAGGTTGAGTTTTGGCAGCCTAGGCTAGTGGCATTAGAACAGCATGGAGAATGACAAATAAAATAGCTTCATTTTTTTAAATGTAACAAGGGTCCTTTTCAAATCCAAACAGCTTACAGCATGTATCTACCACACACACACATACACAAAACCCACTGCTCTGAAAATGAATGTAACTTGGCCTGCCAATCTTCTCTGGTAAAAGGTTTTCATAATGAGGACCTTATTT
The DNA here is from genome assembly GCF_029215685.1 of Pituophis catenifer annectens. Classification (NCBI taxonomy): domain Eukaryota; kingdom Metazoa; phylum Chordata; class Lepidosauria; order Squamata; family Colubridae; genus Pituophis; species Pituophis catenifer. Next base: position 6,114,009 of record NW_027256888.1, read on the forward strand.
CCAAAGCACAACATTCCAAACCATCATAATTTTCATCTAATCACCACTCCCTGTATTTTCCCAAACACAGTGATTTTGATTAATGGGCGAGAACTTCCAAAACTAACATATTATTACGGCTAGAAAATGCACGTCTTGCCAACCTGACCACATAAAGTCCTAAAGTTCTACAACTTCCCTCAAAGCTTTTCTCGAAGATGTCAGGGTGACTCAGTAGATTTTTGAATAGTAACGAGTCATAGTGAAATGCTTACCTTCATTCCAAGATTGTAAGGGGAGGAGTGGCAGATCCTGGGGGTGGCGTTAAAAGAGGGATCTGCCTAGAATCTCTATGTTGTCACAAGCAAACTACCGTATTTTTCCGTGTATAAGACGCTACTTTTTCTTACAAATATTTGCTTGAAAACGGAGGGGCGTCTTATACCCAGGAGGCCGAAAGGAGAAGGTGTGGCCCATCCCCATCCTTCAGCTCTGCTGCACATGCCAGACGAGCCTCTATCTTATATATAGCTCTATCATTCCTCTCTATTGGAGATGACCTTGCGCACGGTCACTCATGCCCTTGTCACCTCCCGGCTGGACTATTGTAATGCTCTCTACATGGGGCTCCCCTTAAAGAGCACTCGGAGGCTCCAACTGGTCCAGAATGCAGCCGCGCGGGTGGTTATGGGCACAACTCGTTGTGCCCACGTGACACCCCTCCTGCACGAGCTGCACTGGCTCCCAGTGGTCTTCTGGGTGCGATTCAAGGTGCTGGTCACCACCTTTAAAGCGCTCCATGGCATAGGACCCGGGTACCTCCGAGACCATCTTCTGCCACCAAAAGCCTCCCACCGGCCAGTTCGCTCCCACAGAGAGGGTCTCCTCAGGGTGCCATCGGCCAAGTTATGTCAGCTGGTGACACCCAGGGGGAGGGCCTTCTCTGTGGGAGCCCCAGCCCTGTGGAATGAACTGCCCCCGGAAATACGTAAGATCTCCGACCTCCGGGTGTTTCGTTGTGCATTGAAGACCCTGTTGTTCCGCCAGGCCGGGCTATCAACATAACAATTTTAAATTGGGTTTTAAAATTCTGGGGTTTTAAAATTCAGCCGAATTTATTTAATAATTTTAAACTATTTTAACTGATGTTGTTTTGTGTTTTTAATAGGCTGTACACTGCCCTGAGTCCTTCGGGAGAAGGGCGGTATAGAAATAAAATTATGATGATGATGATGATGATGATGATGATGATGATGATGATGATGATGATGATGATGATGTTTCTACGTGCTTAGAGCTTGAAGTTAGAGACCCCATATACCCTTTTCAGGGTCTGTTTCTGTTGTTCCCCTCTGGGAGGAGGTTTTGAAGTATTTCTAGCAGGACTACCAGATTCTGTAACAGCTTTGTTCCCTATGCCACCCATCTTGTAAATTTGCAGGATTCTTTTTTTTTTTTTTTTTTTGTCACATGAAAATGAATGTATACATTCAAATTAGACTGGGATGTTTCTCTGTGTCATATATGTGTGTGTATGTGGGTATATACATAATGGTTATTTTTCAAGAGCTGAACACAACGAAATTTCATTTTAATGTATGCTGATTAGTGTACATTTAAAATGACAATAAAGTTTTTATTCTATTCTCCTCTGGATTACATTTTATGCTTACAATGGCATACAAGCGTGCTTATGTACGTAGTCCTTGACTTAGAACAGTTCACTTAGTGACCATTCAAAGTTACAATGGCATTGAAAAAAAAATGACTTATGAGTGTTTTATGACCGTTGCAGCATATCAACTGTGATCAAAATTCAGATGCTTGGCAACCGATTCATATTTATGACGGTCATTTGATCACATTTTGTAAAGCTTCTGACAAGTGAAGTCAATGGAGAAGTCAGATTCGCCTGTTACTCACTTAACAACCAGCGATGGCAAGTAAGGTCGCAAAATGGGGCAAAACTCACTTAACAAACGTCTCACTTAAAAGCAGAAATTTGGGGCTCCATTCGTGGTTGTAAGTTGAGGACTATCTTAAAAGCATCCACGCTAACGACAGTTGACTAAAGTTTATTTAGCTGTTGTATTTTTCACAGAGCACTCTGCTTGTACCATTACAATAAACTTGAGCTGATAATTGATCGAAATGTTTGGCTCTAAATTATACTGTCGTCTTAGCCACAAACCTTAAATGTTGCAGGGTTGAACTCACCTACTCAACCAGAACAAATCTGGCATGAAGTCATTTCCTGTTAAATAATCATGGAAGCCTTTCAAAACCCTCCATTGATTTTTTTTTTTAAAAGCTTCACATCTAGTCATTTATTAAAAAAACAAACAAAAAAAGCCTTACAAAATATCTTGAAGAGAGTCCTGAACTGTTGTCACCCACCCTATTCCACCTCTTGTGATTCAAGCTCTCCTACTAACCTTGTTTGTCGCTGAAAGGTCATACATAGATTTGAAAATTACCACCTGTCATTTTTTTCTTTTTTTTTTTGAGAAGCGGGATTGTTAAGATAAAAAAAAAAAAAAAGGATTCCAAATCTCCTTAAGGTTCCATTATACATAAATCCACTGAGCTTTCACCGTTGCCACAGTTTAATTCAGCCCAAAGAGCTAAATTGTAGGGTGAGGCGATGAAGAAAAAAGAAGAAACAAGATTTTGCCATTAAGCATTGGGAAAACATCCAAGAGTTTAAGGAATCTGAACAAGGACTTTTATGCAGTGCTGGGATTCAGCCGGTTCAGGCCGGTTCAGGCAAACTGGTAATTAAATTGCTGGCTGGCCCCTCCCCTCATTGCCCCGCCCATTCCAGGAGTCCCCACGTGCCCCATTTTGGCTCCCAGGAGGCTGCAGGGAGGCCTACTAGGCCCAAAATTGGGTGTGGGGGGCAGCGTGTCTCCTCCATGACTCGTTTTTGCTCCCAGGTGGGTGCAGGAGGCCAAGTGCTGCCTGTCACACACCCTCGCCACACTCACCATGGCCACGCCCACCCAGCCAGTCATTAGGGCAAAGAACCAGTTGTTAAATTGTTTCAATCTCACCGCTGCTTTTATGCCTATAATTAAACTGTTAGGTAGTAAAAAAAAATGCTTTAAAAAAGTTTAAAAAAAAGGCTCCGGCGATTGTGCGGCACAGCTGTGATCGTCGGAGCCATTCTTTTTTACTTTTTAAAAGGATTTTTTACTACCTATTCGCCCAAACCAGTAGTAAAAAATGCTAAAAAAAAGAAAAAAAGTTCCGACGATTGCGTGTCACTCAGCTGATCATTGGAATTTTTTTTTTTTTTACATTTTTTAACAGCGAACCAGTAGCATTTTTTACTACCGGTTCGGCGAACCAGTAGCATTTTTTACTACCGGTTCGGTGAACCAGTAGCATTTTTTACTATCAGTTTGGGTGAACCGGCCCGAACTGGTAGCATTTCACCCCTGGGTATCTCTAGTTTAATGAAAAGGACTAGAGGTGACTTAATAGCAGTCTTCCAATATCTATTGGGTTGCCACAAAGAAGAAGGGATCAATCTATTTTCCATAGCATCTGAAGGGAGGACAAGAAACAATGGATGAGGTGCATATTCTCTCAGTGTACATAAAAGAAAAGATATGTTCATCAAGAATCATAAAATGCAACACTTAATGATAGTTATAGGGTACAAATATGCAATCAGGAAACAATAAAGCCTTGGTGGTGCAGCGGACTAAAGTGCTGTTAAGTAGCACTTAGCTGCCAGCTGCCTGCAATTACTGCAAGTTCAAATCTCACCAGGCTCAAGGTTGACTCAGCCTTCCATCCTTCCGAGGTAGGTAAAATGAGGACCTGGATTGTGGGGGCAATAAGCTGACTTTGTATATAAAAAAAAGAGCACCGCTTGGGGGGGGTGGCGAAAGCCCTACTAAGCAGGTATATACAAAAGTATGAAGGCTATTGCTTAACGCAACGTAAGCCGCCCTGAGTCTCCGGAGAAGGGCAACATATAAATCGAACCAATAAATAAATAAATAAATAAATAAATAAATAAATAAATAAATAAATAAATACATAAATAAATATCAATATAAATCGTAAGGATACAAGACCTCCCAGGTCCCTTCCAACTCTCTTCTTCTGTTATTCAAAATGCTTATCCTCATCTTCTCTTTGCAGATCATATGTTGTCAGGCATGCCTGAATAGGATTAGATATTTTAGGATTTCTTGCATTTGAAAAGATCCCCTATGATGGCTAGCTTCAAGAACAGTGGGAGTTGAAATCTAAACCAAATCACATGGGGTAAGGAGAAGGAATTGTTCCATGAAGAAGTGGGCATTACCTGGAGAAATATTTACTCTCATACAAGGAATTTGTGATTTACTCGAGATGGTAGCTATTTAGCTTTCATCCAACCGGTCTCAGTAGCCTCATCAGCAGTGGGATTCAGCCGGTTCGCACCACTTCGGGAGAACCGGTTGTTAACTTTCTGAGCATTTTGGTGAACTGGTTGTTGGAAGAAATCATTAGGGCAGAGAACCAATTGTTAAATTATTTGAATCCCACCACTGAGCCTCACTAATAACAAAGTGTAGTGTAGATAAGGATGCATTATTCAGTTCGCCAAAAGACAAAATGACAATGCAATGTTTGCGCTCCCATTTTGATTGGCAGAGCGTTATTAAGGCGCCGAGACGAACGAACAGGGCTGAACGTTGGAGGATTTTGAGGTGTCTTAAAACAAAAAACCAAATAAACCTTGGCTTAAAATTCAGCTCCATCTCAACCTTGATGTCACTGTGCTGGGATAATCCCTTGGAAATGATTACGATAATAACTGCCAAGAGGGATGTACCAAGGCTGCAAAGCAATGTTCTGCAGCATTTTCGGTAATCTGATCGTTCTTCAGGCAGATAATTCTCCAAACTAAACCCCCCAAAAATCCCCTAACACTGTGTCAAATTTCTCAAGTTTTCTTCTGCTTGTCTATCTTATTCTCAAGGTACCAAAATCTTTCCTTAAAACATTTTTTTGGGGGGAATGGAGTTTTTAAGTGGTTTGCAGTGAGGCTCCCTAGAGCTTCCTTTGTTGTTGTTGTTACACATCTCTCCATCAGTCAAAAGTCTCCCTCGTTGTCCACAGACTTACCCAATCCATCCATCCATCCATCCATCCATCACTATGCCACCAAATACCAGTTAAAGGAGGAAAAAGGAGCAGGCCTCCATCTCTTGCTTGGGGGAAAGCGTGGGGCCACTGTGAAAAACAAGAGATTAGATAAAGTGAAATCTGATCTGAGCCAGCAGGGCGATTATGTTCTTAATTCGAAAAAAGACTCATATGTGTAAGTATGCCTGGATGTTGTTTTCTGGAATTAAATATCTGATGGAGAAAGGCTCGTAGAATAAAGAGACAGGTATTTATCCCAGTATGTGTAGGAAGAAATATCCTTTTGGGTTCTCCTCCAACTGGGGAAAAAAGACACTGGAAAACCTGGAGACTGCTTGGAAAGATGGTTTAATGGTGGACAGGATCACATGGCTTGGTTCCTGAACAGAAAAAAAAGGGCAGATACAGCGAGTCTCCGGGTTTTATGCTCTCTCTGGCTTTGAACTTCCTGGGGTCCGGAAAGAGTATCCTGATTGGTTGTCAGACTCCCAGGGGGTGGGGGTCTTAGCTAGCCCTGCTGGCTGATGTAATCTTCCCAGGTGCCATGTGGTGAGTTTCTGTCCTAGATGGGTCCCATTATCTTGCAGATGATGGTCCATTGACAAAGATTGAGTTTCTGCCTCTGGCCCGTTAACAAAAGAGTGGGGGCAGGAAGGTGGGAGCTGCTTTGTCTTTAAAACATGCTTCTCCATTTCTCATCCAGGGAAACATAATATTCTGCCTTTTTAATATTTCCCAAAATATTTCATTCTTCTAGGAAAGGGGTGGGTGCTAACTTTCTACATATGCTTCCCTTGTACAACTTTTCTTCAAAAAATATTCAGTGCATTGGCTTGTCTTTCACGTAGGCAATTTGTGCAAGCTGAGTGTGAGACTAAGGCAGTGGTGAAATCCAAATTTTTTTTACTAGCGGTTCTGTGGGCGTGGCTTGGTGGGCGTGGCGTGGCTTGGTGGGCGTGGTGTGGCTTGGTGGGCGTGGCAGGGGAAGGATACTGCAAAATCTCCATTCCCACCCCACTCCAGGGGAAGGATACTGCAAAATCCCCATTTCCCTCCCCACTCCTGGGGGATGGATATTGCAAAATCTCTATTCTCACCCCACTCCAGGGGAAGGATGTTGCAAAATCTCCATTTCCACCCCACTCCAGGGGTAGGATATTGCAAAATCCCCATTCCTTTCCCACTCCTGGGGGAAGGATATTGTGAAATCTCCATTCCCACCCCACTCCGAGGGAAGGATAGTGTAAAATCCCCATTCCCTCCCCACTCTGGGGCCAGCCAGAGGTGGTATTTACCGGTTCTCCGAACTGCTCAAAATTTCCACTACCGGTTCTCCAGAACCTGTCAGAACCTGCTGGATTTCACCCCTGGACTAAGGGTGTGGGAGCACCTACGATCTGGAAAGAGCTCCCCCCGGAGATACGGAGGATCCCGGATCTGCGCGCCTTCCGCTGTGCTCTTAAGACCTTTTTATTCCCCCAGGCGGGCCTGGCCTAACTTTCTCCCTCTTTTTAAATAATTCTTTAATATTTTTTAATATTTTTAATATTCAAAGTTTAATTTGTTTTAAATTGATTGGGGTTTTTTAATCTGTCTGGGCCAAACTATTTAATTTGATTTTATTTCTGCTTTTTAAATTTTGTATGTATTTATTTTATTCTTGGCTGTTCACCACCCTGAGTCCTTCGGGAGTAGGGCGGTATATAAATCAAATAAAAGTAAAGTAAAAGTAAAGTAAATCTTCATGAATGAAAACGAAAACAACAAATGGAAAAACCTCTACACTGTATCTTCTTGACAGGCACGCAAGATGTCAGGACTAGGCCTCAAATAGAAAATGTTTAGCGTTCAGTTCAACTCGACCGATTATATATGACCACAAAAAGCTGTAAAACAACTTCAGTAACATGATGCTCTGGATGAAGAAGAACAGAATGGAAGCATTGAAGTGGACAATGTGGACAGCCACGCGAGGATGTTGACATATTTCTCCCTTCGTGACAACCAAATATATTTCAAGTAGAATAGATTTGTTGCCACACATCACATCATACCAGTGAAAGGCCAGATAAACCAAAACAATGTGGTTTTGACAACAAATACAGTCAGGCAACGAATATAAGAAAGCGTACAAAAAATATCAGGAACACAAAGTGATATAAGGGGTAGCTGGAGGAATCCAAACAGATCAAAAACACAGACAAAGCATGAATTTTAAAAGCCCCTTAATGAAATATCTCCATAAACAGTTTTCATCTATGCAAAAACTAGAGTTTATTTTTTTTCTCCTTACCGACTTGTGTTGGCTTTCAGTATGCTGAGGTTGCCTTTGATATTGATCCACATGAAACATAAAACAATTTTAAAAACAAAACAAAACAAAACAAAACAAAACAAAAACAACTTATTCCACCGCTGATCTTTGAGGAATTTTTTCCAGTTTGGTTTAACGATTGAGCATAGAGAGACATTTCCAACCATTCCCAATTTGTAGATGCAAAGTGATGCAGAAAAATAAACAGAACAGAACAGAATAATGGGATGGGATGGGATGGGATGGGATGGGATGGGATGGGATGGGATGGGATGGGATGGAAGAGGAGAGGAGAGGAGAGGAGAGGAGAGGAGAGGAGAGGAGAAGAGAAGAGAAGAGAAGAGAAGAGAAGAGAAGAGAAGAGAAGAGAAGAGAAGAGAAGAGAAGAGAAGAGAAGAGAAGAGAAGAGAAGAGAAAGCCCAGAAAACTCAATCTGCCCAAGGAGCTGCTGATACAGTTCTACAGAGGCATTATTGAGTCGATCATCTACATCTCTACTGCAACCCAACAAGACAGACACAGACTTCAGAGGATAATTAGAACTGCAGAAAAAACAATGGCTACCAACCTGCCTTCCATTGAGGACCTGTATACTGCACGAGTCAAAAAGAGGGCTGTGAAAATATCTACAGACCCCTCGCATCCTGGACATAAATTGTTTCAACTCCTATCATCAAAACGATGCTATAGAGCACTGCGCACCAGAACAACTAGACACAAGGACAGTTTTTTCCCCAATGCCATCACTCTGCTAAACAAATAATTCCCTCAACACTCTCAAACTATTCACTAACTCTGCATTACTATTACCGGTACTATTAATCTTCTCATCGTTCCTATCATCCATCTCCTCCCACTTATCACTGTATGACTGTAATTTGTTGCTTGTATCCTTACGATTTATATTGACTGTTTCCTAATATGATTTGATTGTTTATTTGTACCCTATGACTATCATCAACTGTTGTACCCTATGATTCTTGACGAATGTATCTTTTCTTTTTATGTACACTGAGAGCGTATGCACTGAAGACAAATCCCTTGTGTGACCAATCACACTTGGCCAATAAAGAATTCTATTCTCTATTTCTATTTCTTTCACCAAAGAAAAGTAGCCATGAAGTCATGATCACCATTTCCTTCCCTTTTATAAATAACTGGCTTCTTTTCCATATGTGAATATGCAAAGCACTCCATGGCATGGGACCTGGGTATTTGTGGGACCACCTTCTGCCGCCGATAGCCTCCCACCGGCCAGTTCGCTCCCACAGAGAGGGACTCCTCAGGGTGCCGTCAGCCAGGCAATGTCAGCTGGCGACCCCCAGGGGGAGGGCCTTCTCTGTGGCAGCTCCTGCCCTCTGGAACGATTTGTCCCCGGAGATACGAAGGATATCGGATCTCCGGGCCTTTCGCCGTGCCCTAAAAACTTTTCTTTTCCATCAAGCAGGGCTGGCATGAACCCCCCCCTTTTTAGCTCTTTTTAAGCTCTTTTTAGCTTTTTAACTTTTTAAGTGTAAATTGGGTTTTAATGGGATTGTTTTAAATTGTGGGCCAAAGCTGTATAATTCTTTTAATTGATTTTAAATTTTGTATTGGTATGTTTTTTATCCTTGGCTGTGCACCGCCCTGAGTCCAACAGGAGAAGGGCGGCATATAAATTGAAATAATAATAATAATAATAATAATAATAATAATAATAATAATAATAATAATAATAATAATAATAATGGGAAAAAAGGGCATATATATTAGAGCCATGATGGTGAACCTACGGCATGCGTGCCACAGTTGGCACCCATAGCCCTATCGGTGGGCCCGCGAGCTCAGCTCCTGGGGAGGAAGTTGGCAAATGGGCCATTTCCAGCCTCTGGAGGGCCTCTAGAGGGCTTCTGTGGGGTTGGGGAAGGCTGTTTTTACCCTCCCCAGGCTCCTAGAAAGGCTCTGGAGACTGGGGAGAGAGAAAAATGGGCCTACCGGGCCAGGGGTGGGTTCTATTTTTTTTTACTACTAGTTCTGTGGCGTGGCTTATTTTGTGGGTGTGGCTTGGAGGTCATGGGACTAGGTGGGTGTGGCTAGCTGGTCAGAGTCATTTCTGGAAGGTCCTCGCACTTACGACCAGTCCTCGCACTTACGACCCGACTCATTTGTTTGCTTTTAACACTGATCAGCTGTAGGACGGCCCTTTGAAGCCCCACGGCAAGAGTTTAAACAGTTTTTTTCCCTCTAGTCATCAGCTGGGACTCAGGAGGCAGCAATAGATTGGGGGTGGGACCAAATAAAAGGTAAGAATAACATGGGGGTGGGGAGTGGGGGATGGGGGGGAGAACCGGTTCGGTGATGTCATATCGTCACTGCTACCGGCTCGGCTGAACTGGACTGAACCGGAAGGAACCCACCACTGTACCTGGTCCACCAAGCCATCATGTGCCAGGAGCGGGGGAGGGAGCAGGGCAGAGCAGAGCAGGATGGAACAGGGGGACCCCCCTTCTCCGCTCCTGGCACACGATGGCAAAAAGTTTAGCCATCACTGTATTAGAGCCTTGCCCATTTTCAAGATGCTATGGAAGAACTGTTCTGGATCCTACATTAGCACAACAATTTTATTGCATTCCTTAAAGGAACCTGGTGTCTTTTCAAGCAAAAACGCTACTGGTTTAAAAGTCATAATTTTAATGAATGGGCTACTTTAACCCACTCTGACTACCCTTCTCTGCAAATAACACCTTCCTTGAAGGCTTCCATCTCTGGAAAGAACAAACTTTTGGTTCAGGATATGTCAGCCTGGTATTATCAGTGTTGGCTAGAAATAATATGAACCTGTCAACTCGCATAGACACTGATCTTATCACATATTTTTTTCCCCCCTAGAGGTAATCACGAAAACATTGGAAGGCACTTTATCCTAAATCACAGTTAACACAGTTTCAGTTTATTACAGTCATAGACCAGAGGCCAGAACAAATAAAAACACTCAATAAATATACAATTAAACATTCTGGAGTACAATAATAAATCATCGGTAAAATCTACGATAAGATCCAGCCTGTCAATTACACGTGGTCTAACTACGCTAAAGCTACAATCCATAAACTGTGTGGCTCCGTAGTCAGTTTAATACTTAAAAGGGAAAAGGAATAAGCACATTTGTTGCATAAAATAGCTATGGTGGATTAGACTCGTGCTTCCGACAAATCCCCAGGGCTGCTGAACTGAATCTGGCCACCTGCACTGTAGTTATGGACTGTTCGTCCTTAAGCAGCCACTGGAGATAAGCGGTGTCAGAATGGCCAGGATACCAAGCAATTATTGGAAGGATATGGTTTTTTTTTCAAATTTCTCTGTAATGTCATGAACTGGAACAAGAGCCGACCATGATCAAGGGGGCAGCTCCGTTGGCATTAGAGGAAACTGGGGAAGGGCAGAGTCAGTCCAGACAAGGCTTTTCTGAATTAGTAAGGCCTGCAGACAGGGAGGAGCAGGAGAGACAGCTCAGGCAAAGAGCAAGGACCACCCCCTCCTGATCCTAGAGCACGGAGAGAAGAGAGAAGGCGAGAACAACGCAGACTGAGCCGGCTATGAGGAAGGAGGAGAATGCCTCCCCCCTTCACAAGGCACAGAGGCTTTTAAAGGTATTTTTTTTAAACCACCTCTTCAGCCAAGAGGTTGCAGAAAAAAAATGCTTTGAAAAGCCTCTGATGATCCCAGCTGAGCCGCGCGATCATCAGAGGCTTTTTTTTTTTTACTTTTAAAAGCATTTTTTCATCGGAAGTGGTTACAGAAAAAAATGCTTTGAAGAGCCTCTGACGATCAGGCAACTCAGCTGGGATCGTCAGAGACTTTTCAAAGCATTTTTTTTACCACCTCTTCGGCCAAGAGGATGCAGGAAAAAAATGCTTTGAAAAGCCTCTGATGATCCCAGCTGAGCCGCCCGATCATCAGAGGCTTTTCTTTTTTTTTACTTTTAAAAGCATTTTTTCATCGGAAGAGGTTGTAGAAAAAATGCTTTTAAAAGTAAAAAAAAAAAGCCTCTGATGATCCTGTGGCTCAGCTGGGCATGGTGGTGGTGGGGGGGCAGGGATTTTTGCTATCGGTTCTCCGAACTACCCGCCGCCATCGCTACCGGATCGGGTGAACCGGATCCGGTCCAAACTGGGAGCATTTCACCCCTGCTTGGAGTTTAGGGACTGCTGACCTAGGTGAATTTACTCTAATACTATTTCATGCTATTCTCTACAGGACCACAAACCGTATAATGACAATTCTGAAAATCTTTATCGCTGTACTTACTAGCTTCCTGATAAATGCTAAGCACTGGGGGACTAATTAGCCAGATAACATTTTTAGGCATGAAAAGTTCACAAAAACCATATCTTACCTTTACATTGAACTGGGAAGAAATGAAAAGAAGAGATGGGGTAGATTCAGAGTCACATTGTTCTGTCCCGGTCTCACACACGCACACAAACAGACAGCCGGGGGTTAAATAAACTGGCAGACAACCAATTCTTCTGATAAGACGCTTGGCAGCAACCCAGAAGCTGCTTGCCAAGAACTTTTACTCAATAAACAAAATACCCACAGTCAAGAATTGTCCATTTCGTAAAATAAATCCAAGGCCGATAATGTTGTTTCCAAAGATGCAATGTGACTCGATAGTAGTTAGTTTTGTCCGTCATAGAGTCTGAATGGCCACCACGCTCCCTTTTATATCCTGTGGGGTGTGGTCCAGTGACTCAGCCTAATCTCTGGCACGCCTTTTCTTCTGTTGCGTGCACTTATCTCTGCGACGCTGCCGAGGATCCAGCCAAGACTCATTACCCTCATCACTGTCCAGCTGTGGCTGCGTGACGTGCTTGGCCCTGGCCCTATCTCTTGCCCTTTGGCGGACACCAAAGGCATTGCCAGAGAGGAGGGTCCTGGAGAGGGAGGCCTTGCCAACTCCTCTCCTTCACTCTCGGAGTCCTCTCCTGCCGATGAGACAGGCTCAGGTAATGGAGCCACAACACACATGAAGTTGTTCATTGGTTTGAGAACCAAATAGTGCAACAACTGGTCCAAATGTCAAGGCATGCAAGCGATCCCGTTGCGAACCAGTAGTAAAGGTAACTAGAACTCACCCCTGTGCTGGGGGTGGGGTGGGGGGCTATTAAGAAAGACTGAGTCTGCTTTCTGTCTTTAAGAGGATGTTTCTTCATTTCTCTCTGTGGGAAAATATACTATTCTGCCTTTTCAATATTTCCCAAAATATTTCATTCTTCTAACGGGAGAGGGAGCTTCTCATAGTACCATTAGTTCATCCTCCTCATCGTCCTTATTTATTGCTCCTTATTTCCAGGTTGAATCCGCTCCTCTGAAGAGCTTTCATTTGTTGCGTTGTGTCATGCCATCAGGTGATACAGAGAGTAAATCGAGGGCCCCTTGCCTGAGGACAGCCCTTGAAGTATTGGAAAATGCTATCAGGTCTCTTCATTTGGCTAAACATACCTAGTTCCCTTAGCCATTTATCATATGATTTCATCAAAGGTGGTCCCTATTTTTCTATTTGCATTTTTCAATGTGCTTTCGAACTGCTAGGCTGGCAGAAGCTGGAGCTCACCCCGTTACGCGGCACTAGGGATTCGAACCGCTGAACTGCCGACAGTGCAATCACTCTTGGTGATGTTCAATGGTGGTATTCAGCCGGTTTGGTGAACCGGTAGGGGAGATTGCAGGTGGGCCCGCTCACCCGGCCCGGTATAAAGATGTCATATTTAGACATGCTTTCAAGGCTGGGCATGAGCAAAGCACATGTGTGGAAGGCCCACATGCCCGCGAAGCGAGCATGTGCTTGCGGCAAACTGGTGATAAGAATATGTGAATCCCACCACTGATGATATTGATGCTGTTGATGTAGCCTCAGACTGTGTGTTTGTTTGCAGCTGTAGCACACAACTAGCTGATACTTAAGCAGTGCTTCCTTCAAAATCCAGGAAAGAATGACCCAAACTCCATATTTTTTAGAGATTAGTACTTTTACTGAATATGAAGCGATCGCAACCCAGGTAAAGCTGGAACTAAGCAAAACACGTGAAATTGCATCTAGAAAGCATCTCCCCCCCCCTTTGTCCATCGTCCATCATCCAATCCACAGGTCTCCCAAAGGTCAGGTGGAATCACGTCTGGCCACGTCATCCATCAGGAATGTAATGACGGTTGGTCTGACGGCTCCTTTGGAGAAATGGTTTCATTTCTTGGAAAGACTCCTCCTGCGCCCTTCCCCCCCTTCGCCCCCCTAACTGTTTCCCACCCGTTACTTATGGCAGCTGAAGCAGTAAAAGCGGAGGCTGACATACCAGGACACTTAGATCGCCCTTTCTCTGTTACTACTGTTGAGCCAGATGCCTCTTATTCAGGGGTGAAATCCAGCAGGTTCTGACAGGTTCTGGAGAACCGGTAGCGGAAATTTTGAGCAGTTCGGAGAACCGGCAAATATCACCTCTGGCTGGCCCCAGAGTGGGGTGGGAATGGGGATTTTGCAGTATCCTTCCCCTGCCACGCTCACCAAGCCACACCCACCAAGCCACAGCACTCCTCCCCAAGCCACGCCCACAGAACCGGTAGTAAAAAAAAAATTGGATTTCACCACTGCTCTTATTCTATACTTTTGCATTTGTTCTTTCCTGCCGAAGTACAGGACCATATGTTTCTAACCACTGCACTGCATCCTGTTGGCTAAGCCTGGATAGCTCTGCAGACAAAGGCACTGTAATTTAACACCAGCTGTCTGCAATTAAAGTAAGTTCGAATCTCGCCAGGCTCAAGGTTGACTCAGCCTTCCATCCTTTCTAAGGTAGGTAAATTGAGGACCCGGTTTGTGGGGGCAATAAGCTGATTTTGTATAAAATATACAAAAGTATGAAGGCTATTGCTTAACGCACTGTAAGCTGCCCTGAGTCTCTGGAGAAGGGCAGCATATAAATCAAATAAAAATAAAAATAAAATAAAATAAAATGTTCTGAATCAACCAGCTGATGCATTTTTTTCCAATCAAGGGCCTGGAGACTGCTCTTATGTTGCTACAGGTGTTGGTGCGCCTTGATTCAGCTAGTTGCTCTCCTCTGCTCTACCAAGGAGACAGGCTGATTGTCCTTGCAGAGATGCCAGAATGTTCTCAGACCAGCCACCTCGACAGAATCTGGATAACCTCATTATCCAAATTGGGTCTCACTGCCAAAGATTCATGTCTTCCGGAGTCTCTGCAAGCATTTAATTGTCTGCTGGAACTTCAGGATCCTGGTCCGTCAGGTTAGCTGTTGACCAAGAGGAATTTAAATGAGACCATCACACGCATTTGCAATTTGTGATCCTTTTTCTCCGACAATGCACAGTATTCAATGTTTGGGCCTCATTTCTTGCTCTAGATAATTCACATTTAACTTTTTCTGGAATATGAATGAAGAAAGAAAGAGTGAGAGCGAGACGGAGGGAAGGGGGGGAGAGGGAGGGAGGGAAGGAGAGAGGGAGAGAGAGAGAGAGATTAATCTTTATAAAGATATAAAAATGTACTTGTCTTTTTCTTTTAACTTTTAGTATTCTGGTTTCAGGGATCTTTCTCTTGTTACAAATTAATTCTCTGCAGGTTCTCTCCCCACTTTTGAACTGTTTTACTTGGTATGCCTCTTTTCCTAATTTGTTTTATTACGTCTCATTTTGCTTCCTTATCTGTTTTTCTCTACAGTGTGGTACCTTGGTTAGTTTGTAATCTTTCTTTCTTTCTTTCTTTCTTTCTTTCTTTCTTTCTTTCTTTCTTTCTTTCTTTCTTTCATTCATTCTTTCTTTCTTTCTCTCTCTCTCTTTCTCTTCCTTCCTTTCTCTTTCCTTCCTTCCTTTCCTTTCTTTTCTTCCTTTCTCTTCCTTTCTCTCTTTTTCTTTCCTTCCTTCCTTTCTTTCTCTCTCTTCCTTCTTTTCTTTCTTTCTTTCTTCCTTCCTTTATCTCTCTCCTTCCTTCCTTCAATCCTTCCTATCCTTCCTTCCTTTCCTTCCTTTTTCTTTCTCGTTTCTTTCTTTCTCTCTTTTTTCTTTCCTTCCTTCCTTTCTCTCTCTCTCCTTCCTTCCTTCAATCCTTTCTTTCCTCCCTCCCTCCCTCCCTCCCTCCCTCCCTTCCTTTCCTTTCTTTTTCTTTCTTTCTCTCTTTCTTTCTTTCTCTCTTTTTTCCTTCCTTCCTCCCCCCTCCCTTCCTTCCTTTCTCTCTCTCTCCTTCCTTCCTTCAATCCTTTCTTTCCTTCCTTCCTTTCCTTTCTTTTTCTTTCTTTCTCTCTCTTTCTTTCTCTCTTCCTTCCTTCCTTCCTTTCTCTCTCTCTCCTTCCTTCCTTCAATCCTTTCTTTCCTTCTTTCCTTTCCTTTCTTTTTCTTTCTTTCTTTCTCTCTTTCTTTCTCTTTTTTCTTCCTTCCTTTCTCTCTCTCTCTCTTCCTTCCTTCCTTTTCTCTCTCCCTTCCTTCAATCTTTTCTTTCTTTCTTTCTTTCTTTCTTTTTTCTTCTTTCCTTCCTTCCTTCCTTCCTTCCTTCCTTCCTTCCTTCCTTCCTTCCTTCCTTCCTTTCTTCCCTGAAATTGAAGCAGTCCTACTGTGTCAAAGAAAAAACTTTCAGACCTACAGGCAGCTGCTGAAGCTCTATATATTTCCTCCATTAATTCTTTGGCCTTCCAATATAATAAGGGTTATATGCTCCTTTCCTTGCAAACTATTCATTTTCTACCAGTTCAAATGATTCCCTTAGGGAGTAAAAGCAAGCTTTCCATTAACCAGCCTTCTTTTTCACGTTGGGGAAATTCTGCCAAATGTTTATTGAAATTTGGATAGAGGTGGCAAATTTAGACTTGGACAAACAAAGTGATTTTGCCTTATGTAAAGGGCACTTTAGCTTCTGAACGGCTTCCAAAATTACCATGTGATTGAAGCTTTTCAACTTCTTAATGTTTCCAGCCGAAGTGACCATATGTCAAGTGCAACAGTCCAGCTGAGCCAAAATGATTGGCAGGATGCGGGGGAAAGATAATTTAAAAAGCCAACGACCTCCAGCAGTGATGTACCTGGCTCCAGAGGTTCGAATATTTCCCACACAAACAGGTTCTCTGTGGCGAAGTTAAAATGAAATCCAAGGATGGCTTTTTAGTTGCTCCAATCTTTCAAGTCTCCATCTCAAAAGTTGCGTAAGAGTCCTGAGGAGAGGCAGGGACTACAATGCCTTTCAAGCATGAAGAACTTCAGATTGAAGTGAAAAAGCACCTATCGTACCTCTGACTGCAGCCATGTTTTGTCATGCCTCACCCCCATCGGAGTCTGAATCCGAGACGGAAGACGAACAGCTGAGAGAGAGCGAGAGAGTGGCTCCGTTGGCTATGGAGGAAACTGGGGAAGGGCAAAGTCAGGCTGGGCAGAGCAGGGGAGAGGTAAAACAAGGGAGAGGGGGTTCAGATGAAGACCAAGGCCCACCATCTCCTCATTCTAGGGCATTCAGGGAAGAATGCAGAAAAGAGCAACGTGGGTTGTGTGGTTTACGAGGAAGGAAAGGGGCCTGATTTCCTTCACAAGGCACACCTGGGGATGGAGTTTAAAGGAGAGGCAGGTGGGAGGGGCATTTGTCAGGAGCAAACACTGAATTAATCTGGTGTTGAGAGTTGTGGCCTGCATTCCTGACATTCCCTCCTGACTGTTTGAATTACTGCCATACTACTGTGTGCCTATTTTGTCTTGCTGGGATTATTCTTCCCATCTGGGACTCCTTATTTTGCCCTGCTGGAGTGATTGATTGCAGTCATTCTGTTTACAGCATTTGGACTGGAGTATCTGCAGCCGGAAGCTGCTGCAGGTTTGTGGGAGAGCTTTTCTCTCACAATTGGGGACATTGGGGGCAGAGTTGGTGCCAATAAAGGGATTCATACCAGTTCTCTGGCTGTGTTGCCTTTGTGCCATGCCTCGGGTCATCACATGTTTACTCAAACAACTTTTTGAATTGATTGTATACAAAAAGTGACTTACAACTGTTTTTTTACACTTACAACTGTTCCCGCACCTCCGTGGGCATGTGACAAAAATTTGAATGCTTGGCATGTATTTAAGATGATTGCAATGTCCTGGGGCCGTGTGATCCCCTTTTTGGCCGCCTCTGACAAGCGATGTCAGTGGGGAAGCCAGATTCATTTAACAACCATATTACTAACTCAACCACTGCTGTGATTCACTTAACAACGGTGGCAATAAATTTTGTTAAACGGGGCAAAACTCACTGAACCATTGTCTTACTTAGCAACAGAAATTTGGGGCTCAACTGTGGTTGTTAAGTCAAGGACTACCTGTATTGGAGAGAAATTACACTACTGTGTTTCCCCAAAAATATGACCTTGTCTTCTATTTTTTTGAACCCTGAAATAAACACCTGGCCTTATTTTCGGGGAGCTCTTATTATTTTGAGGAGCATTGAGCAAGATGGGGCTCCTCTTGCTGTCTTACCTGATTTTCAGCTCTGCGTTTAAATATTTTCAGGGAGGGCTTATTTCTGGGGGGGGGCTTATTTTAGCACATGCGTTCAAAAGCCTGATAGGGCTTATTATCTGGGGATGTCTTATTTTCGGAGAAACAGAGTAGTAGGATAGCATGAAGAAAGACCGACTCAAATGTCTCTGTAGAGGGATCAAATTTTCTTTGTGGGCTTTACCCTAACCTACTCTCAACATTACAGAAGTTAACAGAATAACAGAGTTGGAAGGGATCTTGAAGGACTTCTAGTCCAACCCCCAACTCCATACCATTTCACACAAATGGTTCAATCTCTTCTTATAAACCTCCAGTGATGGAGCACCCACAAATTGTGGAGGCAAGCCATTCCACTGATTAATTCTTCCCACTGTCAGGAAATTTCTCCTTAGTTCTAAGTTGCTTCTCTCCTCGATTAGTTTCCACCCATTGCTTCTTGTCCTGCCCTCAGGTGCTTTGGAGAATAGCTTGACTCCCTCTTCTTTGTGGCAGCCCCTTGTTGCTGATATCCTTACGATTTATATTGACTGTTTCCTAATATGATTTGATTGCTTATCTCTACCCTATGACTATCATTAAGTGTTGTACCTTATGATTCTTGATGAATGTATCTTTTCCTTTATGTATACTGAGAACGTATGCACCAAGACAAATTCCTTGTGTGTCCAATCACACTTGGCCAATGAAGAATTCTATTCTATTCTATTCTATTCTATTCTATTCTATTCTATTCTATTCTATTCTATTCTATTCTATTCTATTCTATTCTATTCTATTCTATTCTGTTGTTAGATACTTCAATCGATTTTTGTGAAGATGGAAATGAAGAAAACTATGGATGTTGTCCTGAGTTCTTTTAGGGAATGAAATAGGCAGCAACTCCTGATATATATGCAGGAGTTTCATCCAGCTTCTTGCCATCGACTACACAAGATAATATAACCTTCATTTAATTATTTAACCTCACAGGTCCTTCTTGAAATTTTAGCAAGATGGTGACTCAGATGAAGTGTTGTGAGATCTTTTTATGCTTCTCCTCGCTCTTACCTGTGAAAATACGCTTCTTAATTGCTTCCTTGAATTTTATATGGAACTTAATAAGCTATTTATTTTTATATGCTCCTAGCTGCATTGGCTTAGCATAGTTATTTTATAGATTATATTACTGTTAATATCCTTAAAATTTATTTTAGTATGGCTACCTCCCTGTGTCTATTTTTAGATATTGCCAGTTCACAATTTATTGTAATTATTAGATTTTTTTTTAAAAAAAGTACTATTGTTGGAAATTAGCAAGTATATCTACACAGCAGCAAACAATTCAACATTGCAAAGTAACCCAGCTTAAATTTTCTATAGTGATTAAACCAAATTAACCTCCCTCATCTGCTGAGAGAGTTTCTTCACAAAACAATGATAATTAGGGGATAATTAGGAGATGTTGGTCAACTAGTAAATGCTTCATTTGTTATTCCTTTGTCGACTACTGCAGGTAAGGCACTTATTACCTGTCTCCACATTATTTAGCCTTCATTAGCATGTTTTCTGGACTTTCTTTCTGATAGCACAGATGGCATTGTATCAGACATGAGGTCAGTCAGAACTAATATTTTTTTTCTCAGGGTCTAAGTTATAATATTCTGCTGAAACCAACTTTTGTTCTCCTTCCCTACCAACATGGTTTAATTCAAATTTCCTTGTATATTGGAACTAGGGCTTCCAGATCTGCAACAGTCAGGTACTAGATGGTAGCAAAGAGGTATTAAGCATACACCAAGTCTTTGCTGCCTGCTAGTGATCGTTTGTGATCATGATTGCCAACATGATCGCCAATGTCCAATGACGGATATGGAAGAAGAAGAAGAAGAAGAAGAAGAAGAAGAAGAAGAAGAAGAAGAAGAAGAAGAAGAAGAAGAAGAAGAAGAAGAAGAAGAAGAAGAAGAAGAAGAAGAAGAAGATTCTATGGGATTCCAGCAAAGAATTATTATCATTATTTTTTGCTTCTTACTTTGTATTTTTACTTTGTTTTTTTTAAAAAAAAGTTGGTAATAAGCTTAATACCAAAGTCGAAGTTATTCTGGTCTCATAAAGGCCTCTACTTTAACCAGGGAGGTTTCACCTTCCAAATTTGATTTTAAAACATTTATACTCAATTCTAACCATCGTGAGCCTTTTTTCCTAAGCGGCTTGGGAAAGAAACACAACATGCTTCCAAAATAACATGTTGTGGGAAGCGGCTGCCAATTGCACATTAGATTATTATTCTTTTGTGGAGGCGGTCATTAGTTTTTGCTCTTTCTCAAGTTCCTAAGTAAAGTGACATTTTCGAAATCTATAGATTTTTCTACGGGCCTTTCTATGCACGGTATTTATTTTTAAGAGCTATTGAAAAAAGGAAAATAGCTCGGCGTTTCTGGAGCCTTTGCAAAAAAAAAAAAACAGCCAAATGACCAACATTAGTTCAGGTTGTGCCTTTCTCTTTCTTTCCAAGGGAGGTGTGCTTTTTTATAATGGGGGTTTGGTTGTTTGGGAAATAATAAAGCAAGGTTACCATCAATTTTATTTTCCCATCATTAGTGGCATTTGGTCCTTCCTGATTCTGTTTTGTTGCGGAAGATGGGATGGGATGGGAGGCGAACACACCAGATATGGAGCATGGCGAGGGTACACAGGTATTAGTAGGAAGCGGGATACGGATGTTGTTGGGGGCACTGGGTGACAAGCAGCTGATGTCGTTGGCACAATCAAAGAGAGAGGACGCAGAAGGATGACATAGAAGGGGATGATCTCGTATGAGAACATTCTCCCCCAACAGCTGTGATCGTCAGTGGGGCGAGACCCTGAGTGATTGGGGGCATGGACTTGCCTTGAAAACAGCAACTTCAGGGGTGAAATGCTCCCGGTTCAGACCGGATCGCCTGATCCGGTAGCGATGGTGGCGGGTGGTTCGGAGAACCGGTAGCAAAAATCCGTGCTCCTCCCCCCATGTCCAGCTGAGCCGCGCGATCATCAGAGGCTTTTTTTTTTTTACTTTTAAAAGCATTTTTTCTACAACCTCTTCGGCCCAAAAAAATGCTTTTAAAAGTTAAAAAAAAAAGCCTCTGATGATCGCGCGGCTCAGCTGGGATCGTCAGAGGCTTTTCAAAGCATTTTTTTTCTGCAACCTCTTCGGCCGAAGAGGTTGTAGAAAAAAAAATGCCTTTAAAAGCCTCTGGCGATCCCAGCTGAGTTGCCTGATCATCAGAGGCTTCTAAAAGCATTTTTTCAGTCCTATTTAGGCACGTTTTTGAGGCCAGGCGCATGCGGGGAAGGCCCGCGAGAGAGCAAAGCGCGTGCACGGAAGGCCAGGCACATGCGCAGAAAATGCACATGCGTGGGGCGAACCGGTGGTAACAAAATGTGAAACCCACCGCTGCGCAGATCTGATGTTTATTTATGCATTGCATTTTTATTTTTTTATTATTTTTAGAATCGCTCTTTATTGCTTTTTTTTTTTTTTAAAGAAATAACTCTAGGTGACAAAATAAATCTAGAATTTTTCCTTCCTCCTGTTTCCCCCAACCACTGCAATCCTCTGTCTCGAATTGGGCCAAGAGAGAGTGACTGGCCAAAGAGTTGTCTTTCATGGTTAAGGCAGGAGTAGAACTCGTGGTCTCCTAGTGATGCCACAAACATTACATCAATGAAAAGGAAAGCACATAGGTGCTATTGTTGCAATATTTTCAGGATCAGACTCAATAAAGATAATAAGAATTAGAGATTTAAATATATTTCTCTTTAATAATAATAGGCATTCTATATTCGCTGAATATTCAAGATAGAAGCAAAGAAAATGGTGAGGGTGGCTCCTTATATATACAAGGGGTGGAGCCAGGAATGGGAGTGGTAAATTATGAATACATTAAAATCCAAAGAATAAGTTAACCCCTGATGTCCCATATATACATTATTTACACAATAGAGAATAAGGCATTTACATCTGACAAATCCCCCTCTAAATGCCGGTTCGCTATACAACACCAATTACATTCAGATTCAGGACAATATAATACATACAATTTAGAAGTTAAATATTTGTGCTGTTTAGAAGGTAAAGGCTTCGTTAATATGTCAGCTAATTGTTCAGAAGTATCACAATGTATTGCTTTGATGAATCCATCTTGAGATAATTGTCTCACGTGCTTAAATTTTATATCAATATGCCTGGACCTTTGTCCAATGGCATCGGATCTGGATATTTCAATGGCTGCTTTATTATCTTCATGCACAACAAAAGGTAATGCAGGTTTTTTCCAAACATCTGAGATCAAGTCATTGAACCATACAAGGTTATTTGCAGCTTTGGATAAACAAACATATTCCGCTTCTGTGGTTGAAGTGGCTACCAGTTCTTGTTTACCAGTGTACCAGTAAACTGGACAATCATTCAATAGAAAAATATAACCAGAAGTACTCTTTCTGCATGATGTATCACCAGCCCAATCTGCATCCGCATAACAGGTAATTTTTGGTTCTTTGTCATTATTAGGTTCTAATACTAAACAAAAATCTAATGTACTTTTCAAATATCTTAGAATTCTTTTGACAGCTTCCCAATGATACATGGTTGGTTTGCTAACATATCTTGACAATAAATTGAGAGGTAATGCAATATCTGGTCTGGTCCAATTAGATATATAAAGGAGTGAGCCTATAACTGATCTGTAAAATGTATTATCTTTAAATTCAGGGGAAGACTCATCAGTGTTTCTAAGGAAATCAGTTTGCATAGGAGTGTCACAGGTTTTGGCATTGTTCAAATTACATTTGTTTAGAAGTTCAATGATCTTATCTTTCTGTGTAAGTTTGAATCCCCTTCTAGTTTTGTTAATTTGTACACCAAGGTATTTATTCACTTTACCTAGAGATTTCAACGAGAAATGTTCGTTTAACTTATTTACAAAGATTTCTCTGCTCTCTTTGTGTTTTCCTATATATAAAATATCATCCACATAAATTAATACAAATTCAACGTGATCATCACTCTTTTTTACAAAGAAACAGTTATCAGCAGTGGTAGCGTTGAAATCCATGGTCTTTAGTACTTTTACCAAGCAATCGTACCATCTCTTGCCAGATTGCTTTAATCCGTATAGACTCTTGTTTAATAACCAAATTTCATTCTTATTAGTGTATTGACTATGTGGTGCTCTTACATATATTTCCTTATCTAGTTTTGCGTGTAAATACGCAGTCTGTATGTCATATTGAAATACGTCCAGATTGAGTGCAGATGCTACTACTAGAGCTGTTTTAACACTCTCTGTCCTCACCGTGGGGGAGTATGTGTCAGTATAATCTTCTGGATATTTTTGTGCATAACCTTGTGCAACTAGTCTAGCCTTGTATAAAGTATTGCCTCCTTCTAGGTTCTTAATTTTATAAATCCACCTGGTACCTATAATTGTTTTATCCTTAGGTGCGATCGTAGGAGTGAATACATTTAATCCTTGCAAACTTTCCATCTCTTTTTTCATAGCTAGTTCCCATTTTTCTCTTTCTTCACGAGGGAGTTTTAATACTTCCTCATATGTATTAGGTGTTATTTGTTCTCCATTCATATGCATTATGTAATCTTTGTATTTACTTGGTATTTGATTTCTATTGTTTCTAATAGCTCTTTCAGGTTTGCTATGGTTGTCGTGCAAATATCTAGCTTCCTTTTTTGTTAATGTGTCTGTCTTTATTTTATGCTGACTATTTGTCCAAGTTTTGGTTTTGTTCTTATTTTTGTTAATGTTTTGATTTTCTATTGTCCCTTCCTCGCAAGATATCGCATCTTTGCATTTATTTGGAAATATTTCATTAAGGTGCAGTTTAGACCAATTGGCCTGCTCATGAAACACAGCTGTTCTGGAGACTATAAATTTGTTATTATTATCAATGAATCTGTACCCTTTGGTTCCAGTTTCATATCCCATAAATCTTAATCTTCTGGATACGTTTTCTCCCTTTCTCCTCAACTGCTTAGGTATGTGCACATCTGCAGTGACTCCAAATATGTGCATGTGTGCTAATTTAGGTTTCCTATTGTACATCACCTCATACGGTGTCTTATTCACAATACTGGACCAGGTTCTATTTTGAGTGTAATTTGAATAATGTAGGGCTTCTGACCAGAATTGTTTGCCTAAACCAGCATCCTCTAATGTGCATCTAATCATGGTTTGTAGTGTGGAATTCTTTCTCTCTGCAATCCCATTTTGAAACGCAGAAAATGGATTGGACGTGAAATGTAGCATTCCCCTATCCTTTAACCATTGGGAGAATTCTTTAGACATGAATTCACATCCCCTGTCTGTCATAATTTGTTTTATTCTGATATTATGTTGTGTTTCTATGCGTTTGTAGAATTCCTTAAATTTCTGAAAGGTTTCATCCTTGTGCTTTAATGTGTAAACAAAACCATAGCGACTATAATCATCCACTATTGTTAGAAAGTAACGTTTTCTATAGGTAATTGATGGAGTTAATGGACCAACTAAATCCATATGTACTAAGTCAAAAATATTGTTAGTTGATCTGTTAGATTTTTTTGGTCTGGGACTGGTTTTTAGTTTGGTGGATTTACATACTGAGCATTCCAAATAATTTTCACAATTTTTTATTTTGACACCTTCTGCGTGTTCAGTCATTTTTTGAACTACAGGAAAGCTTGCATGTCCTAACTTCCTATGTAAGATGTGAGCACACTCATCATGAATTGGTTTACCTATTTTTGGTTTCTTCTCATTGTGTGTATTTTTGTGATCATGAGGTATTTTACATTCATCATTGTCACTGTTACTAACATTTTCATCATCTGCTTCAATACAATCTTCCATATTTGAATCAATGTTATGTAACCATCTTTCTTTCGTTATCAGATAGGGTAGACCTCCTTTTATCATCACAGTGCCTATATTTGTTTTGTCCTTCTCTAAAGTTGCTTTCCCCTTTGAGAAAACTATATTGATGTCAGAATCTCTGCTTAGTTTTATAGCACTTAGTATGTTATGAGGTATTTCTGGGATTAATAATACCCCCTCTATTTTACCTAAACCAGGCAAGGTCACATTTCCTCTGCCTAATACTTGAACCTTTTCTTGATTAGCTACCTTTATCACAAACTTATCTTCTGTAAATGAAGATAATATACTTTTGTTGTTAGTGGTGTGATTGGTTGCACCAGAATCAATAAGCCAATTATTGTTCTCATTTTGTTGTGTTTTGGTGTTTTCTTGTTTGTTTAGTCCATTTAGTGACCCAGATTTTCTCTCTTTTGAATTTTCTCTACCCCCTCTACTTTCTCTGTAATTTGGTGGGCTTCTATATTTGTGTCTATCTGTGGAAGACTGTCTATAATTGTATTTGCTCCTATATTCTGGCCTATGTCTCTCCCTTGAGACTTTGGGACAGTCTCTTCTACTGTGTTCCCTGGACCCACAATTGTGGCATCTAAAGGCTTCATTATATTTTTCTTGGAAAGCTACTTTCCTAAAAGATTTGTGTTCTGTTTGATTACTGGAACGATTTTTTCTTGAATTGTCTTCTGCTATCAATTTGTTAGATAGACTTTCTATGGTTAAATATCCTAAATTAATAGTATCTAAGTGTGACATAAAGCTATCCCATGATGGATCAAGTGAATTGATAATAACACTTTTCATTGTTTGATCTGAAATCACTTCCCCCCTCAATTGCAGCTCAGCTCTTATTTTGTTTAGAGATATCAAATGCTCACTTATAGAAACCCCTGGTTTCACTCTAGAAGAAAAGAAATCCTTAGACATTCTTGTAGTTGTAGCTACGCTATCGCTGTGAAATAGATTAAACATGCATTGAATTATTTCTGACACAGTTAGGTTTGATTTGATGCTATGATACATTGCAGGAGATACGCTAGATATTATTATGAAAAATGCTCTATGATGTAAACAATCTATTTTTAAAGTCCAAGGTCTTCTTGGAGGACTAGTTATAAAGAATAGTAAATTTTCTTTCATAAAGACAACCTGAAGCTGTTGATACCACTCTTGTAAATTAATGCCATCAATTCTAAGTTTTGGGAAGTCACTGGGTAAGTTCCCCACATTATTTTGTCCATTACTTACAACCTGAGGCAGTCCGTGGTCTCGCAAGTGCAGGAAATTACAGAACGGCATGGGGATGCTCGCAACGAGTCTGCGCGGTTCTCTGGCCAGTTCAAGTCTTTCGGGGCCGTCTACGTAGCTTTGCACATGCGCGTTGCTCATTTCTTCCTTGGCGTCGTCGTGGAAGGTTCTCTCCACTTCAGCTCTCTCGTTCCGCTCCTCTTCAGATGAGTCGGTCTCTGGTTCGGTTTTAGGGGTTCTGGTGGTGGCGACAGCTCTTCTCTTTCTTTCGTGTGCGTTGGCACTTGATCCGGTCTGCGGTGTAGGACGGAATCGGCATGGCTCTCTGGGCTCAGGTGTCGTCGCCTTCGAAGTCAGGATGGGAGCGTGCAGGTCTCGAGTTGTCGGTTTGATCTCTTGCTTCTTCGTTGGTGCCTTGGAAATTTTCAATCTTGGCCCAAAAGCAGCAAAAAGCGTTTTCATTGCTGACTTTACTTGAGACTTTGTTAAATCGTCTTCACTTTCTGATTCTGGTTCTTCTGAAGAGTTTGAGTCTTCTTTTTCACTTTCGTCATCTGATAGCGTTTTTCGCGCCAGAAATTTTGAACTGAGCGTTTTGATTGGCTCTGCTCCATTCTCTTTTGAAGTTCGTTGAAACCAAGATGGCTGCCATTCAAAATTTCGCGCGGGATCACATCTTTTCTTTTTTACAACGACTTTCTCAGTATTCATTTCACTCACAGTTTTTTGATCTTTGGGTTTTTCTTTAACGACGTTTTTCTCTCTCGCTGCTCCGTTGTTCTTCAGCATTTCTTGGAGGTTCGCGATGAGGCTTTCATCGTTCTTCTGGCTTTTTAGTATCTTCAATATCTCTGACCTGAGTTCGTTATTTTCTATTTCGGTTTCTTCCTGGTCATTATTTTCATTTATCAGTTCTTCTTCTTCAGTGGTGTATTCTTCGGATTCTCTCGAAATCACGTTAGTGGATTCGTTGATCATCTCTTGTTCAGTTTCTATTTCCTTGCTGTAGGCCCTGGTGTTGGGCCTATCTTTCTTAGACATTTTTAATTATTTATTGAGTCAATTAACCATCCTCTGCTACCAGCTTGTTGCAATATTTTCAGGATCAGACTCAATAAAGATAATAAGAATTAGAGATTTAAATATATTTCTCTTTAATAATAATAGGCATTCTATATTCGCTGAATATTCAAGATAGAAGCAAAGAAAATGGTGAGGGTGGCTCCTTATATATACAAGGGGTGGAGCCAGGAATGGGAGTGGTAAATTATGAATACATTAAAATCCAAAGAATAAGTTAACCCCTGATGTCCCATATATACATTATTTACACAATAGAGAATAAGGCATTTACATCTGACAGCTATCTTCTGTAGGGTTTTTTTTTTTTCTTTTGCCAGGCTAGAGAGATGGTGATGATAGATATAGAAATGGATTTGAAGGGAATCTTCAGAAGCCTTTAGAGAAACAACAGGAGCAGAGATATTCCTTAAGTCTTAAGAAAGACGGTAGTCTTAGAAAGAGACTCAGGCTGGCTTCTGCCTGGTTCAATGGGATATGAGGAGGAGGGAAGGGCAGACTTGCAAGATTAGCCTACCTATGTAAAGTCCTGCTCCAGTGTCTTATTGTCCAGCAGGCTTCCTGATCCAATCTATCTCTTACAACTGGCAAATACAGAGAAACGGGTCACTTTCTAATGTTAATTATAGTGGTATCTAGAAATAAAGGAAAGTACATCTCCCTTTTTAAGGTGGTAAATATTGTGACTGAATATTGGTCATATAACTGGGATTGGAAATATTATCCTTCCTTCCTTCCTTCCCTCCCTCCCTCCCCCCCCTCCCTCCCTCTCCTTCCTTCCTTCCTCCCTCCCTCCCTCCTTTCCTTTCCTTTCCTTTCCTTTCCTTTCCTTTCCTTTCCTTTCCTTTCCTTTCCTCCCTTCCTCCCTCCCTCCTTTCCTTTCCTTTCCTCTCCTTCCTTCCTTCATTTCTTTCTTTCCTTCCTGCCCTCCCTCCTTTCTTCCTTTCTTCTTTCCCTCCCCCTCCATCCTTTCCTTTCCTTTCCTTTCCTTTCCTCCCTTCCTCCCTACCTTTCCTTTCTTCCTTCATTTCTTTCCTTCCTTCCCTCCCTCCCTCATTACCTTCCCTCCCTCCCTCATTACCTTTCCTTCCTTCCTTCCTCCCTCTCTCCCTTCCTTCCTTTTCCTTCCTTCCTTCCTCCTCCTTCCCTCCCTCCCTTTCATGACACTTCAACAATTTGAGCCCAAATGCAAACAAATGATTATTAGAACGCTAAATTAACAATTATGAATAGGGCAAGCAATGAAATGCGGCCAAGAATTAGACTCAGAAAATCATGGTACTGCATCAAACAATGGAAATATATCAGAGGTGAAATCCAGCAGGTTTTGACAGGTTCTGGAGAACCGGTAGCGGAAATTTTGAGTAGTTCAGAGAATCAGCAAATACCACCTCTGGCTGGTCCCACCTCTGGCTGGGGTGGGAATGGAGATTTTGCAATATCCTTCCCCCAGGACTGGGGAGGGAATGGGGATTTTGCAGTATCCTTCCCCTGCCACGCCCATCAAGCCACACCCACCAAGCCACACCACACCACGGCCACCAAGTCATGCCCACAGAACTGGTAGTAAAAAAAATAGGATTTCACCACTGAAATATATCACATGTTCAGGTACCTCCAAGCACTCTCGGAACAGTCTCAAATGTTGCGGTGGGGAAACTTTGAAAAAAGTTTTGTTTAAAAACTTCCTAAACATACATTGCATTACAACTCAAGATGCAACTCTCATATCCAGTGGAAGAGGGTTCCATAAGAAAGGCATTCCCCTTTTGCATTTGGTGAGGAATAAGGCAAGTTCTCCTTGCAAGTTTGCTCAGCAAGTTCTCCTTGCAAGTTTGCTCAGCAAGTTCTCCTTGCAAGTTTGCTCAGCAAGTTCTCCTTGCAAGTTTGCTTGGAGTGGACAATTTGTATTTGGTCTAAATGGAAGTAAACCTGGCCACATGTAGGGCTTGAAGGAAGTGAACTAAACTTCCTTCATGAATATACATGGATGATGATGATCATCCATCCATCCATCTAGCCATCCATCCATCCATCCATCCATCCATCCATCCATCCATCCATCCATCTAGCCATCATCAGAATAACAGAATAACAGAGTTGGAAGGAACCTTGAAGGTCTTCTAGTCCAACCCACTAGTCAGGCAGGAAACCCTATACAATTTCAGACAAATGGTGGTTCAATCTTTTCTTAACAACTTCCAGTGTTGGAGCACCCACAACTTCTGAAAGCAAGCCATTCCACTGATTAATTATTCTCACACTCTGGAAATTTCTCCTTTGTTCGCCTTTGTTTCTCTTCTTGATTTTCCATCTACTGCTTCTTGGTCTACTTTCAGTGCTTTGGAGAATAAGTTGAGTCTCACTTGAATAGGTTGACTCCATCCTCCTTCTCCTCCTCCTCCTCCTCAATCATCATCATCAATCATCATCACCTTCTTCATCATCTTCTTCATCATCATCAATCATCATAATCTTCTTCTTCATCATCATCAATCATCATCGCCATCAATAATCATCATCTTCTTCATCTTCTTCATCATCAATCATCATCATCTTCTTCTTCATCTTCAACTTCATCAACAATCATCATCATCATCAATCATCATCTTCTTCATCTTCATCTTCAACTTCATCAACAATCATAATAATCAATCATCAATCATCATCATCTTCTTCATCTTCATCTTCATCATCAATCATCATCATCATCATCATCAATCATCAATCATCAATCATCATCTTCTTCATCTTCATCATCAATCATCATCATAATCTTCTTCATCATCATCAATCATCATCATATTCATATTCATCATCAATCATCATCATCTTCTTCATCTTCAACTTCATCAACAATCATCATCATCAATCATCAATCATCAATCATCATCTTCTTCATCTTCATCAACAATCATCTTCTTCATCTTCATCAACAATCATCATAATCATCAATCATCAATCATCAATCATCAATCATCAATCATCAATCATCAATCATCAATCATCATCATCTTCTTCATCTTCATCATCAATCATCATCAATCATCAATCATCAATCATCAATCATCAATCATCATCAATCATCAATCATCAATCATCATCATCTTCATCATCATCATCATCATCATCAATCATCATCATCATCTATGCCTTTGTTGCAATTCAATTCTTGGTTCAAAGATGCAGCAAAACACATTTAAAACACATTTTCACGCCTATGCTCTTTTTGAAGGCCATTTTTAAAAAGAAATCAAAACCACAAGGTTTTCGACTAAGCCCTTGACACAAGCCACTTTAGATATATTTGTCACTGCTATGTGTAAACAAACTGATATGGAAGAAATTCTCCCTCAAAGACTATTAATGGTTTGGAGTTAATAATAATTTTTTCCACCTTTTGTTGCCATCTGAAGCACTGATGTCTTTATTTATAGTAAGTTTCACCCCTCGTTTGACCTTTCAGGTGCTGTTCTGTTTTTAGCAAGTTGCTCAATGCACAATCATACTAATGGATGCTGTGTATCAAAAGAGTGCTTACATTATCAGGAACAGAGGAAAATAATTTTTTTATAAGCCCCAACGACTGTCGCTTTAAATTAGAACTAATTCCTTTCCAGCATACATATTCCGTTAAAGTTAATTTAAATTTAGACGTACCAATATGCAGATGGCTGTGTCTAAATTATATATGAGAATCAATATAAGATATGATTAAGGTGCTGAAATAGGAATGGGAAAACCCAGATTTGTAATCTGCTTTTAGGCACAAAAAATGGCAAAAACTCTGGGATAGGAATTATAGAATAGAATAACAGAGTTGGAAGGGACCTTAGAGGTCTTCTAGTCCAACCCCCTGCTTAGGCAGGAAACTCTACACCACTTCAGACAAATGGTTATCCAACATCTTCAAAACTTCCAGTGTTGGAGCATTCACAACTTCTGGAGGCAAGTAGTTCCACTGATCAATTGTTCTAGCTGTCAGAAAATTTCTCCTTAGTTCTGAGTTGCTTCTCTCCTTGATTAGTTTCCACCCATTGCTTCTTGTCCTGCCCTCAGGTGCTTTGGAGAATGGCTTGACTCCCTCTTCTTTGTGGCAACCCCTGAGATATTGAAACACTGCTATCATGTCTCCCCTAGTCCTTCATTAAACTAGACAATTGACAATGGCAACTACCTATAAGGAAAACCTGTATAAAATGTTTTACAGGTGGCATTTGCTATGGGCAAGGCTAGCAAAAATGTTTAAAGACCTGTCCACCAAATGTTGGAAATGCAATCAAATACCAGGTTCATACTACCATATGTGGTGGACGTGCCCAAAGTGGGGCGGGGAATGGACGAAAATACATACAAGGTTAGAGAAGATGTATAGATTTAAAGCCAGAAATATTTTTTTTAATTATTATTAAAAAGTTTTACAGAAGGGGAATATGTAAGCCAGAAATATTTTTGTTAGGTAGATAGTGTCATCTCCACAATGAAAATGAAGTTGGACAAACTCCAGGAGACAGTGGACGATGGAGGGACCTGGCATGCTGTGGTCCGTGGGGTTGTGTTCTGCCTCAGCTATGGACCCCAAAGAACGCAGCACACACAAAGTCTGTACAAACCTGAGTTTACTAAATTAAATCAGTCTTTTTCAAACAAAGGCTGTTAATTAACTGTCTTAACAGCCTACAAGAATCCAAAGAATAAATAATCGTAATCTTACTAGGGTTGGCAGAAAGCCCAGAAGCAATTTGCAGGAAATTGATAAGAGAACTAAGATCAGGACGTGAAGAAGATTGAATGCAGTTGTTCCCTGCAAATTGCCTCAGTCATCGTCCTTCCTTAAATAGGCTAAGGGAGTGGCCAATTAGCCCCAAGCCTTACTCTCGAGGAGACCTCCTCCTGAGGAGCCACTCCTGCCTTTTGGCAGCTCTGCGTGCTCGTGCATCGAGAAGAGGCTCCTCCTCTTCGTCCTCTTCACTTATGGGAGCTTCTGGAGGTTCTAAAGGCCCTGGCTGAATCTCCGCCTCTGGCACCACATCTTCTCCAGCCTCCTCACTGTCTGACTCAAGCGCCAGCTGCACAGGCTGCTGGCGCAGCACCACACCAGCCTCCTCGCTGTCGGAATAAGCTACCAGCTGCACAGGCCATTGACAGGCCACAACAGGTTGTGAGGAATGACTTAGCAAAATATAAAAAAGGGGGCAGAGCTCTCATTGTATAGTTGGCCACTATCCAGAATTTTTTGACCCTCAATGTTGACATCTCTGTGCTGCATAAAGTCAAGAAAAGATACAGCTAATCTAAGGTGTGGCAGACAAATCCTACTTCATCCCACTGCATCTTCTAAAGCCGTGATGGTGAACCTATGGCACGTGTGCCACAGGTGGCAATCAGAGCCCTCTCTGCAGGCACACCAGCCATCATCCCAGCCCAGCTCTACCATGCATGCGCGCATGCCTCCCACCGGCCAGCTGGTCCTCGGGTCTCTGCTGTGGGGCAGATGAGGGGGACGGGCGCACATATGCTCAAGGGGCAGGGTGCATGCGCAGGGAGCACTCGCATTGCATTTGGGGGGGGGCTTGTGCAGTACCCCCATGCCCCATTTTGGGCCTGAAAGGCCTCCTGCACCAACCTGGAAGCCAAAAATGGACAAGGGGGAGCAGGGCGCATGTGTGTGTGGGGGGGAGCATGAGGAGTCACACATGCATGAGTGGGGGGAGCATGAGGGGTTCACATGCACATGTGCAGGGGGATGGGGTGCAAAGGTGGGCGGGCATGCACACAAGTGGTGGGTTCCTCCCGGTTCCTCCCGGTTCTGCTGAACCGGTAGCGGTGATGATATGATGTCACAGAACTGGTTCTCTTTGTTTGGGAGCTCCCCCACCCCACCCCACCCCCACGTTATTCTTACCTTTTATTTGGACCCACCCCTAATCTATTGCTGCCTCCTGAGTCCCAGCTGATCAGCTAGAAGGAAAAAAAAACTGTTTAAACTCTTGCCGCGGGGCTTCAAAGGGCCGCCCTACAGCTGATCAGTGTTAAAAGGTAGTGTGGTGGTAGACCAGTGCCTCCAAAATCAAATGAGTAGACTGGTGCCTCCAAAAATAAATGGGTAGACCGGTACAGCTCTGCAAGCAGTTAAAAGCCTGGTAGACCAGTACCTCTGCTAAATCCTAAAGAATTGTCACATGACCATCAAGCCACGCCCACAAAATAAGCCACGCCCACAGAACCGGTAGTAAAAAATTTTAGAACCCACCCCTGGTGCACACGCTTTTGCCACGTGACGACAAAAAGGTTAGCCATCACTGTTCTAAAGCATCTGCTGGAGAGCATCAAAGTACAGCACAGTCGTACCCAATAGCCAGTGCTAGAAAAATCTTTCTCCCCCCCCCCAATATGCTTCTCTTTTATTGGGGTAATGCAAGTACTGGAATAACCAAATTAGATCTGGTGATATTGTTTTCAAGGCCTCCTTTTCACAGAATTTGAGAATGAAGAAGTGAAGGATTCTATTCTATTCACTATTCACACAGTGAATCAGGCTGATTTTTTTTTTAAAAAAAAAAATGCTTAAAAAATGGATGCTTTTTCTTGGAAGATACTAAGAATCTCACAGTAGGAGAATCCGTCCTGGACTCTGGATGTGTGAGCACACAAATGCATCTGAAGGGCACATAACTGAGCTAATTAACTGTGGGCTACATGGCATGAGAATTAAGTGGATTCATAGCTGGCTCATTCTTCCTCAAATGGAACAGAAGTATTAGAAGGTTGTCACAAGAATTAGTCCCAGGTCCTCTGCTCTTCAATATTTTATTTAATGCTTTGGATTAAGAGGGGAAGGGAATGCTTATCAGACATACTTAGCTTTGAGCAAAGTTGACTGAAAGAGGCAATCATTAAATACTTTAAAGGATGTCCAAATACAAGAAGATTAAGACTTGTTTTCTGTAATTTCAGAGAACAACTAAGACAGATTCTGGCCGAATATCAGAAATAACTTCCTAGGAGTAAGAGAGGTTTGAAAATAACACCAGTCATACACAATAGAGTTAAGTCCCTGTTTTCTGGATGTGTTCATGAAGAAAATGGATGGTGGGATCCTTGCAATCCGTGCAACCCCCTTCATTCTTTTGTATATTTTATACAAAGTCAGCTTATTGCCCCCACAAACTGGGTCCTCAATTTACCTACCTTAGAAAGGATGGAAGGCTGAGTCAACCTTGAGCCTTGGAGAGATTCGAACCAGCAGAAATTGCAGGCAGCTGGGTTAATAACAGGGTGCACTAAACCCCTGTACTATCAAGGCTCTTATCAAGCCCTTCTAGCTCTATTCTGATTGATTGATAGATATCCTAAAGTATAGATATACAAAATATACTTAACTCTCGAGGATGAATTTTTATTTTATTTATTTATTTAATCAAATTTCTATACCGCCCTACTCCCGAAGGACTCAGGGCGGTGAACAGCCAAGATAAAATACAGATAATACAAATATTAAAAAAATCCCTTAAAATTATTAAATATTTCGGCCGAAACACAGATTAAAACACCCAATTTGTAAAATCACGAATTAAAAAATTTAAAAATTTAAAAGATGGGAGTTAGGCCAGGCCAGCTTGCTGAAATAGAAAAGTTTTGAGAGCACAGCGAAACATGCGCAGGTCCGGGATCTTCCGTATCTCTGGGGGGAGCTCGTTCCAGATGGTAGGTGCCCCCACAGAGAAGGCTCTCCCCCTGGGGGCCGCCAGTCGACATTGTTTGGCCGACGGCACCCTGAGGAGCCCCTCTCTATGGGAGCGTACTGGTCGGTGAGAGGCTATTGGTAGCAGAAGGCGGTCTCGTAGATACCCCGGTCCGATGCCATGGAGCGCTCTAAAGGTGGTAACCAAAACCTTGAAGCGCACCCGGAAGACCACCGGGAGCCAGTGCAGCTCGCGCAGGAGGGGGGTCACATGGGAGCACCACGTCGCTCCCATAACCACCCGCGCGGCCGCATTCTGGACCAGCTGGAGCCTCCGGGTGCTCCTCAAGGGGAGCCCCATGTAGAGAGCATTGCAGTAGTCCAAGCGGGAAGTAATGAGAGCATGAGTGACCTGAATTAATATTCAGGAAAACGTCACTATCTTTCTCTCGCCGAAATTCATTTAACACAGCTAGCTTTCTAGAAAGTTTTTCGTTGTTGTTAAAATACGGGAAGAGAACTTGAAAAATTCGCTCGTATTTTCTAAGGGGAGATATTCCTTTCAAATCAATCCTGACAAGTTATCAAGAAAATATCATTAAAAAAAAAAAGAACTCATAGATGGTACTATTCTTACTTAAAACGGCATTCAATTAATTAGTCTTTATGGAGTGCATAGGAGGCATTGTAATCAGATTGTTACATATTATTAACTCCCGTAGGAATGCTCATTTAATTACCGACTTTGGTAAAAAGCTTTTGAGGAAAGTGTAAAAACACAACAGCTTTTTTTAGTTATAACGTGAAGGTGGTTTTTTTTTTTTCCTCTGTTCATTATTCAAAATGGATATTTGAAATTGGATATCATTGATTAATAATTAAAAAATATATGCTTTTATATAATCCCAATGTATATAAATCAGATGCGTAGCTTTTGTTCATTGTTTGCATTTGTTCATTTCTGTGCCGTTTTAAAAATGCAATGTTGGCATATTTTTAAATTATTATTTTTTTAAAAAAAAAAGTTCTCTGAAGTTTAAATTAGGAGGGAATTATTCATTCATATGCAACTTAGAACTTTGCTGAGGCAAAAAAATCTGGTGACCATCTCCAGATGTTTCAAAAGTCCTCTGGAGGAATGTATCCCAACTCTTCAACCTTTCCTCAAAGTTTCCTCACATAGGATCCAATTCAATAGTGGGATTCAAATTTTTTTTACTACCAGTTCTGTGGGCGTGGCTTGGTGGACGTGCTG
This sequence comes from Pituophis catenifer annectens, assembly GCF_029215685.1. Taxonomy (NCBI): domain Eukaryota; kingdom Metazoa; phylum Chordata; class Lepidosauria; order Squamata; family Colubridae; genus Pituophis; species Pituophis catenifer. The sequence continues at coordinate 6,150,113 of NW_027256888.1, forward strand.
TGGCTTGGTGGGCGTGGCAGGGTAAGGATACTATAAACTCTCCATTCCCACCCCACTCCTGGGGAAGGTTACTGTAAAATCCCCATTCCCT